>NW_024423319.1:108303213-108315686 GCF_017311325.1 Ursus maritimus | reverse complement strand
AAAAAAAAAAAGAAAAAAGGAAGATCCCAAAAAGGAATCTAACTTTACACCTCAAGGAAACAGAAAAAGAACAAACAAGCCGGAAGTTAGTAGGACAGAAATAATGATCAGAGCAAAAATAAATGAAAAATAGACTAGAAAGAATATATAAAAGACCGAGGAAAATAAGTTAGTTTTTCAAATAAACAAAATTCACAAACCTTTAGTGAGACTAAGAAAAAAAGAAGACTCAAATAAAATCATAAATGAAGAGTAGACATTATAAAAATGACACCACAGAAATACAAAGGATCATAAATGATTACTATGAGCCATTATGTGCCAACAAATTGGATAACCTAGAAGAAATGTATGAATTCCTAGAAATATACAGCCTACTGAGGCTGAATGATGAAGAAATTGAAAATCTGAACGTAACAATAATGAGTAAGACTGAATTAGTAATAAAAAATCTCCCAATAAAGAAAAGTCTGGGGCCAGATGGCTTCACTGGTGAAATACACCAGATACTTAAAGAATGAATACCAATCTTTCTTAAACTCCTCCAAAAAATTGAAGAGAGAACTTTTTTCAACTAATTTTACAAAGCCAGCATTGATTACCCTGGTACCAAAGCCAAACAAGGAGACTATAAGAAAATAAAACTACAGGCCAGTATTACTGATGAACAAAGAAGCAAAATTCCTCAACAAAATATTAGCAAACTAAATTCAACAGAGCATTAAAGGTTGATCAAGAGGGCTTCATCCCTGGGAAGCAAGGAGGGTTCAACATATGCAAAGTAAACAATGTGATACACCACATTAATGAAATAAAGGATAAAAATTATATGAGTATTTCAGATACAGAAAAGGTATTTAACAAAATTCAATATCCTTTCACGGCAAAAGCCCTCAAAAAATTAAGTATAGAAGGAATGCATCTCAACATAGAAAAGGCCACATACAACAAGCCCACACCTGACATCACTCTCAATGCTGAAAATTTGTAAGCTTTTCCTTTAAGATGGGAACAAGACAAGGATGTCCACTCTCCCCACTTCTATTCAACATAGCACTGGAAGTCCTAGCCAGAACAATTAGATAAGAAAAAGAAATAAAAGTCACACAAATTGGAAAGGAGGAAATAAATCATCTCTTTTTGCAGATGACATGACTTTATATATAGGAAACCCTAAAGACTCCATCAAAAAAGAGTTAGAACTGATAAACAATTTCAGCAAAGTTACAAAATTGACATACAAAAATCAGTTCAATTTCTACACACTAAAAATGAACTATGCAAAAGAGATTTAGAAAAAATAATCCCATTTTCAATAGCATCAGAAAGAATAAAATAGGAATAAATTTAATGAAGGAGGTAAAAGACCTGTACACAGAAAACTATAAAACATTAATAGAAGAAATTAAAGAAGACCTAAATAAATAAAAGAATATCCTGTGCTCATGGGTTGAAAGAAGTAACATTGTCAAAATGGCCATACTACCCAACATGATCTACAGACTCAATGCAATCCCTGCCAAAATTCCAATGGTGTTTTTGACAGAAATAGGAAAAAAAGTTCCTGAAGTTCATGTGGAACCATAAAGGACCTCAAATAGCTAAACCAATCTTGAACAAGAAGAGCAATGCTGGAGGCATCACACTTCCTGATTTCACACTATATTACAAAGCTATAGTAATGAAAACAATGCCATAAAAAGAGACATTTGGACCAATAGAACAGAACCAAGAGCCTGGAAATAAACCCACCAATATAGTCAACCAATATTTGACAAAGGAGTCAAAAATACTCAATAGCAGAAAAGATAGTCTCTTCAATAAATGGTGTTGGGGGAAAAATCATAAATGAAAGAATGAAAGTGGACTCCTATTTTACACCAGTCACAAAAATCAACTTGAAATGGCTTAAAGATTTAAATACAAGACCTGAAACCATAAAACCAAAAGCCCTGGGAAAAAACAGGGTAAACCTCCTTGACACGAGTCTTGGCAGTGCTTTTTTGGATATGACACCAAAAGCACAAGTAACAAAAGTAAAAATAAATAAGTGGGAGTATAGGAAACTAAAAAGCTACAAAACAGAAGAGATAATTAAGAAAATGAAAAGGCAACCTTGGAATGAGAAAAAACATTTGCAAACCATTTATAAGATAAGGGGATATATCCATAACATATAAGGAACTCATACAACTCAGTAGCAAAAAACCAAACAATCCAAATTTTAAAAAGGATCTGAACATTTTTCCAGAGAAGACATACAATTAACAGGTACATGAAAAAATGCTCAACATCACTAATCATCAGGGAAATGAAAATCAAAACCACAATGAGATATCACCTCATACCTGTTAGGATAGCTATTACCAAAAAGTGAAAAGATGACGTGTTGGCTAGGATGTATCCAAAGGAAATAAAATAACTATCTTGAGATATCTGCATTCCCATGTTCACTGCAGCATTAGTCACAAGAGGGAAACAACCTAAATGTCTTTCAACAGATGAATGTATAAAGAGAATGCCATACACATACAAACACACATGTGTGCACGCACGCATCTTGCCATTTGTAACAATATGCATGAACCTAAAGGTTCATTATGCGAAGTGAAATAAGACAGAGAAAGAAAAATATTGCATGATCTCACTTACGGATGAAATATATATATATTGCCAAACTCATAGTAATAGAAAATAGAATAATGGTTACCAGAGGCTGGAGCATGTGGGGAAAGGGGAGATTTACAAGAAAGATAGAGAGAAGGGAGGAAGGAAGGAAGGAAGGAAAGAAGGAAAGAAGGGAAGGAAGGAAGGGAGGGGAGGAAGGAAGAAAGGAAGGAAGGAAGGAGAAAGGAAATAAAGAAAGGAGGAAAGAAAAAAAAGAAAGGAGTTATGGAGATTTATTGTTTAATGGGTACAGTTTCATTTTTGTAAAATGAAAAGAGTTCTGGAGATGGATGGTGGCTATGGTCACACAACAATATAAATGTACTTAATATCACTGAACTATACACTTAAAAATGGTTAAGATAGTAAGTTTTACGTTACATGAATTTTGTCACAACAACAAAAAAATGAGTGAACTGGTAATGGACCAGCTCTCACAAAAATTTAAACAAATCTTCAAGTCAGCTCCATCCCCGCCAAAATAAGACAATCTGCTCCTACCCTCACTTTCTGCCAGAAGCAAAAGTAGCTCATCTCTGGAGGAAGATAATTGTCATTTAAAGCCTCACATTAACTTTTTACCATTTTTTATAACATGATGTCCAGTGTTCAGTTAGTAAAACTGAAACCAACCATGACAAAAGACACAATTTATTTTAAAATAAAAAGGAAAAAATCAAGTCCTACCAGAGATCCAGATAAAGAGTTATTAGCCATATATTTTAACTCACTAATATGTTCAATAAATTACATGACAAGATGAGGAATTTTAGCAGAAAATGGAAAGCTGTAAGAATCAATCAGAAATTATAAAACTAAAAAATATAAACCCTGAAATTTGGAATTCAATAGATGAGATTTACACAACAGGTTTAGAATTTGTTCAATTTTATATATTCCATGCAGCTCAGAAATGCTAATATAGACAAAAGTTAAAATAACTTTTATTGTTTTAGGTCCATTGAAAGAATCCTATTTTTGAGTGAAGCCTCTGAGTATTAATTTTCCATCTTTGAACACTGGAGGTAATTGCATTAATGCAGATATTCTTGAGTGTAATAATAAAATGTATAGTCATATACACATTTAAAAATTACTATGTTTAGTTCTTTATCAAGGCCTCAGAGGTTTCTCTTCTTTGTCTGTTTCAGCAGGTGGTTTCAACCCAGAAATTTGAATTATTTCATACAATGCCACTGCAATGATAACTCTTTATGATTGTTGGATTCATTTCCATTATCCTTGGCAAGAAGAGAGAAATTGCTCTTGCTAAAACTAATTGATAAGGAAGGTAAACGTGAGCTCCAAACCTTGAAATCAGATTTTTTTAAAGAAGAAATTTAGCTTTACAAACCTTGGAGAAATGCAGGTTTTCACAATTACCTTTTAAATCCATTCAACTATTAATCTCTTTACTAACTTAAAAACTAGAACCCATGGATGATTTTTAAATCAAAGGCATCTCCAATTCTTAGCATCTTGAGGTTCAGAATTAATTTTAGCTATTAAACCAGTCTTGTAGACAAAGTATCAAAATCATACCATCCTCTCCACTTTCCTCTGATATAATGCCTATAATTCATAGTTCCTAATGTCAGGTAGCTGAATCAGGTGATTGTAGCTGACATACTCTATTGGAGATTTATAATCTAATTGAATATTATACTATATTTGAGGCACATCTTATTTAATCCTCAAAACAAATCTGAAAATTAAATATTGTCCTCATCTTGAGGTTGGCAAAATGGAGGTATTCCAGACATTCTTACCATTCCCCATGGCACCTAGCTAATAAGAAATGAACCTGGGATTTGACCTGCATGGAAATAGTTAAATCTTACCCCCATGTTTGAAAGCCCATTTCTATTCCACTGTCAGTTAATCACTGGAAATTTTTCATCTTAGGATTTATATTTCATAGATATATAATCTTTTTACAATGATGAATGACTGAATGGCAATAAAGAAATGTTATTCTAAGAATATAGTTCTACTGGCCATGTTTTCATTTTAAGAGCCATTTTTGATCTAGAAACCAATTTGAATGACTGTGTTGCTTTTCTAATGGTTTACAATATAACTGTAGAGAAATCATTTGGTTCAGAGCTAGGCAACTTACATTGCTTGGGTATATAATTTTATATCAAGGGCCAAATAGGCTGACAGAACAGAAACCTGTTAGTTAAAAAATAAATTCAATCACTGTCCGCAAGGATGTTACAATATAGTAGACAGAGTGTGATATTAAAAATGCATATATAAAACCATAGGAACACAGATTTAAACATGTAACCGACGATCATTATTTTTCAAATACAGCATTTTTTATTATGTTCAGTTAGCCAACATATCATTAGTTTTTGATGTAGTGTTCAAAGATTCATTGGTTGTGTAGAACACCCAGTGTACCTAGGATCATTTTAAAGTCTAGTTTATAACTTTACCTTGGGGAATCCTGGGTTCTTACAATATAGAAACATCAGGTGCAATATAGAAGCACAATTTGTATGAGGTTTTCTAAGCAGTAAAGACATAAGGGGGTTTTGTTAGCTACTCCCCTACCCACACCCAGAATATACTTAGATCAAGAAACTCTTCAGGAGGCAATAAATGCCATGTTGTAGTTCCTGAAAAGAAACTTAGGTATGTCTAAAGAATATGCTTTACTCACAAACCCAGGCATTTGCTGCTCCAGGACACCTCTGGTTTCTTCCTGAGTAGGGCCACGGCTGAAAGATTTTCAACATTAAACTGTGCATTCTTCAATTTCTTCAAATGAAGACACTGCAGGAATGAAAGTGAGATTCAAACCTGGAAGGTTTTTTTTTTTTTTTTTTTTTTTTTTTAGGACTAGTAACAAGACATTAACAACAATGCTCAGAGGCAATGGTCTGGAGTGCATCCAAAGATAGTCATCCCAGAAGAAACAGCAATGGACTAAGTATGTGGGACTCATAAAAAGTGTGAAAGAGGTAGGCCCAGAATTCTACCAAACATTTGAAGAAGATTTAATACCTATCCTTTGCAAACTATTCTAAAAATTCCAGAGGAAGAGAAACTTCCAAAATCATTCTATGAGGCCAGCATTACCCTGATTCCAAAACCAGATAAGGACACCACAAAAAAAGAGAACTATAGGCCAATATCTCTGACAAACAGGTGCAAAAATCCTCAAAAAAATATTAACAAACTGATTCAACAATATGTTTAAAAAAGCATTCACCACGATCAAGTGGGATTTATTCCTGGGTTGCAAGGGTGATTCAATATTTGCAAATCAATTAACATGATGTACCACATTAATAGAAGAAAGGAGAAGAACATAAGATCATTTCAATATATGCAGAAAAAACTTTTGACAAACTACAACATCCATTCATGATAACCCTCCACAAAGTAGGGTTAGAGGGAACATACCTCAACATCATAAAGGACATCTATGAAAAACCCACAGTGAATATCATTTTCAATGGGGAAAAACTGAGAGGTTATCCTCTAAGGTCAGGAACAAGACAGGGATGTCCACTCCCACCACTCTTATTTAATATAGTACTGGAAGTCCTAGACTCAGTGATCAGACAACTAAAAGAAATAAAAGGCATCAGTAAGGAAGATCAAACTTTCACTATTGCAGATGACATGATACTCCATAACAGATAACTCAAAAGACTCCACCAAAAAATTGCTAGAACTGATACACGAACTCAGTAAAGTTGCAGGATACAAAATCAACATACAGAAATCTGTTGCATTTCTATACACCAATAATGAAGCAGCAGGAAGAGAAATCAAGGAATTGATCCCATCTACAATTGCAGCAAAAACCATAAGGTACCTAGGAATAAACCTAACCAAAGAGGTAAAAGATCTGTACTCTAAAAACTATAAAACACTGAGGAAAGAAATTGAAGATGACACAAAGAAACAGAAAGACATTCCATGCTCATGGATTGGAAGAATACTGTTACAATGTCTATACTACCAAAAACAATCTACACATTTGTTTCAATCCCTATCAAAATACCAACAGCATTTCTCACAGAGGTAGAACAAACAATCCCAAAATTTGTATGGAACCACAAAAGACCCCAAATAGCCAAAGCAATCTTGAAAAAGAAAAGCAAAAACTGGAGGCACCCATACTCCAGACTTCAAGTTATATTACAAAGCTGTAGTGATCAAGACAGTATGGTACTGGCACAAAAACAGACACATAGATCAATGAACAGAACAGAAAACCCAGAAATGAACCCACAACTGTATGGTCAATTAATCTTCAACAAAGCAGGAAAGAATATCTGATGGAAAAAAAGACATTGTCTTCAACAAATGGTGCCGGGAAAACTGGACAGCAACATGCAAAGAATGAAACTGGATTCTTTACTTACACTAAACACAAAAGTACACTCAAAAGGGATTAAAGACCTATGTGTGAGACCTGAAGTAATCAAAATCCTAGAAGAGAGCACAGCAGTAATTTTTCTGACATCAGCTGTAGCAACACCTTTCTAGATATGTCTCCTGAGGCAAGAGAAACAAAAGCAAAAATAAACTATTGGGACTTCATCAAAATAAAAAGTTTCTGCATAGTTAAGGAAACAATAAGGAAGACTAAAAAACAACATGCTGAATGGGAAATGATATTTGCAAATAACGTATCTAATCATGGATTTCTATCAAAAATATATAAATACCTTATACAACTCAGCACCCAAAAACAAATACTCCAATTAAAAAATGGACAGAAGACACTTCTCCAAAGAAGACATAAAGATGGCCAACGGACACATGAAAAGATGCTCAACATCATTCATCATCAAGGAAATGCAAATCAAAACTACAATGAGATATCACCTCACACCTGTCAGAATAGCTAAAAACTAATGAATCATTGAACTTTACATCGGAAACCGGGGATGTACTCTATGGTGACTAACATAATATAATAAAAAAATTAAAAAAAGAATAGCTAAAAACAACAACAGAAGAAACACACAACATGTGTTGGTGAGATGTGGTGAAATAGGAGCTCTCTTGCACTGTTGGTGGGAATGCAAACTGGTGCAGCCACTGTGGAAAACAGTATGGAGGTTCCTCAAAATATTAAAAATAGAACTACTTTACAATTCAGCAATCACACAACTAGGTATTTACTGAAAGAATACAAAAATACAAATTCAGAAGGATCCATGCATCCTATGTTTATAGCAGCATTATGTATAACAACCAAATTATGTAAACAACCCAGTTGTCCACACACACACACAAATATTACTCAGCCATAAAAAAGAATGAAATCTTGCCATTTGCAAAGACATGGATAGAGCTAGAGAATATAATGCTAAATGAAGTCAGTCAGTCAGAGAAGGACAAATACCATAGGATTTCACTCATACATGGAATTTAAGAAACAAAACAAAGGAGCAAAGGGAAAAAGAGAGAGAGAGAGAGAAAGAGAGAGAGACCAAGAAAGAGACTCTTAACTACAGAGAACAAACTGATGGTTACCAGAAGGGAGGTGGGTGGAGGGATGGGTGAAATAGGTGATGAGGATTAAGGACGGCACTTGAGATTAGCATAGGGTGTTTTATGAAGTGTTGAATTATTATATTGTACACCTGAAGCTAATATAAAACTGTATGTTAACTAACTTGAATTTAAATAAAAACTTAAAAAAAACCAGTGGTAGATCTGACGGAATCAGGGTCCCATTTCATCTAGGAAGGAAATTGAATATAATAAAAAAAGTTATTATTTGCATCTCAAACTTTTCAGCATGTGAGGCTAGGGGAAGAAAATACAGATTTCTTGGGAAACTGATAGAATT
The DNA here is from genome assembly GCF_017311325.1 of Ursus maritimus. Classification (NCBI taxonomy): domain Eukaryota; kingdom Metazoa; phylum Chordata; class Mammalia; order Carnivora; family Ursidae; genus Ursus; species Ursus maritimus. Next base: position 108,307,192 of record NW_024423319.1, on the reverse strand, counting down.
GTTCTGGAAAAAAACTTTCTGGACAAGATGGGCCTTGAAATAAACAAGGCTGACATAAGAAAGAAAGTTCTTGCTTCATATAATGATATCCCATGCTGAAGTTCACAGAAAGGGGAGAACTAGAGGTCAGGAACAGGAAGAAAAAAGACTTCATTGCAGCAACGATCAGCCAGCTAATGATGCAATTCCATGGGGGCGGGCTATATGCAACTACCTAAATTCAGAGAGCCTCAAAGAACCAATGGCAGTTTTAAGGTATAAATTTATGACAGGTAAGAAAAGATTAGAGGCATGAGATAGATAAGGGCATGCCTCTCTGATAATGTTGTGTCTTGGCTATTAAATTCCTAAAAAACCACAAATTTGGAGCTAGAATCTTCAGGTTCAGAATAAACCTTATTTACTAGGCTTGCTAACATAATTTCAAAATCATACTACCCTCTCCATTTTTCCCTAATATATTGACTCTAGTTCAGTTACTAATGTCAAGAGAGAAATGATGTGTTTTCAATTTTAATTAAATAGTCACGACTACAAAACTTCCACTTTGGACCATTACAAAGTAACTGACCTTTGACCTACTCTCCTATCAACAACAAATACACATTGGACAAAATATATGTGGCAACTATTTTCAGGCAATTAATAATAGGCAGTATAGTACTGTGATCCTTGAGAGAAAGAAAATATGGAAAGTAAACCCCACAATCACCCAGATTTTTGTCTATGAATACTCTCTTGACTCACACTGGGAATTGGAGCCTAAGCAGAAAATTGGCCTGCTGGGCTGCGGAAGAGATTGGACTTCATGGGACTGAATAGTAGAGAAAATGAACCTGTGAAAAAGGGTGGCATCAGATATCTGCATGATCCTAAGACAACAGCTGAGCTGCACACAGGCAGGGCTTGACTCTGCTAGGCTTATCAGAGATTGTATATTATGAGGTTGATTGCTAAATGGAGATACCATAGGTTATGTAGTGCTAAAATATACTAATATTCTGGCCTAGCCACGGAGGAGAGATCCCACTGAACACCTCATGTGTTCATTTGAGAATTCCACACCTCAGGAATAAGGACCGTGTTCTACAGTAAAGAGCAAAAGGTTAAAGACCCACTCTAACAGAATAAAACTAAGCCATAAAAGACCTAAAGTATCCACCAGTAATTAAAGAGGTTTTCAAAAGAACTCGATGTCCTTTAAAAGAAGATGACATAATACTCTATACAATTTACCATTTGTGATATCCAGCACACAAAATAAAATAATCCTAGGCATGCAAAAGGGCAGAAAAATGTGCCCCACAGTCAAGAAGAATAGTAGTCAATAAAACACAAGAGAGGGTACAGCTGTTGGAATTAGCAGACAAGGAATTTAAAGCAGGTGTTATACATTTTTAAAACCTAAAGGAAAATTATGGTCATAATGAGTGAATAGATGGGAAATCTCAGCAGATAAATAGAAATTATAAATATAATTATAAATATAATTATATTGTATTTTGTAATTGAAAAGTACAGTATCCAACATGAAAAAAAATCACTGGATGAGATTAACAGTAAAATGGAGACTGTGGAAGAAAAGATTGTTGAAGCTAGATCAATAAAATTCCTCATCTGAAAGAGAAATGGGGGGAAGACTAAAATAACTAAGTTTCAATGACATGTGGAACAAATGGTCTAACATGGTTGAAACTGGAGACAGAGAAGAGAAAGAAAATGGTATTTAAAGAAAGCATGGCTAAAATGGCCCCAAATTTGTTGAAAAACAATCACCCTTTTGATCTAAGCTATCTGAACTCCAAATGGAACAAATGCAAAGAGAACTATATTTGTGCACATCATAGTCACATTGCTGCCTTCTCATTAGAAAAAATGGAGGCTATAATTCAATGAAATGGTATCTTTAAAGTGATGAAAGAAAAAACAAAGCAGAATTAAACATCTAGGGAAAACATCTTTCAAAACATAGGACAAAATCAAGACACTTTCAGATGATAAAAAGTTTGGAGAATTTGTTGCTAGCAGACCTGTACTAAAAGAAATAACTAAAGGAAGTTCTTTAAGCTGAAGAGAAAGGACATTAGACAGAAACTCAAATACAAGTAGTTACAAAAAATGAGAAACAAGTAGGTAAGTATAAAAGTCCATATATTTTTCTACTCTGAATTTGTTAGAAAAATAACTATTTAAGGCAAAAATATTACCCTATATTATGGGTTTTATTATATTTATATAATTGTAACATACATGATAATATCATAAAGACAGAAAAGATGGAATTTTGCTGTCGAAAGGTTCTCACATTTTATATTAAGAGCTACAATTATATTATAAGTTAAAATGCATATTATATTCCTAAATCAATGGTTCACATCCAGGGGATTTTGCATCCCAGGGAACATCGGACAATGCATGGAGACATGATCATTGTCAAAACTGGAAGGAGATGTTACTGGCATATAGTAAGTACCAGCTAGGGATGATGCTAAACACCCTACAATGCACAGGACAGACCTCCCCCAACAGATAATCATTTGACCCAAAATGTCGATAGTGCTGAGGTTGAGAAATAATGCTCTATTTTTAAAAAAAGATTTATTTATTTATTTTAGAGAGATTATGAGTGGGGGGGGCAGAGGGAGAGGGAGAATCTCAAGCAGACTCTGCACTGACTGCATAGCCCCATGTGGGGCTTGATCTTAACACCCAGCGATTATGACCTGAGACGAAACCAAGAGTTAGATGTTCAACTGACTTAACCACCCAGGTGCCCCAAGAAACCCTGCTCTAAAACAAGCACAAAAAAAATGTAAAGAGGTATTATACAGGAATTAACATGGAATAATAAAAAATATTTTTTAATCCAAAAGAAGTCAGGAAGGGAGGAATAGAAGAACAAAACACGATAGGCCAATTAGAAAACAAGTAGCAAGCTGGTAGGCTTACACTAAATTTTATCAATAATTATATTAAGTGTAAATTAATTCAACACTTCAAATAGAAGACAGAAAATTACAGATTGTATAAAAGAAGCAAGACCCAACTATAGGCACGCTAAAGAAACACGTTTTACATACAGAAAATAAAAGAATGGAAAAAGTACATCACACAGACAGTAAGCAACAGAAAGCTGATGTAGCTATATTAATTTCTGGCAGAATAAACTTCAAAACATGGTACATTAACAAAAATAAAGAATATCATTTCAAAATGATAAGGTGAATTCACCAGAAGGATATACATTAGAAACTCTTAAATAACATTGCTTTAAAATGCATAAACTCAGAACTGACAAAAAAAAAGGCAAAGAGACAAATTCACAATCATAGGTGGAGAATTTAAGACTCCTTTTTCAGGAATTAATAGACCAACTAGAGAAAAAACAAACAAACAAACAAAAAAGACAAAATAAAACAAATAAAAATCCCCACAAAAAACCCTAGTGTTCATAGCAGCATTGTCCACAATAGCTAAATTGTGGAAGGAACCGAGATGCCCTTCAACAGATGACTGGATTAAGAAGTTGTGGTCCATATATACAATGGAATATTACTCAGCTATCAGAAAGAACGAGTTCTCAACATTTGCTGCAACATGGATGGGACTGGAGGAGATAATGCTAAGTGAAATAAGTCAAGCAGAGAAAGACAATTATCATATGATTTCTCTCATCTATGGAACATAAGAACTAGGAAGATGGGTAGGAGAAGAAAGGGATAAAGAAAGGGGGGGTAATCAGAAGGGGGAATGAAGCATGAGAGACTATGGACTCTGAGAAACAAACTGAGGGCTTCAGAGGGGAGGGGGGTGGGGGAATGGGATAGACCGGTGATGGGTAGTAAGGAGGGCACACATTGCATGGTGCACTGGGTTATAGTTATACGCAACTAATGAATCATCGAACTTTACATCAGAAACCAGGGATGTACTGTATGGTGACTAACATAATATAATAAAAAAAACATTAAAAAAAAAA
>NW_024423319.1:108302059-108303203 GCF_017311325.1 Ursus maritimus | reverse complement strand
AAAAAAAAAACCCTAGTAGGGGGGAAAGAGAAAAAAGATGGCCGAGGAGTAGGGGACCTTTTTTCAGCTGGTCCCCTGAATTGAGCTAGATATCTACCAGATCATCCTGAACACCCACGAAATCAGCCCGAGACGTAGGAAGATACATCTGGATCTCTACAAATGAACATCTCCGGCGCTGAGTATTGAGGTATGAAGCAGGGAGCCGCGAATCTGCACACAGATAACGGAAGATAAACGGAAGGGGGAGGGAGCCCCTACGCTCGGGCACCAGGAAGTAGTAGCCACCCGCACTGGGGAGTGCGCCGGATTGGCGGACCAACACCCGCGAGAAAGCAGACTGAGACCGTGAGCCCGGGAACGCGCACGCGACCAGACTGAAAACCGGAGCTCCAGAGCACTCACTGGAACATGACTGAAACTGAGCTCGGGAGTGCGCACGCGACCAGACTGAAAACCAGAGCGCCAGAGCGCACGCGAACCACAAGGAAAAAGGGAGCTTGGGAGTGCACTCGCAGGAACCGGGGGCGGCTGGTGGTGTTAGAAGCACAAGGACAGAGCCGTGCCAGCCCTGGGAGCGAGGACTGGGAGAGGGGCTGTGGGGTGCGCAACACGGGACACTGCGGGGGTTTTTAGCAGCACCGACAGAAACAGAGTGAAAGTGGCCAGGAAAGCTCAGTGGAGAGCAGACTGCGATCTGTCTGTTCTGAGACGGAGGCTAGGATACGGCCACTGCCGCTCTCACTCTCAGAAGAGTCACAGAAAACTGCCAGGAAAAGCCGCCAGAGAACAAAAGCCCGGAAATACCGGTTCGCATTGTGTCCATCCCCACCCCCTCTCACAGAGGACGGGGCAACTGTACCCAAACAGGGTTGCCTGAGTATCAGTGTGGCAGGCCCCTCCCCCAGAAAGCAGGCTGAAAAATCAAGAAGCCCACATCCCTAAGGTCCCTATAAAACAAGTACACATTGCCTGGGTCCTGGTCAATAACTTGGGCTCTGTGCATCCCCGCAACCTCTCCTCATCAGAATGACAAGGAGGAGGAATCCCCAGCAAAGAAAGGAGACACAGACTGTGGCCTCTGCCACAGAACTGATGGGTATGGTTATAACCAAACTGTCAGAAATGGAGTTCAGAGTAACAA
>NW_024423319.1:108297482-108299756 GCF_017311325.1 Ursus maritimus | reverse complement strand
TGATCAAGATTAGAGCAGAGATCAATGAATTAGAAACCAGGAGCACAGTAGAGCAGATCAACACAACTAGAAGCTGGTTCTTTGGAAGAATAAATCAGATCAATAAGCCACTGGCCATACTTATTCAAAAGAATAGAGAAAGGACCCAAATTAATAAAATTATGAATGAAAGGGGAGAGATCACGACCAACACCAAAGAAATAGGAAGGATCATTAAAAACTATTATCAACAAGTATATGCCAATAAATTAAACAACCTGGAAGAAATGGATGCCTTCCTGGAAACCTATAAACTACCAAGTCTGAAACAGGAAGAAACTGATTATCTAAACAGAATGATTAATTATGAAGAGATTGAAGCAGTGATCAAAAACCTCCCCAAAAACAAGAGTCCAGGGCCTGACGGATTCCCTGGGGAATTCTACCAAACATTCAAAGAAGAAATAATACCTATTCTCCTGAAGCTGTTTCAAAAAACAGAAACAGAAGGAAAACTACCAAACTCATTCTATGAGGCCAGTATTACCTTGATCCCCAAACCAGGCAAAGACCCCAACAAAAAGCAGAATTACAGACCGATATCCCTGATGAATATGGATGCCAAAATTCTCAACAAGATCCTAGCTCATAGAATGCAACAGTACATTAAAAGGATTATCCATCATGACCACGTTGGATTCATCCCTGGGATGCAAGGGTCTTTCAACATTCACAAATCGATCAGTGTGATAGATCACATCAACAAGAGAGTCAAGAACCATATGATTCTCTCCTTTTTGACATCGTCACAGCACCTTTTTTCATGACACATCTCCAAAACCAAGAGAAACAAAAGAAAAAATGAACTTGTGGAACTTCATCAATATCAAAAGCTTCTGCACAGCCAAGGAAACCATCCAAAAAACTAAGAGGCAGCCCACCAAATGGGAGAAGTTATTTGCAAATGATGCTACAGATAAAAGACTGGTATCCAAGATCTACAAAGAACTTCTCAAACTCAATACATGACAAACAAATAATCAAATCAAAAAATGGGCAGAAGATATGAACAGATACTTTTCCAATGAAGACATACAAATGGCTAACAGACACAAGAAAAAATGTTCAAAATCATTAGCCATCAGGGAAATTATAATCAAAACCACATTGAGATACCACCTTATGCCAGTTAGAATGGCAAAAATTGACAAGGCAAGAAACAGCAAATGTTGAAGAGTATGTGGAGAAAGGGGAATCCTCTTACACTGTTGGTGGGAATGCAAGTTTGTACAGCCAGTTTGGAAAACAGTGCAGAGGTCCCTTAAAAAGTTAAAAATAGAGCTACCCTATGATCCAGCAGTTGCACTACTGGGTATTTACCCCAAAGATACAGACGTAGTGAAGAGAAGGGCCATATGCACCCCCGTGTACATAGCAACAATGTCCACAATAGCTAAATTGTGGAGGGAGCCGAGATGCCCTTCAATAGACGAATGGATAAAGAAGATGTGGTCCTTATATACGATGGAATATTACTCAGGCATCAGAAAGAACAATTACCCAACATTTGCAGCAACATGGACAGGACTGGAGGAGATTATGCTAAGTGAAATAAGTCAAGCAGAGAAAGACAATTATCATATGGTTTCACTCATTTATGGAACATAAGAAATAGCAGGGAGATCGGTAGGAGAAGGAAGGGAAGAATGAAGGGGGGGGTAAACAGAAGGGGGAATGAACCATGAGAGACTATGGACTCTGGGAAACAAACTGAGGGCTTCAGAGGGGAGGGGGGTGGGAGATGGGGATAGGCCAGTGATGGGTATTAAGGAGGACACATATTGCATGGAACACTGGGTGTTATATGCCAACAATGAATCATGGAACACTACATCAAAAACTAAGGATGTATTGTATAGTGACTAACATAACATAATAATATAAAAAAAAAACCTGGTAGGGATATAGAAGATTTGAACAAGATGATTAATGAACTTGACCTAATTAATATTTATAGAATATTATACCCCAAAAGTAGATAATACATATTCTTTTCAAGGGTCTGTGACATATTCACCAGGATAGACCATATGCCAGGTCGTAAAAATGATTTTTAATTTATTTAAAAAGACCAAAATCCTACATTGTATATTCTCTGATTATAATAGAAGAATATTAAAAATCAATAACAATATGTCATCTGGAAAGTCCTAAATATTAGGAAATTAAACAACACATTTTTAAATAAAGTGTGGGTCAAAAATGAAATCTCAGGGAGATTAGAAATTATTTAGA
>NW_024423319.1:108272448-108297472 GCF_017311325.1 Ursus maritimus | reverse complement strand
CAGGGCCTGACGGATTCCCTGGGGAATTCTACCAAACATTCAAAGAAGAAATAATACCTATTCTCCTGAAGCTGTTTCAAAAAACAGAAACAGAAGGAAAACTACCAAACTCATTCTATGAGGCCAGTATTACCTTGATCCCCAAACCAGGCAAAGACCCCAACAAAAAGCAGAATTACAGACCGATATCCCTGATGAATATGGATGCCAAAATTCTCAACAAGATCCTAGCTCATAGAATGCAACAGTACATTAAAAGGATTATCCATCATGACCACGTTGGATTCATCCCTGGGATGCAAGGGTCTTTCAACATTCACAAATCGATCAGTGTGATAGATCACATCAACAAGAGAGTCAAGAACCATATGATTCTCTCCTTTTTGACATCGTCACAGCACCTTTTTTCATGACACATCTCCAAAACCAAGAGAAACAAAAGAAAAAATGAACTTGTGGAACTTCATCAATATCAAAAGCTTCTGCACAGCCAAGGAAACCATCCAAAAAACTAAGAGGCAGCCCACCAAATGGGAGAAGTTATTTGCAAATGATGCTACAGATAAAAGACTGGTATCCAAGATCTACAAAGAACTTCTCAAACTCAATACATGACAAACAAATAATCAAATCAAAAAATGGGCAGAAGATATGAACAGATACTTTTCCAATGAAGACATACAAATGGCTAACAGACACAAGAAAAAATGTTCAAAATCATTAGCCATCAGGGAAATTATAATCAAAACCACATTGAGATACCACCTTATGCCAGTTAGAATGGCAAAAATTGACAAGGCAAGAAACAGCAAATGTTGAAGAGTATGTGGAGAAAGGGGAATCCTCTTACACTGTTGGTGGGAATGCAAGTTTGTACAGCCAGTTTGGAAAACAGTGCAGAGGTCCCTTAAAAAGTTAAAAATAGAGCTACCCTATGATCCAGCAGTTGCACTACTGGGTATTTACCCCAAAGATACAGACGTAGTGAAGAGAAGGGCCATATGCACCCCCGTGTACATAGCAACAATGTCCACAATAGCTAAATTGTGGAGGGAGCCGAGATGCCCTTCAATAGACGAATGGATAAAGAAGATGTGGTCCTTATATACGATGGAATATTACTCAGGCATCAGAAAGAACAATTACCCAACATTTGCAGCAACATGGACAGGACTGGAGGAGATTATGCTAAGTGAAATAAGTCAAGCAGAGAAAGACAATTATCATATGGTTTCACTCATTTATGGAACATAAGAAATAGCAGGGAGATCGGTAGGAGAAGGAAGGGAAGAATGAAGGGGGGGGTAAACAGAAGGGGGAATGAACCATGAGAGACTATGGACTCTGGGAAACAAACTGAGGGCTTCAGAGGGGAGGGGGGTGGGAGATGGGGATAGGCCAGTGATGGGTATTAAGGAGGACACATATTGCATGGAACACTGGGTGTTATATGCCAACAATGAATCATGGAACACTACATCAAAAACTAAGGATGTATTGTATAGTGACTAACATAACATAATAATATAAAAAAAAAACCTGGTAGGGATATAGAAGATTTGAACAAGATGATTAATGAACTTGACCTAATTAATATTTATAGAATATTATACCCCAAAAGTAGATAATACATATTCTTTTCAAGGGTCTGTGACATATTCACCAGGATAGACCATATGCCAGGTCGTAAAAATGATTTTTAATTTATTTAAAAAGACCAAAATCCTACATTGTATATTCTCTGATTATAATAGAAGAATATTAAAAATCAATAACAATATGTCATCTGGAAAGTCCTAAATATTAGGAAATTAAACAACACATTTTTAAATAAAGTGTGGGTCAAAAATGAAATCTCAGGGAGATTAGAAATTATTTAGAACTGAGTGAAAGTTAAAATACATCAAATTTTGTGGCATACTACCAAAACAGTATTCGGTGGAGAGTTCATTGTTTTAAATGCTTATATTTAAAATGAGAAATGTTTAAAACCAAATTAAAAGTTTCCTCCCTAAGAAATGTAAAATAAGAAGAGGAAATTTAATCAAAATAAATAGAAGGAAGGAAATCATAAGGATGAGGAAAAAATCAATAAAATAGAAAACAGATAAAAATAGAAAATCAACAAAAACAAAAGTTGATTCTTTGAATAAATAAAATTGGAAAACTATAGGAGGATGATCAAGAAAAAGAGAAATACAAATTATTAATACCATGAATGAAAAAAAAAGGATATCACTAAAAATATAGATATTAAGAGCATACTATGGCAATGTTATGTACAAATTCATCCCAATAAATTCAATGTTTTTGATAAAATGGACAAATTTGTCAAAAGAAAATTACCAAAATTAACAAGAAATAGAATATCTGAATTGTACTATATCTATTAAAAATGAAATTCTTAATACAAATTCTTTACACAAAAACCTCCAAACCCATATTGCTTCACCTGTGAATTATATCAAACATTTAAGGATGAAATATTTTCCATACTTTGTAAATTATTTCAGAAAATAGAAGTAGGGATAACACCTCTCAACTTGGTTTTATGAGACCAGGAAAATCACAATATCAAAACTTGACAAAGATATTAAAAGAAACTTACAGATTGATATGTGTTATGAATTTAAGTGCAACATTCCTTAATAAAACAATAGCAGATTGAAGCCAACAATATACAAAAAGGACAGTACACCATAACCAAGTAGGATTTCTCTAAAGAATGTAAGGTTAGTTTAATGTTTAAAATCAGTTATTTTAATTAACTATTGACAGAATAAGTGTGAAAAACTATATTATCTCAATAGACGGAGAAAAGCATTTGACAAAAATTGTTCATCCATTCATGATAGAAACTCGGAAAACTAGGAATAAAAGGGAACTTCCTCAACTTGAGTAAGGACATCTACAAAAAAGCCTACAGCTAGCATCATCCCTAATGGTAAAATGCTGCACATGTTCCCCTAAGCTTGTGAACAAATCAAAGATGTTCTTTTACCACCTCTATTCAACAATGTACTAAAGATTCTGCCTAGTGTGATAAGGCAATAAAACAAGGTATACAAATTGGAAAGAAAAAGTAAAATTATTTTATTTGTAGACAATGTGATTTTTACTTTGAAAATCCTAAGGAATCAAAAAGCAACTACTAGAACTAATTAATGAATTTATCAAGGGCTCAGGATACAAGGTCAATATAAAAATTCAACTTGATTTTTAAATATGTGCTACAAGTAATTGAATAATTAAATTTAAATCCATTTGAAATAGTGTCAAAAACGTAAATACTTCTTAGTACATTTAACAAATAATAGATAAACTTCAACACTGAAAACTATAAATATTGCTGGAAAAAATTATATAAGGCCTAAATAAGTGGAACAGTATACCATGGTAAATGGATTGTAAAACTCATTATTGTTAAGATGTTGATTATCTTCAATTTCATATATAAATTTGGTTCAACCCCAATCACAACTGTAGCAGGTTTTTAAAGATAGAATTTGACAAACTGATTCTAAAATTTATATAAAAATTCAAGGGACTGAGATTAGTCAAAATGATCTTGAAAAAGACATAAAAGCTGGGCCACTTGCACCACCTAGCTTCAAGACTTACTATAAAGCTACATTAATCAATACGTCATATTGGCCTAAAAGACAAATAGATGAATGGAGGAGAATAACAAATACAGAAGTAGATCCATGCTTATAAGGTCAATTAATTTTTAATATAAGCACTAAAACAATTCAATAGGGAAAGGAAATTCCTTTCAACATATGACTCTTGACCAACTGGATATTCATGTGGAAAATAATGAACATTGACACCATATGCAAACATAAACTCAAGATGTGTAATAGGTGTGGATGCAATAGCTAAAACTATAAAGCTTCTAGAAGAAAGCTACTAGAGACTATCTTTGCCATCTAGGTGTAGGCAAAGACTTCTTAAATAGGGCACAGAAATCAATAAACGTAAAATAAAAATTGATAAATTGACTTCATCAGAATTTAAAACTTGTGCTTATTAAATAAGACAATTGAGAAAATTTAAGGCAAGTCATAGGCTGGCAGAAAGTATTCACAACACAGATGCTTGACAAAGGGCTTGTAGGAAAGATATACAAAGAATGCTTTTAATGAAATAATATAAAGGCAATAAACTCAATTTAAATGATAAAAATACTTGAACAGACACTTAAGAAGAGACGACATAGTAATGCCCAATAAACACATAGAAAAGTGCTCAAATTTATTAGTAATCCAAGAAAAAGAAAAGAAAACCACAATGAGCTATTAAAACAAGTATTCAATCATTAGAATGGCTAAAATTAAAATGACTGGCAACACCAAATCTTATCAAGGATATGGAGCAACTCACATATTACTGGTGATGTGGAAATGATACAATCACTTTGGAGAACTGTCTAACAAACTTTTATTAGACAGCTAACTACACATCTACTATGGGACCCAGCAATCCCATTCCTATATATTTACCTGAGAAAAATGAAAGCATAACTTGACAAAAACATTCATATATAAGAATGTTTATAGTTGTCTTTCTCTGATTTATTTCATTTAGCATAATATCCTCTAGTACCATCTACATCATTGCAAATGGCAAGATTTCATTTTTTTATGGCTGCATAATATGATCGTGGAATTTAAGAAACAAGGCAGAGGATCATAGGGGAAGAGAGGAAAAAATGAAACAAGATGAAACCAGAGAAGGAGACAAACCATAAGAGACTCTTAATCTTAGGAAATAAACTGAGGGTTGCTGGAGGGGAGGGGGGTAGGGGAATGAGGTAACTGGATTATGGACATTGGGGAGGGTATGTGTTGTAATGAGCACTGGGTATTATATAAGACTGATGAATCACAGACCTGTACACATGAAACAAATAATACATTATGTGTTAATTAATTGAATTTAAATTTAAAAATTAAATAAAATAAATTCCAGATGGATTAAAAGCCTAAATGTAAAAAGCTAAACCATAAAACTCATATAAGAGTCTATCTTTTATACCATCAAAGTAGAAAAGGAAATAAGACTCACACACAAAAATTTAAACCTTAAAGGAAAAGACTAATAAATTAAAATAGAAGTCACTAAAAACCAACTTAAAAGACTTGCCACAACATACTGGAAGAAGGCATCTCCAACACAGAAAATAAACAAAGGATTAGAGATGCAGAAATTAGAATTTCTACAAATCAGTAAGGGCAAAAACTCAATAGAAAAATGGGCAAATGATATGAACAGATAATTCAGAGAAAAAAATCAAAAGAGTCATTAAACATATGGAAAGACGTTCAATGTCATGAGTAATCAATGATACCCATCAGATTGGCAAAAATTAAGAAGTCTAAAAATGTTAGGAATCATCAAGAATGTGGAAAAACAGCAAATACTAAACATATATAATGAGAATAGAAACAAACAAGAGATCACCTTGACAATAACAGTAGAATAAGCTACTCTATTGTCTAAGAATTCCATCTCCAGATAATTACTTAGAGAAACCTCACATGGGCACACAAGACGGGTACAAAGATGTATAATGTAACATTGTTTATAATGGTAAAGGATTAGAAACAATACAAATGTCTATCAATAGGAAAATAAACTGTGGCATATACATTCAATTGATATTATATGACTATTAAAATGAATGAATTAGAACTACATGTATAAAATTGGTAAATTAAAAAAATTAAATGAAAAAAAGAATGTTTATGGTTGCTTTATCACCATGGCCCCAAAATAGAAACAACTTAAATGGAGTGGAATACCCTTCAGCAATTAAAAAAATAGTGAACAACTGATACATAAAACAGCATGAATGAGTCTCAAAACCAATATGTTGTGTGAAAAAATAACACATTCTTCATGTTGAGAACAGACAACATTAATCAATGTGATAAAAATTGTAATAGTGATTGTCTATGGGAATGTGGAAATTGAGAAGGGCATGAGGGAATTTTCTAAAGCGACGGAAATGTTCTGTATTTTGACTGAGGTGTTGGTTACAGGTATGTGTACATTTGTCAAAAGTAATCAAATTGCACCCTTAATATCTGTGCATTTCAATGTATGTAAATTTTACATGACTTTTAAAAGTCTCTAAGGAAAATTATTTTGGAATCATATAATGATCAATTCTGCAAGCCAGGTTAATGAGTTTGGACTTTATCCTGCATGCAACAAGCCTTCAATAGAGATTTTTTTTAAAAACTACTTTATTTACTTATTTGAGAGAAAGAGGGAGAACAAGCATGTGCAAGAGAGGGAGCACCAGCAGTAGGAGAGCAGAGGGAGAGGGAGAAGATGTGGGGCTCGTGGGGCTAGATCCCAGGATCCCAGGATCATGACCTGAGCCGAAGGCAGATGCTTAACTGACTGAGACACTCAGGCGCCCCTCAATAGAGATTTTTAACCAGGAACTGAATATATTTATTTTTAAAGAAACACATTTCTGACAAAACTGTAAAAGACAGATTGGAAAGGGGAGTATCTGGAGGCTATTACAAGTCCAGGCAGTAAGCAATGAGGCATGAAACTAGGGCAGTGAAAGTGGGTGTGAGGGAGTTAACAGATGGGAGAAATATCAGAGTCAATATCAAGGGAAATGTGTGCTGGGATTGGAAAGAGATAGGAGTTGAGGATAGCTGCTATTTGCGAAGGTAGAGACCATAGGTATGTTTTTACTGGGGAAAGGGCATGAAAGGTTATGGGGTCAGGAAATAGGTTCAGTTATAAATGAGGTCAAGCTGCCTACAGGACATCTATGTGGAGTTATCCAATCAGCACTTGGAAGTATGGATATGGATCATTTGAGAGTGGCCAGGATGGGAGTCAGGGCTAGAGATAAAGATTAGATGGCCTGAGAAAATAAGCAGAGTGAGAGATAAGAGGCTAAAGGCAGTGCTACACCAGGGATCTCAGACCTGATAGCTTACACAAAGCTTGAGAGTCAGAGCAAATGTAAAAATCTTCTAAACACCAAAATATGACCTGCTCACTTTCATAAAACACTAAAGGCCCTCATGTCTTAGTCCTACAGACTTCCATCATTCTGACAACACATAAGAGGGACAAAGAAGGGTAGGTTTGATGATAACTAACTGGTGCCAATTCTCAACACCCTGTCAGGAACCACCTTTGCTTGAAAGAATGTAGGAGAGGTCACAATACAGGGCAATGCAAGTGGTGTATTTAATCAGCTTTGGGAGCTTGGAGCTGAGAGTTGGAGAATGCTAAGTGGTAGGTAGCATTCTGTGACTCTGCTATTTCAGTGATGTGTTTTTAGCCATTTGAATATTAGGAGAAAACCCACATAAAAAACTTCCTGCTTCTCCTTCTGTTGATGGTTGTGACAGTAGGTAGTGGTGGTGAGTCCTTAAAGTGACATTGATGATGGCAGTGGTTGAATGTGTCCCTAAATCCTCCAAGGCTTTCAGGTAGCACCCTCCTCATGACTTTAGCTTGATGAAGCATCCAACAGACAGAATAAACAGAATATCTAATTTAAGATAAAAGCTGGGAAGAGGATCTAGTGAAGCTTAGAGAGAAGAAATGGGAGAAAAAAAAGAAAAGCAGCCAAGGGCTAGGAAAGAGAATCAATAAGGAGTGTGCTCAACAATATTGAATGCTGCCAAGAGGTCAGCAGGATGACTACTTGTAATTGGCAATTAGTTGAAAATTAGCTTGTCATCAGAGAATTTTTAAAAATTCTTATTGAAGTATAATTTACATATAATGTCATATTAGTTTCGGGTATACAATATATTGATTTGACAATTCTGTACATTATTCAAGGCTCACCATGGTAAATGTAGTTACCATCTGTCACCTGTACATCTGTACATATATTACAATATTATTTATTTTTTTATTTTTTATTTTTAATTTTTTAAAAAGATTTTATTTATTTATGTGACAGAGAGACAGCCAGTGAGAGAGGGAACACAAGCAGGGGGAGTAGGAGAGGAAGAAGCAGGCTCCCAGCAGAGGAGCCCGATGTGGGACACGATCCCGATCCCGGAACGCCGGGATCACGCCCTGAGCCGAAGGCAGACGCTTAACGACTGCGCTACCCAGGTGCCCCTATTATTTATTTTTTAAAAGATTTATTTGAGAGAGAGAGAGTGGCAAGTGGGGGAGGGGCCAGAAGGAGAGGGAGAGAAGCAGAATCCCCATTGAGCACGAAGCCCGATGTGGAGCTCCATCTCATGACCCTGAGATCATGGTCATCTCCCAAATATATGAAACCTTGAGTCTTCTGACCATCCTCTGCCACATTCACATTTCCAGAATGCCCTGTGCCTTCTCACTCCCATTCCAAACTCTCACTGGTTCCCACTCTCCAAAAAATTTCCCCTGAACCCCCAAGAACTCCTTCTTCTATGGTCACAAACTTCCCATATTCTCATCCTCTTCTTGGAGATTTCCTCCATCTCCTTGTTGAAACAGAGCCAGGGCTCTCCCCAAAGACTCAGCTTCACCTAAAACCCTTTCAAGGGGGAATTCTCTTTTTCCACACCTCTTCAGTTCCCCTTGCTACTTTCAGGGCATTGTTTTTCCATCTTCTTGGAGAAAAACACCCCATTTGATGTTCATGCCATCAGCTCATTATGGAAGATTGAAATTCAACCTTATTTTCAGTTATCCTGTATGCTATTTATTTTACATGAAAAATAACTTTTATACAAAAAGTTTTTAGACATGTTCTTAGTTCTAAAAGAATCTGCATCATCTTTTATATTGGCTAAGTAAAGCTAGATCAGTGCGGTCATAGTAAGCAGGTTAATTATCCCAAAAATGATGAGTAAATTTAACCTCCAGTGGTTATCAGTGTTAAATGCAATCTCCATAGATTACAGAAATTCAGTCACCATAGTTTACAATTTTAGGTCAACAAATCCTGCTTTCTGTGCTAACATCTTAACAAATGTAGTTTCTGATAATAAACATTGATAATCTCAAAGTTACAAGTCAACAGTTCTTAGAACTATTTTTTAAAAATCTCTCTATGTTAAAGAAATCTTCCCTGATACTTTTAAGAATTAGAACTAGACAGAAATTTAACTTCATGATAAGAATATATTGCATAAATACTCAAATTTTGTGCTAGCTGGTATGTAACTCTTCCCCAACCTTCATTATTCCCTATCCAAATAAAAGCTAAGGGCGAAGCTAGGGCATTGTCTGCACAAACTACTTATGACCACAGCTTCTTTTCTTAATGTTTTCCATTAAGAGGTTCTAAGGACTTACAGAATAATTTTATACAGCCTGAATCAAGTTAATGCAACAATTATTCATTTTAATTTCCAGAGGTTAACTCGCTCTTCTCCCTTCCTCATTGCTGTCATCTACTAACCCACTGGTCCTCCCCTTAATCCATTTAAGACTTTAATACAAAGCATCACTGATTTCTTGTGTATCCAAACATCTGCCATTATCCTGAATACTACATCAGCCACAAACATGCAGTGTTATGGGATGAACTATGTTCACCCAAAATTCGTATGTTTAAGTCCTAACCCCCAGTGCTTCAGAATGGGACTTTATTAGAAAATAGGGACTTTAAAGAGGTATGTAAGGTTAAATGAAGGCGTTAGGGTGAGCCCTAATCTGATATTACTGGTGCCTTCACATGAAGAAGGAATTAGGACACAGACACACATAGAAAGAGAATCATGTGAAGACACAGGGAAAAGACAACTATCTACAAGCCAAGGAGAGAAGTCTCAGAAGTCTCAGTGACACCTTAATCTCAGAGTTTTAACCTCCAAGATCATGTGCTTTACCTCTATTAACTCATTTAATCCTTACAGCATCTATATGAAATTGGCAGATGAGGAAAGTGAGATACAGGGAAATAAAATAACTTGCCAATTCTACACAGTTTAGCAGAGTCAGAGGCCAATTGTCCAATTGAAATCAGGTTGCCCAATTCTAGTAAATAACTTATAGACAATCATTCTTGAATCCTGCAAAGCACTGGATATGCCATTAACCTTTATTTAGATGGAGAAGCATAAAGGGTAGAGACTATTTATGTAAGTTACCCACTGTATTCTGCTCTGTTGTGTGACATCAATAGTCATGTAGATATTTAGCCTCTCAATTTCATGACCTTCAGTCCACCTCTAGCTACTATCCTATTACTCTTCTCCTATCCAGGGCCAAAGAGCTTTAAAATGTCACTAGAATATCTCTATTTACTTCAGTGTTATTCTTTAATCCACTGTAATATGGTTCTGATGCCTACCACGTCTCCGAAGCAGTCACTACTAAGGTTATTTGAAACCTCTTTTTGCTCAATACAATGAAAAGCTTTCATTTTATTTGTTTCTGTAATTTTCAATGGGTACTATATACACGAAACAATATTTTAAAGTTCAAAAAGGTAGACTAAAAAGGAAGTCTCTGTTTCCAACCCATGTTTTCCAGCTTAGTTCCCTTTTCTTTTCAAGAAGCAACAGCTATTAGCTAGAGGGTTTTTTTTTGTTTGTTTGTTTCCTTCTAGAGACATTTTATACAAAATTGAGTAATATAGTCTTTAAGTTTTTTTATATCATAAATTGGAGCATATGAAAAACACTGTTCTATTCTTTTGATGTTTTCATATAATGACAGACATTAGAGATCTTTCCATATCAGTACATAGAGAGCTCACTCATTCCTTTGAACAACTGCATAATATTCTATTAATTTTATGACATGGATGTATCAAAATTTATTTAACTTATCATCCATAGCACTTATTTTGTTTCAGTATTCACAATCGATGATGCAATACATTTCCTCAAAGATACATGTCAAGAATATGTTGCATTGGGGCGCCTGGGTGGCTCAGTTGGTTAAGCATCCGACTCTTGATTTTGGCTCAGGTCATGATCTCAGGGTTGTGGGATTGAGCCCACATGGGGCTCTGTGCTCAGGAGGGTATCTGTTTGAAATTCTCCCTCTCCCTCTGCCCCTCCCCACCATGGGCATGCACTCTCTCTTTCACTCTCTCTCAAAATAATAAATAAATAAATCTTTATGAATTTTTTTTCCCATACATAGTAGGAAACAGGGTGAGGCAAACAAGGTGCCTAAGGCACGCACTAAGGAGATGCTTACTCTCAGGTTCATGCATATGGGGAATCAACACTTGTATGATCCTGAGTGTGAGTGCATGGAGAGACAATCATCACAGTATGCATGTCCTGACAATTGTTTGTAATTTCCCCCATTCTTTTTGCTGTCTTGAATATTTTCTTAAAACTGTTTTGTTATTGTTTGCTTTAAGCAATAAGAACTTTTGAGATCAAGGAGAAAATGAGAAATTTAGATTCCTAGGAACCAAGTGTTATGTAACTCTAGGTGAGTCACTGTTCTGTAGTAAAGGAGGAGGAGAGTCTCAAAGCTTATTACAAGCTGTCGAGGGTGGGAATAGGTGAATATGATAACACAATTTCTCTTCCCCTTTCCATTTGTGAGAAAAGAAACATATTATGATATGATATGGCACATAAATTTGAAATAATTTGATTCTTGAGTATGGGTTTGTTAAAGAGCTCAGAGTATACATTTACTAATTACCATATTATGTCATGTGGTTTCATAATGTTGTATGTTAAGCGTATGTTTCAAATAGTAGTTTCTCTGCATTGTTTTTCAACATTACAGGTTCTATGATTAATAGTGAAAGCTGAAATGGAAGAGAAAATAATTGTCCTAAAATCTCTTATGGGATTTTGAGAGTGGAGCTTAACATTCTATTTGGCTGTGATCAAGACAGTATCAGATTGAAAACTATGGGGTTGAATACAAATCATTAGTACGCTTTCTGGAATTTGTCTTTATTTTATAGGCTTGGACTCCAAAGGTTAGCATTTATGCTGCTGTTACATTTTCTTAGACACCAGAATGACCAAAATTTGGACAAATTGCCATAAGAAGTGATGTCATGCGGGGCGCCTGGGTGGCACAGCGGTTAAGCGTCTGCCTTCGGCTCAGGGCGTGATCCCAGCGATCTGGGATCGAGCCCCACATCAGGCTCTTCTGCTATGAGCCTGCTTCTTCCTCTCCCACTCCCCCTGCTTGTGTTCCCTCTCTCGCTGGCTGTCTCTATCTCTGTCGAATAAATAAATAAAATCTTAAAAAAAAAAAAAAAAAAAAAAGAAGTGATGTCATGCTAGGATTGCAAAATTCAAAGGGTCAGATTTTCAATGACCTTGATAACTAAATTGTCAGATTGGACCATATATTTCATATATTTATGCCTTTTATAAAAATAGTTTCTAAAATCCAAATAGCAAGGGATTAACATTTAATAATTAATTACTATCATAAAGATGTTAGAAGCTTATACCCTGAAAACCTTTTGATATTTTAATCATTAATCATTAGCTACTAAAATCCATTGCTTAATTTTATCCTGATTATCTCTCCAAGTGTAAAAACGAATACAAGGTGAATATTTTCTTTGAGTCACATGGCTTCCAGGCCATATACATGCATAGGACTCTGCTTTTTTTAGGATTTCCAAAATGTTTGATTTGAAAAATTTTTGCAAGTGTATTTACTTCCTTTTCAAATCTTCTCAATTCTGCCAGTTGATATTTTATAATTTGACTTATTATAAATAATTTTGTATCATTCTTTCTTATTTCATGGGCACAGTATTTTCTCTTATTTCTCCAAGGATATTTATGACAGCTTGCTGAACTTCTATTCTGTTTGCATGCACATACTTTTTTGGGGTTGCACTTTTTAATCTGTTAGTTTTGGTCTATCTCTTCAATATTCAAATTCTTTTTTTTATTTTTTAAAATATTCTTTTATTTTTTAGTGTAAGATTTTGGCGTTTCAATTTTAAATTCTTAAGCTATCTGGAACTGATTGTGGACAGGAGATCCAATTTTATTATTTTTCCATATGGGTAATAAACTGTCAGCACATTTTTTCAGCTTTATTGAAGTATAATTGAAAGATAAAAATTATATATATATTTAAGGTGAATAGTGCTGATTTCTATATTCAAATTCTTTTCAGAATTGGGTAAACTTTTATTGTCTACTCATTTTCAAGATAGGAGACTAAAAAGCCAACTGGGAGGAGGTCGGTTTCTAAAAATGATTTACTAGCTTGTTTCAGAACCATTCTGAAGAGAAGAGCTAGCAAAACTCGATGAAACGTTTTTTTTTTAAAACATCAGAGTCACCATACAGCAAGGACATGCAGAGTTAATATCCCAGAGGAAAAAAAAAAAAAACAACAAAAGAAAGGAAGCAGGGTTTGTGGCAGTTTGGGGGACAAAAAATAGAGTTTAATACATGCAATGGTGTTATAGCCCTGTAAATATTCTTGGTCTTCAGTTCCAACCCCAAAGGGCTACCCAAGAGTTAGGGTGAACCAGAAATAGACCAGCTCTCACAAAGTCAGAAGTTCAATTTGAATCAGCTGAATTTGACAGGATTAAAAGATTAAAAATCTTTTTTAGACCAACTGACTTCCAGAAGCAAGAATAAATACTCTTTGCAGAAATATAACATCATCTAGAGCTTCAAATTATCTGTAAAATTTTCATAGACAATGTCTAGCATACAATGAAAAATAACCAGTCATGTACACAATACAAATTGATCAAAGGACAATAGAAAAATAAATACTCAGGAAAATTTGAAGAAAGTAGTTAACCAAGCATGGACATTAAAAAAGCTGATTAATATTTTCTAGAATTTAAATGAAAACATGAATTTTAACAGGTAACTAGAAAATATAAAATTTTATCAAATGGAAATGCAAGAAATTGAAAATAAAATTTCTGAAATTAAGAACTCAATAAATGATTTAATAGCATATTAGACACAATTGAAAAGAGAATAATAAATTGAAATCGATGAGAAGAAAATATCCAGGATGAAGCATGGAGAACAGAAGGATGAAAAATACAGACAAGAGCATTAGAGATATATGGAACACAATGAAATAGTCTGGCTTTTCATTAATTTCATTTTCAATTAATAAAGATGATTGAAATTCCAGAAGGAGAAGAGAAAGCAGATTGAGCTGAAACAATGTTTGAAAAGATAATTTTTGATAAAAAAACATCAGGCTGTATATTCAAAAAACTATAGAAATCCAAAGCAGGAAAAATTCAAAGAAATCATACTGAGGCATATAATAGTAAAACAGCTGAAAACCAAAATCCATAAAAGCATAATATTTGATGTGGTTTAAAATACCATTAGAATTAAAACATACAACAAACAAGGTGAAAAAGGGGTGAATGAAGTAAAAGAGTTCCATGGTCTTTTCATTTTCTGGGAAGTGGTACCACTTTTCATTAAACTTTTTAATAAGTCAAGTGTATATATTGTAATTTCTAGGTAAATACTACAGAGTATGAGAATCATGCATTGTTAAAAAGCAACAAAAGAAAGAATAAAAACACTCAATATAAAAGAAGGTAAGAAAGAGAAAAACACATCAAAGATATGGGACCTACAAGAAACAATAAGGATTAGACACATAGGCTCATGTTGCCATCTTCTCTGGAAGCAGAGCCTATTTTTGATGGAAATCTCGGATACAACTTTATTCTTTTCTTAAAAACTTTTTAAAAATCTCATACTGTCTCTAGAGCATTTATATAGTTACAGAGCTATTAGGTTATAGTTATTTCATATTTACTGGTACTTTTTCTCTGAATATTCATCATGTTCAGTTTTAAAATAAAGTACTGGAACATAATCTTTACTTAAAAATTTTTTAATTATTTTTTTAAAGATTTTATTTATTTGAGAGAGAGAGAGCGCACGAATGGGGGGGAGGGGCAGAGAGAGGGAAAAGTAGACTTCCCACTGAGCAGGGAGCCCAGTGTGGGGTTTGATTCCAGAACCCTGGGATCATGACCTGAGCCAGAGGCAGACACAACTGACTGAGCCACCCAGGCACACCTCTTAATTTTTTAACTATATACATTTTTTGAAAACTGATTTACTTTAAAAGGATTTCTTAGGATCCAACTGTTACCTGAAGCTGAAGGTATGCTTTTTGAGGCTTCCATGTAGGACATCCACTCATACAATTATCCCTCATATAGTATTAATCAGGTTTATCTTTTATCCTGCATTCTGACATTTCCTTATTAGTATTCTATAAGCTCCAACAGAGCTTATTGAAATGGCATCTCTAATTGAATTTATATTTTTACTGGTAACCCTATAAGAGGAGTGTTTAAAATAGCTCTTTAAGATTTGAAAAAAATTTCCTTATGGTTGTAAATACTCTAAGGAAAGCAAATGTACTCAAAAGTTATACAGCTGTTTTATCATAATTACTCTGTAAAAACTGTTGTACATAGTATGGAGTCAACTGTTTTACAATTGCTTTTTCCAACATAGCTACAAAACAGTGAAAATTGTTTTTTTTAATAATGACCCTGAGGTCATTTTGAAGTAAAGTTAAAACATGTGATATTTGGTTTTAGTACCCAATGTATTTTGTTGTAGGATAATTCTAAAATTGATAACCCAAGATGTAACTTTTATGCCAAATCACTTAATTCTCAGACCACATTCTATACCACAGATTGTACTGCACTATCTATTATTTGTAGTTCTTTTTGAGGTGCTGGCAACAAGGAGCCTATTTTTTTTTAACCTTGGGAATCTCCTATTCATCCAAAAATCATAAAAAATCATCTTAGTAATTTATGACAGGGCTGATACTCAGTCATTATACACTAGTAGGGTTGTATTGATTATTAAAATAGTGAAATATTACCCTACTGGTTAGTAAATGACCTTGGCCCAGAAATCAGCTGTTGTTCCCTCCACAACTGCCCTGGACCCACCATTCTTGACATCTTTCAGCATCCTATTCCAGAGTTTCTGTTGTTACAGTAGGGAAATGTTTCAGTAACATCCCATATAAGGATATATGTTGCTTATATATCCTATATATATCTACTAATGTGGTTCAAGATGGATTATAAACCATCCTTAGCCATTCAGATGGGCATATATAGCAATACAAGGCAGCTAGAGACTTCTCCCGGGGTTCTGCATCTTCTTCCAGATTATAGATAGACATTTTCAGTGTAGCTTTTTATACTAGTCCTCATGATTGACTTGATCATGCAGTTCATTTGTGATGTTAGAAGTGGTAATTTTGGTTTAGTAAGCCATCATAATCTGTGTTCCTCCAGAAGTACAGGGATTCTGGCACAAAAAGCTTATTAGGAAGGTGGCCTCGGAAAACACCAATTAAGAAGTAAGGAAGTGAGACAGGGAAGGAAAGGCAGCCAATAAAGTGTTTTTCATCAAGCAACATGCCATTGTGGGAAAACTAGTTTTTCATTCTATTGGAGAACTAACAGAGCAATCCCACCTAAGGTATTAGAGATCTGGGGAATAAATACTCCAAGTCCTGTTTATCATGGATTGAAGACTTTTCCAAGGGGCATTAATTCTCTAGTACTTCTGACAGTAGATAGATTTGGCCCAAACTGCTAGAGAAAGCTCTCTGGCAAGGAGATGCAAGTGCTGGTAATGGAATTGATCTGACAGGATTGCACTAAAAGAATAAGGTCCATGGTGTGTCTGGGTGGTGCAGTCAGTCGAGTAACTGACTTTCTTGCTTTTTGGCTCAGGTTGTGATTTCGGGGCCATGGGATCAAGCCCTGTGTCAGGCTCCGCGCTCAGCAAGGAGTCTGCTTGAGATTCTTTCTACCTCTCCTTCTGCCCCTGCCCCCTGCTCTCACTCTCTCTTTCTGTCTCTCTCTAAAATAAATAAATAAATAAATAATCTTAAAAAAAAAGAATTAGGTCCAAAAACACCTGCTAATCTAGACTTAAGCCAAGAGATGCTTATAGAAAACTCCTACTGGCTCTATCATTACCACTTCACCTTACTCCGAAGACGAAGAAGTGTTTTGAGGGCTGATCAACTTAAAGGGGTACAATTTCTCATTTCTCATCCAGGCACAATTTCTAGGGTGTGAAGTCTTAGCAGGAGGGAAGTAAATTAAAAGTAAAGTACATTTCTTTTAGGGGAAATCTCAACCATCATTTTGTTTTTGGATCCCCACTTCAGCCCTTCAAGAGCATTTTCTTTCTTAAAACAGTAGTGGTCTCTTTGAATCTCTTTACTCCCTCCTGTCTCCTTGTTGTGGGGAAGGGAGGAGATTAAGAAGCCTGTACCTCTTTGCTAGACAGCTAAGGAGCAGTCCCACTCTGGAAAGGTCTGGAGTAAACTGTCTATACAAACTCCTTCTAGATATTGGGGCATTCTCTGTTTCTAGATCTATGCTCTTAAGTTTGCCATTTTTTTACATTGGCCATTCAACTACTAAAGTTTTGATTTGGCTATGATCTTTGTGGAAAATAAAGAAAAGTAAGTCATTTGACCTGCTTGGACTTTAAGCCTTTGGTTGACCTTTAGCTGAGATAAAATAATATGAATAAGAATTACTATTTTTATAATTATTATAGTGTTAATTTATTTTGCCCTAACTCTGTGGTCCAGTGGTATGTGGTTTACATGGATTGGCTTATTTAATCCTTATAATAACTCTCTGATGTAGCTCCTATTATTATGTTCATATTATAGATGACTGTTTCATTGGGTCCACCACATCTCTCCAATGAAAGGAAAATCTTTCTCTTTGCAATTACCAAGTAATACAAAGGGAGGTATTTTGACACCATCCAAATATCTTGTTCCCCCAATAACCCTTTACCCAGTGGCTTTAACATTCTTGTACCAACCAATAATTACATTATGGTTGCAAAGGGTGATTTTCTATTTTTGTCAGTCCTTCCACATTTATTAGCTGACATCTTTCTGTAGAAAAGGGCATTTCTTTTTTTCCCTCTTCTTTTCCTTGAGCATTACTTGGACCCATGGATTTTTATTTATTCATTGTAATAATTTATGGCCATTATTCCTTCAGATGTTCAAACTGTCTCAAATTTGCCAAGTAGGACCTCCTTCAAGTTGGCTTTTATGTCCTTCCAGTACTCATTGAGTGCTTTCTTGCTTTCTGGAACGGAAAAATATTTCAGGCTCATTCCCGTACTCTTTTTTCCCCAGACCTATGAGCAATCATTTCTCTAAGGAACCCTGTTTCCTTTCAAAGAGAAATGGTATTTAAGCACCAAATGTGGGCATTAGGTATGTTCACTGCTATTCAGGGTCGATGTCTCAGACCTCTTCACTGGAGAGAGCCAGAAAAGATCTTTTTTCAAAAAATAATGAATTCATTTTGATCTTTCCATTTTCATTATTCTGATGGATAACCAAAAAAAGAACTGGATTTGCAGGTGTGCCTTCTGTGTGGTGCCCTTTGTGAACTCTCTTCTCTCTGTTGGCTGCTGGAAGATGTTGCCATCTGCAATTTAACTTCTCTCTCTTCCAGACTTACTAACACCTTTGGTTATAGAAAATACCCCAGTGACTGTTTTCCAGGCAGGTTTTTTTTTTGTGCTGCTGTTCTTTGTCCCCATTTCACAGCCAGGCTAGGGCTAGATACCAAATAACACTCTGTACCATCTCACTACATTACGTTCCTAGTTGCCAAGAGAACATTATATTTCAAGGACATAGTTTGGCTATTTGAAAGGTATGGAACCTTCATTAGCTTCCAGCCAGAATTATTTTCTGTTCAAAGGCAAGATAATACCTTTTTATCCTCAAGGGTTCTCTTGTAAAGCTTCACTTTATCATGCTTTCATTTTTTGTGGACAGCTTATTTGCATTTGCAAATTCATTATCAAAGAAGGGGTAAGTTTAATAAAACAAACAAACATTGGGAAGTATCTGTCAAGTTTGCAGTGTTGTATTTATTTAAACAAGGTTTATAATTTTTCAGTAGTGATAATGGCAATTAGATCTGCATTAGCTCATTTATAGCACTTATTTAGATCCCATTCCCCTGGTAGTTTTGCTTCCTAACTTGTCCCTTTCCATGGTGGCAGGAAAAGCAGTTAGATAATTATGTGTTCTCTTTCCCTACTCTTGCGGGGTATCTTCTTTACTTTGTTCAAAATATCTGGAATCCTCAAGTCCAATCCACTGCTCAGAGATCTTTTTCCACCTTCTTCTCACATTTATTCCTATGTGAACCTTTTATCCTGTTTCCCATCAATTGCCTCCTCTTATCCTCTTTAGCATGGTGGTAAGAGCATAGTTCCTGGAGATAGTTTCTAGCTACATAGCTATAGGCAGGCAGTTTCTAGCTATGTAGCTATAGGCAAGCTACCTAATTTTTCTGTGTATTAGGTTCCTTATCTGTAAATTGGGGATAATGATAGTACCTACCTCATAATCTTGCTGTGAGGATTAACTGAACAATATGTATAAATCATATAAGTTGGTGCTTAGCATTAAGAAAACTTCAATAAATGTTTTATTATTTACTGCATTCACATCATTATGAAAAAGACGTATGTCTATTTCCATGATCAAATGCTTGTCCCTTATCCTTCCATAAATAAATTGAACAGGGTCCCACCGCCTCTTTCACACAGAAGGCCAAAGTGTCTGACTCAAGTAAATGAGAACTGGGAGAAGTAGGTAAGAAGGGGGGAGGGGGGAATACAAGTGTACACTGTTCCCTCCTAGACATGTTGACCTTGTTGCCTCTTTCTGCATGTCTTTCTGGAGGTAAGGTTGCCATATAAAACACAAGACACTGAGATCAATTTGAATTTTAGATAAACAATAAACCATTTGCTGTTATGGACATACTTACACTATGTTGTAAATATTTTTAGGTTTCTATGTATCATGATATTTTGACATCCTAAAATAAAACCAAAAACTTTCTAGTTGGAGAGCAATTTCTCCTCCCTGAGCTAGCCAATTCTTAGAGATAGCAAAGGGTCTAAGCAGAGCATGTTTCTGATGTGCAAACTAACCATTTGAGGGCTACACTTTCTCTATCTGGCCTGTACACCCCACAAGGCCATATTACTCTGCTTTAATCATCCCAAGACTAGATGCCAGGCAACTAGGAAGCACCCCTATAGTCCAAAGCCTGATGAAATTATTCAGCCTAGCCAGTCCTAAACTGTTCACCCTACCCTGCCTTGCCTTTCTTACAGAAACCGCAATAAAGACAGTGGCCCAAACTTTCCCCTTCTCCTGACTTCTGCTTCCTGACCCTTCTGGTATGTTTCCCGTATGACTTTGAACAGTGTACCATATCTCCTGTCTCTAGGATTTGTGAGCATAATAAAATTTGTTTTCTCCTGAGCCTCCCCTCAGTCTCCTCTGGTGACCACATCCGACTACCTCATAAAAGAATACAAAACATACAAATAAATGATTTATTGCTTATCTGAAATTTAAATTTAACTAGATATCCTGTATTTTCTTTGCTAAATCTGTTGACCCTAACTGGAGGCCCCATGACAAAGACTAATACAACATTCTCTGTCTGAAGATATGTGATTAGGTACAAAGGAGAGCTGTAGAAGATGCTGTAGTCTGCTGTTCTTTCCCTTGGACTTGACTGGACAGTACACTCCAGCCCTCTTCTACCGCCAATGTCTACATTTCTGGACCTGAGGGGTTCTTCTAAAATGGTCAAGGTAGATGATAAATATTGATGAAATAATTTCTGCCCTTCCTCCACCTTGGTAGCTCTCAACCAATGACTGCCTAAAGTTGTGGTATAATTGCCCCACCTCCCTTGGACTCTGGGTGGGATAATCCTGAGGCATATATTTTATAGCATTTTCCAGAGTTTTCCTCAGGATTAAGCTTCAGTTGTCTACTGTAGTGGCTGGCTTAATAATGGATCCTGTCCTTGAAAATGTTGCCTTACCTTTCCCTTATTCTTTCCTCACCACTCTATTGGTGGTCCCTGCGCTTCCCAAATACACAATTAGCAATAGAATCCTCATGTCAGGGTCTAATTCTTGGAAACCCAACTAAGATATAAGCTCTTAGTTTCACTTTTATTTCCAGCATCTTCTTGATGTCTGTATTATGTTAGCTCACTTGGTCAATGCTACTACTTGTGTGGATTAAGTATACTAGTTTTGTTTAAAAGAAAAACTCTCTCCAATTGCTATATTGTTTCAGAAAAGTATTTCATTTTTCATACCTGGCTTGCATTTTAATAATTGTCTGGTCTGCGTTTTTGACAACTAATAATCTGTTTCTTTCTCCAGGATGCCAAGAGATTGGTTTAGAATTGAATATTAAGACCAGCTCTGGCACAACAAATGAAAGGCCTTCCACTGCTGCTTGTGAGGAACGCTAACAAAGGTAAGATAATATGTAGCAAAATTACTTGCCTCTTTGAGCTGGCAAAGAATATAATTAAAATAAAAAACTGACATCTTATGTGACAGAGTCTGAGTAGGAAGCATAGCATTTATCACCTCCTGTTCTCCAGCTTTTCTTTAGGGAAAAAAAAAGTCAGTAAGATTTTATCTTGGATGACGCCTACTCACCTGGCTTGGCTTAAACTAAAAAAAACATGAAAATGGTGGAGTGTGAAATAATATGCCAGATATACAATTTAGCCTTGTTGTGGCTTAAACACTAAAACCCAAATTTGCTTTCTCAGCAAAGGGATGATCAGTAAATTCACACTATATATTAAAAACTAATAAAGGTACAAACATTATTAAAGAAAATGGGGCAAGGATAATTGCCAGTGTCTAAGTGTGGGGACAAATAGAAATGTCTGTCCTTTAGGATTATATCAGGAGAGTCCTGAAGGCTGAAACTCAATGTGTATCTAGATTCTTAGGAACAAAACTACTGCATGGAGTAGGATATATGTGAATGATGAAGCAGGTTATACAGGGATTTTACTGTGTTTATCTTGTAATAAATATTTTTATCTCCAATAATTATCCCTAAAGGAAAACTTCCTGAAAACATTGACCTGAACCTTCACTGAGGAGTAATAATTAAATCTGCTAAACTCTGTGTAGTCCTGCTGAAGAACTTGTCTAAGAACTCAAGGTCCCTCAAATCTAGGCCTCATCTCAGACCAAGGCATCCTTTCTTCCTAAATACAGTCTCTGAGTGGGAGGTTCTCAATGTAGTACTGACGTAGGTGTGAACATTTAGTATTTAAAGTCATGGGAAGCAACTTAAATTAAATTGCCTTGAAGTTTTTCAAGCTTTGAAATTTCTATTTTGGATATTTTTTAAAGGAGGGGTGGGGAGAGAGAGAGAAACAGCTTGTTCGCTGGGTAGCTTTTTGTCCACCCGCCTTGCCTTGCCCACAACTCTCTGGAAATCAACAATCATTTTATTGGCACCAGTAAAACAAGTCTGTCAGTACTGGAGAAAATGTACTTTTTGGTGTATGCTTTTTGTATTGGTGACTATAGTGAAAAAACCCTTTCAGTAAGGTCTTCTCTTGTACCAAGCAGAGTCACAGCCATCAACGAGAAAAGCTATATTTACAAAACCACGTTCCCTCCCAAGCTTGCTTGTACAATCTGCTCCTGAACATTCCATCTGGCATGGATTGAAGAGACTCAAGACATGGGCTTACTTTAAGCATACTTTTTTTTTCAATCAGAGATACACATTCTGAGGAGTGAAAGGAATAGATACTACTCCTATTTCTAAAAGTTTCAGAATTCCTTTGTTGAGGTTATTGATCTGAATGGATTTTGGTGTCCAGAAAAGCAGGAGCAAAGATGCATAATCTTAAGGAAAATGATTCTGGGCTGAAACTGGCCATCAACCCATTCATAAAGTACGTTTTTCAAAAACAATATTTGCCAAACCTCAAGTTTATGTGGGTTATTTTTTCACATCTTAATTCTGCTTGTTGCTTTTGTTTATGTTAATTGGTGGATATAGATTGGTTTAGTCTCCTTAAGTATATATATAACATTCATTTGGAAAGTGAATAGCAGCACTATAATGCCTGGCAAGTAGTGGATGCTAAATAAATATTTGTTGAATGAAAGAACACTTTACATTTTACTAGCATCATTCAGGTTTTCAAGCACTGCAATAATCATTATTTTATTTGATTCTCTCAAGTAGCTAGGGAAGAAACTTGAGGATCACTGATTCTATGACCATGACTAAAGTCACCAAGCTGACAAATGGATGAGTTAGTATTTAAAGTCAGATTATATAAATGAAAGATCATACCTTGACTCCTGCAGGCATGGAATCATGGAATGCAAGGCACTTTTGAGGAAGAACTAGTTCAATTTGATGCCAGTTAGGGCATGTTATTTAAGGAGATAATAGAAGACTATTATGGAATGGTAAATTTGGGCTGCTTTCTAGAGGGTCTTGAATGGCAGGCTAATGTGTTTGGACTCTACTCCAAAGGCAGTGGGAAACCACTGGAAGTTTTTGAGCAAGGGATTAGTGTTGTCCGTTAGGCAAATAATCTTTTTTCATGATGGACTGGAACAAGGTGAGGCTGAAGCAAACAGAGATGTTTCCTCCTCAGAAACAGAAAAAAAGAGAAGTTGAGATACCAAGAGGGTTTGAAGTGGGAGAGGGAAAGTTAGGATGCTGTGCTCAAAAGTATTGGCCTTTGTAGTCTCAAGGTATGATTCTTAGTGTGGGTGGAAATAGGATAGGATTGAACCTTTGTGGAGGTACTTTAGAACTTCTCAGTATGAGCAAAAAATAAAAAAGCTTCTAGACAGCAGGTAAGGCTTACCTCAGACTAGATACCATGAATTGTGGTGGTCCCAACTGACAAAGTGTTGAGCCTTTTAGCAATACTGTCAGTGGAGTTGGAAAATCAGAAAACACAGAGATTAAAAAATAAGACATTATTCATTTGGGGATTTTGCACCTAGGACATGTTTAGTTAATAAGTTGCTAACTAAAAATTAGGATGGTAAGGTAGAACAATTGGAAAGGATAGAAGACCAGGAAGTACTCATGAGGAGATTAAATATCAGGCTCATTACATGTGAGGATGTAAAACAGGGAACTGTAGAGCTAAAGGAGGAAATTTAAGGGTTTGGGTTCTTAGAGACTTGTTGAGAAATGACAATTTCAGGATTACAGTGAGTGACTAAAATGCAATGGAGATGGAGGTTACTAGAGTTTAGAGAATAGTGTTAATAGGGAACAGGGTAATAGGAGAGTGATCAAGTATGGTGACCTCACTGAGGAGAGTATAAAGCAAAGGGCCAGAGAAGAAATACTGTGAAGCTTAATTTATACAGGAAGACCTTATGAGATGAAAGACAAAATTAAATTGAATTTCTTTATATATGACTATTCATCTATCCCCCCTGCCCCAATCCACTCACCTTCAACATTCATTGCCAGATTATAGGTCTTCCATGAACAAAAATTCACTCTTAAACCTTAAAATCACAGGAAAACCTTTTTACTGTTTATAATGGAGAAGAAAAGAAAACTTCCCTGTTTTCATGAATGAATAGAACAAGGTTGAAACAGTGCATTAATGCAATTCCTGGCAAGGGAGAAATTGAGAGGTATAGCCAACTGCTGCGAAACTAGAATAAGCACAAAGATAGGGAAGATTGCCAAATGGACCGGACAAACTCATTTAGACTTTGCAAGAAAATGCCAATGGTTATTTCTTAGAGTAAATGTAAACTTGCCTAAAATTCATTGGAGATGAGATAACAGAAGGGTAGGAAAATCATAAATAATATGCCCAGGGTGGCTAGAGAAAATCTCAAAGTGTAGATAATGATTCTACTACAAATTAATGTGGGCTGTTTGTCATTCTTTGTTTTCCAGTAGGTCTTTCACTAATATCCTATTGAAGTGTCTTGAAGATTATTCCATATCTAGTAACCCTACTTCCTTTCTATCATTCACTTTATAATTCCTATGTATTAGGTTATGGCCCAAGGAATTCTGACGTACTGATGGCAACCAAAACCAACAGATTCATAACTAAGATTTGAAGGTTGTACAGCTTCCTACTAAAATATAGAGACTAACTTTGCTTGAGATAAGTTGATATTTGGCTGCTTATAATGGTGACTAGCTATATATATATATATATATATAT
>NW_024423319.1:108210317-108272438 GCF_017311325.1 Ursus maritimus | reverse complement strand
ATATATATATATATATATATATATATATATATATATATATATATACACACACACACATATGTGTATCTACACACACAACTAACTATACACACACACATACACGCACACACACAAAATTGTAAACTACATTATTATTTTAAAAATAGTTAAGGATCTTCATATACATTTTCTGATTTAACCCCATTTAGAAGTCCAGATGAAAATCACTTCTTGCTTGGTTTGAATTTCAGTTCAGCTTTGACAACTGAATCAATCTGAAGAATGTTAGCCTTAAACTGGAAAAGTCTTAATTGATTTTGTAAAAACTGAGGCAGTCCTGACAGAATAAGCCCTCAACTCTCTGGCAACTGGTAACTGGAAACCAGGAGTACTTTCCACACTGAGGTAGGATCTGCTTCCAAAACTTCTATTCCCAAAGATTGGAGATAAGACAGATTAGGGGAAGGGTGGTTAGGAGGTGTGTGTTTTGTTTTTGTTTGTGTATGGAGTCAGACCAACTGATATTTCACATTTAAATACCAAAAATTTTGGAGCTATTTTTCTTTGATAAATGGTAATCTCCCTTACCACCAAAGTTAGAATGACATGATGATGGCAAACATATTTTTGGTCTGGTAGACAGTGAACCAGAAAAAAATAATATACGGCACTTTTTAGAGCAGATGGCAGTGCTTTAAAAACTTTTTGAGCTTTTTCTTTGCCTTTTTCAAACTCATTTAATGTAACCAATTAAAATTACTAAAATCAGATGGTGTAATGACAGTGAGCACTATAGTACTTAGCAGACTGATTGGATAGATATGTGGAGTGATACTAATGGTAGATGCCATTAGTTAAGACTGGATAAAGAAAAATTACAGAGGATTCAAATGTCTAAGTCACATCATCCTGACTGATATTATTCTGGCTGCCCTACAATGTGTCTGTACTTATTTATCTCATAAAGATGTCCATTAATGTTGATGTGCCATATATTTTTAACTTTTTGTTTTGAGCTAATTGTAGGTTTACAGAAAAGTTGCAAAAATAATAAAGTATTCCCATAAAACCCTTACCCATCTTTCTTTAATGTTAACGTCTTACATAATCATGGCACAAAATTGAAACCAGGAAGTTAACATTGGTACAATGCTGTTGATTAAACTGTAGACCTCATTCAAATTTCACCAGTGTTTCCACTAAAGTCCTTTTTATGGTCCAGTATTCAATACGGGACCCCACATATCATTAAACTGTTATGTCTCCTTAGTCTCCTCCAAATCGTGACAGTTCTTCAGTCTGTCCTATTCTTTCATCATGGCCTTGACAATTTTGAAGAACATTGATCAGTTATTTTATAAATGCCCCTCAATTTGTTTTTGTCTGATGTTTTCTCATGATTACATTGAGGTTAGCATCTATGGCAAGAATGCTACAGCACAATATGCTCTTTATATTATTTCATATCAAAGGGTTCATGATGTCAGTATGTCTCATTACTAGTGATGTTAAACTTGATCACTTGGTTAAAGTGGTATCTGTTGGGTTTCTCCACAATACAGTTGCCATCATTACCTTTATAGTTAATAAATATCTTGGGAGACCATGATTTTTAAGAGCAAAGTAGGGCAAGATTGTTCTGGGCAACTCTGAAGGGTAGGAAAACTAGTAAGATAGCTGAACACAGACGAATTTATTAGGGAGGAAGAAGTATTTTCCACTACCCTTTGTTGCAAATTAATTTATTCAGGGAAAAAGCAAACTTACATATTCAACCCATATTTAAAGAAATGGTAATTTATTTTGGTTCTGCTATACATTTCAGATATGGCATCAGATAGAAGCACTTGGAAGTCCTTGGGGTTAACGGTTTTGATTGCTTCTATTTCTTATTCATTATTTCCTGAATGATCTCTTTCCCTGTGTATGTAGGGAAAGAAAGACTTTACAAAAAGCCATCAATGTCTACTTTTAGATTGTGGATAAATCTGATCTTAATTAATTATAAGAATACTGGTCATACTGACCAAGTAATAAAATTCTTCTGCAGTAAAAAAAGTGGAATGGCATGATTCCTTCAAGTTTCACTTTCCAAGTTAACCCCAAATGTCATTGATGTCCTATTCTTTAACCTCTCCAACTAATTTGTTTATTCCTTTGTTCATTCACCAATTTTTCATTTACTCATGCATTCACTCTATCGGCTGAGTGCAAACGAAGTAAAATGCATTGAATGATTCAGGAGATACAGAAAGGAGTAAGAGACTGTGTCTGCCCATGGGAGATTTATTATTTACTATTTTACTAACATAAGGAGTTATAATACACTTTTATGTTACAACTATTGGGGATTCTGTTTCTCATGTTTGTGCAGGACCCCAAAAGGGAAAAAGCTATGGGTTCCATCCTTCCATCTGTTCTTCAAATTCCTTGGAACAGAAGTGATGACACATTCTTTCATGGAAATGAGCCTTTAAGACTAAAAATAAAGGAACTGCATAAAAGGACAAAATAGATTACTAGGAGA
This sequence comes from Ursus maritimus, assembly GCF_017311325.1. Lineage (NCBI taxonomy): Eukaryota > Metazoa > Chordata > Mammalia > Carnivora > Ursidae > Ursus > Ursus maritimus. The sequence goes on along the minus strand of NW_024423319.1, from coordinate 108,269,932 downwards.
TCTCTTCCTTTGCTGTTTTCCCAAAGTAGTTAGGGTCTCAGCAGACGCAATTTGAGATACCGTTAGAACAATCACAGAGATTCTGTCTCCTGCACCGTGAGCTCCTTGAAGGAAGGGAGCATGTCATCAGCAGCACTGTATGTATCCTTAGCACTTGGCACCAGGTCTGGCCTTCAGAGAGGGTTCAGGAAAGGTCCCATGGATGGGCAGCTTCAAACTTTTGTAAACTTCTGGGGGACTCTTACATATGCATATTGTGGATCCAGTTTTTACACATATTATTTGCAATTGAATAATATGCTTTCTGAAGCCCCAAGCTGTGTGAATATGAGTGGATTGCTCTGGAATTTCCAGAACAATGCATTTTCATATAATGGAACTCAAGCCAAGTGAAGTGTAACTCAACCCTCAAGTCATATGACTTAATCCCTATTGACCAAGGACAGAGATTTTTGACCTATTAGACGAGGTTAAGAGACATAACCCTTTTAGACATAGCTATATATTTTGTGTTTTTTCTTTTACAGAATTTTTCATTTTTGTAATTCTTTCCTTAATGTCTATATTTCCTGACAGAATGAGAGCTTCCTGAGGACACAGATCTATAGAGCTGTTTTATTTATAGTCATCCCTGGCACATGCCACCTAGCACATGGAAGACATTTAATAAATAACTGTTGCATAAATGAACAAACAAAAGGTACAAAATACAAATAAGATATGTATAACGAGAAAGGTGTAGTTAAAGGATAGTGGATAAATATAGAAAGGGGAAGTTATATTCAGTCAGGAAGGCCATCAAGGAGGTGCATTTAAACAGTCTAGAAGGATGAGGAGGATTTCAAGCTCTGAAGATGAAAGTTTAGAAAAGGAGTGGTGGCAGCAGTACAAGGAAAACCTTTCAAGTGAAGGAGCAGCAGTAGCAGAAATGGAGTTTTGTTACTTGGGCAGGAAAGCAGGGGATGTGAAAGTGAGCGGGCAGAAATAGGATTGGAAAAGAAGTAAACCAATAGATATATGTGTGAGGGATTGAGAATTTAAATAATAAAAATATAATTATGAAAATATGTATTATTGTCATCATAGTTCAAGTACAGGATGATTCTCTCACTACTTTTTATTATTATTTACTGTCATATTTTGAAAGCTTCAGTGTGTGGCTCCATTCAGAAAATGTATAATAGGTTCTTTAAGAGAGAAGTGAAACTGAGGCATGATAAAATTTACTGTAACATGAAACCAGTTTAGGGACACCTGAGTGGCTCAGTCAGTTAATGGCCCAATTCTTGGTTTCAGCTCAGATCATGATCTCAGGGTCTTGGGATTGAGCCCCACATCGGGCTCTGTGCTCAGCACAGAGTCTGCTTGTCCCTCTCTCTCTGCTCCTCCCCCAGGTCTCACTCTCTTTTTGTCAAATAAAATAATAAATAAAATCTTAAAAACACAATTTTATCATTTTACTTGCCTTAAGTATGATGGAAAACCCAGAGCAAGATAGTTAATGGGGAACACAAAGTTGTTATACTTGTTTGAAATAACTATTTCTGATTTGACCTCATAAAATCACTGCATATGAGTATGCACTAAAGTCTCAAAGGTTAAAAGTAGTGTGAGATGCTTTCAAGCCTATCTCTGACTATTGTCTCAAATATGACAGCATCGGGGTCATCTTCCCCTTCTTAGGCTTTCCAGAAAAATATCATATATGACAAATCTTAACAAGTTGGTGAGTTTCTTAAAAAAATATGTGAGCTAAGTACCTCTTTCTATGCTTTATATTAAATTTTTAATTGAGATATAATTGACATATAACATTGTGTAAGTTTAAGGTGTATAACATGTTGGTTTGATACATTTATGTATTGCAATATGATTGCCACTGTAGAGTTAGGGCTGGGAGGTGAGGGAATTACAGAGATGTTAGTCAAGGGTACAAACTTCTAGTTAGAAGATGAATAAATTCTAGAGATGAAATGCAGAGTATTGTGATTATAGTTAAATTTCTTCCTTCACTTCTTCAGGAAGATGGAGGGTCATCATTTCACAACCATCAACAGTGTTGTTTTCCACCTACATGTTGACCCTGTACTCAATTACCCAACATACCATCAAATAACCTTTCAGTTTTAAATAGATTTTTAATTCAAAAGACTCCTGGAGAGAATCAATATGACTTTCTGTTTTCATCCCTACTTGCTTCACCTCAAAAATGTGTAGAGAAGTATAAACTTTGTATAGATTTCCATCACAGCATGCAGAGTTTAATACCCACCCACTACCCACCCGAAAAGGTGAATAGCCATACAAGGAAATGGAATGCGCCACTTAGCACAACTCTATGAGCAGTTTAAAATGACAGCTTTGCAGAACATATGTGAGCTCAGAATAAAGACCCTTGGTAAATTCATGCAATATGCTTTGTACACTAATAAAATTCATCATAATCTCTTGGAATGCAACAATTATTCATGCTCTCCTTATTCTTTTTTTTTTTTTTTTTGGAGGAGAACGAACGGAAATATTTCTTTATAGCAAGATGTTGGGATGAAGGCAAGTGGGATGTGATATTTCTCAGGTGTGTAGTTCAGCAAGAGAGAGTAGCCTGACTATGAAGGTCGGCAGCAGTATTGCTTTTCCTGTCAAAGCACTGGAATTAAGTGAAATGGATTTGAAATAGAAGAACATATTGTACTGTACTTCTTATGGAAGAAAACATATCCCTATAACACTTTGTACAAGCTAACATTAGACATGGTAATTAAATTCAGTGGTTGTTCCAAGATTAATAGATGCTTTACTTCAAGTTCTTTGCTAGCAGAAAGACTCAGATGGAAGCAAAATGAGAGAAAAACGAATCTTATCCTTTTCATTTCATTGAGCTACAGGAAAGCACTTTGCAGCTAGCCCTTCGCGAAGACCCAATACACAGTCTCATGAGGTGGTCCCCTTTCCTTCTGATGCACATAATTCACAAGCACATTGACTGTAAAGCAATATCCTTTGACCACCAGCTAAGTTCTATCTAGGCCTTTGACAGGATATATCATCATGCATATTAATTGTCAACATAATTTAAATCTGATTTTGAAACTCTTGGTTTGTGTCAGTGAAGGTGATATTCCATATGTTATCTTGACTATGAATTGACTTTTTCTTTTCAAAGAAAATACTGCATGTTTAGGTCAAATCAACTTAAGTTTTTACTTACTTATGAAAAAATACCAAGATTGAGCAGCACATTTTACTGCTGAGTGGGCTTGCTTTCCCTAGACCTTTTTTCTAGTGAAGATATTCTCTAATCACTCATAATGGGACAAGATAACTTATATACATTCTGATGGAATGTACCGGGAAGGGCACAACAACATTACTTTTGTGGTATTCCTGTCAAAATCACATAATCTGAATATAATCATTAGAAAAATCCAAATGGAGTGTCTTTAATAATTCTTTAAAAATGTCAATGTCATAATTGAAATAAGTCAAGCAGAGAAAGACAATTATCATATGGTTTCTCTCATCTATGGAACATAAAAACTAGGAAGATCGGTAGGAGAAGAAAGGGATAAAGAAAGGGGGGGGTAATCAGAAGGGGGAATGAAGCATGAGAGACCATGGACTCTGAGAAACAAACTGAGGGCTTCAGAGGGGAGGGGGTGGGGGAATGGGATAGGCCGGTGATGGGTAGTAAGGAGGGCACGTATTACATGGTGCACTGGGTGTTATATGCAACTAATGAATCATCGAACTTTACATCAAAAAAAAAATTTAAAAAATGTCAGTGTCATAAAAGACAAAGAAAAGCTATAGAACTGTTTCAGATTAAAGGAGACTAAAGCAATATGACAACTAAACATAATATGAAAGCCTAGACATGATCTTATACTTTAAAAGAATGGTTATAAGGGGTTTTATTCAATTGGTGAAATTGAAATATGGCTTATAGATTAAATAATAGTATTGTATCAATGTTAAATTTCCTGATTTTCATAATGTGATTATTTAAGAGAATATCCTTGTTCTTGGGAAATATACATTTATATATCTAGGAGTAAAGGGACACAATTTCTGAAACTAACTCTTAAATGACTCAGAAAAAATATATCAATATCTGTCTGTCTATCCAGAGACAAAGTGATAAAATAAATGGGAAAGAATATCATCAACCAGTAAATCTAGATAAAAGGTGCATGAAAATTTTTCTACTATTTATGCAACTCTTATGTAAGGTTGAAATTATTTCCAAATAAAAAGTTTAAAAAATACTTTCAAAAGATATTCTCTGTACTTGCCATTAATCATGAGTTGTTTCAAAAGTCTTGTCTTCCCTGGCTTTCATCTTATATGTAGTGAAATTATTAGTAATGACACAAAAATTCTTAACGGTGTCAAAGAACTATTTTAAAATGACCTGCTTTAAATTATGTAATACTCACTTAAAATCTGTTGGATTTGAAGTAGCATTCACTGTTGTCAATTTTAGATCCATTGCTTGAATGTAAGTTTTACACAGAGACCCAAACTTACATACTTACTCAGTGGATATTACAAATATTCTTTACCATCGTTGCATTAGAAGTTTTCTACTTGGTTCTTCAGCTTATTTCAATGTATCCCATTTCATCTAAGTATCATGTTTATAAGGACTTTTAGTTTAATTATTTTTAAATGACATAATTTGAGACAATTGCTATTCTTAAGGAAATTCGTAGGTGTAAGTATGATCCCAGTGTTTTGGGGAGGCATTATAGACACGTAGTGGGAGGAGGTCAGAAATGAGAGACAATGAATGGGACAAACCTAATCCATGAAAAATTTTACTTCCTGCACTATCTTCAGTTGTCCCACTGGACATTCATGTGATAAAAACCTGTTAATAATTTTCAAATATAGAGCATAATTCCATTTTTTAAAATAAAAAAGTATTTTGCACAATTTTAATAATCACTGTATTTTTCAGGAATATAAATGTTACTACCATATACACTGAGGAAAGAGTGAATTCATTTCGTTTGGAATTTTACTAGAAACTGTTCACTAATCTGGAAAATCATGCCACAAATGGCAGTGCCATTCATATTTGAGCGGCCAACACAACATACCTGAATCAGTCTGTATTATGTACCTATCCCCATTATGGAGATTGCAGAAATATACATGAATATAATTATTTAGCTTTTATTTCAAAGTTTAAAAAAATAAAGTTTCAACAATATTCAAGTGCATATTATCTTATTTCTTTTTTATTTGAAAATTACCTGTTTTGGGCTTTTGGCTTTTATTATTATTCTTATTATTAACTTTATTTTTTAGAGAAGCCTTAGGTTCACAGCAAAATTGTGCAGAAAGTACAAAGCATTTTTACATACCTCCTCCTCTGGACAGCCTTGCCCAGTGTCAACATCTTGCACCAGAATGGTACATTCATTATAATCAATGAACCTACATTGACACATCATTATCACCCCAAATTCTTGGTTTTTATTATTATTCATATTATGAATCATATTATGATTGTTCTTTGGGTTTTGATGAATGTGTAATGACCTGCATCCACCATTACAAGATCATATAGAACAGTTTACTGCCCTAAAAACCCTCTGTTTTCCACCTAGTCCTCCTTCCCTGTTCCTTAACAACCAGCAACTGCTGATCTTTTTACTGTCTCCATGGTTTTGCCCTTTCCAGAATGTCATATACTTGGAATCAGAACCCTGACTAATACATACTGTATGTAGCATTTTCAGACAGGCTTCTTTCACTTAATAATATGCATTTAAAGTTTATTATTTCTTTTAAATCCAAATTTATTTATTATAAGTACTACTAAGCTTATGATTCTTTCTTCTGTGATTGTGCCCAAACACTTACATTTGAAATATATTTTATATTAAAAATTGTTTTCCTATCATTTTTCCTTTATATCACAGGATATTATGTAGATTTTTAAAAATTGCCCACAGCAGGCAAGAAGAGCCTATGCAGATGACTGGCCTGAAGGATGGAGCATCCAAAACAACAGCAGAGTGCATGCAGGACACACCAGAGACACTCCCCGAGGCACCAGGCTGTGGGCACTACATGACCTCTTCTTCATAAGGCCATTACTTTCAGGAGCAGAAGATGTGATTGAATTTTCTAACAAAAAGAAGAAGGCAGAGACTTAGACAAAATGCCAAGAGGGAGGAAATTTATCACAAATGAAAGAACAAGATAAGATCACAGCCAGAGATCTAAGCAAAAAGGATATAAGTAATATGGCTGATGGAGAATTTAAAGCAAGGGACCTCCGGATACTCACTGGGCTTGAGAAAAGAATAGAAGACATCAGTGAGACCCTTAAAACAAAGAAGAAAGAGTTAAAGAATAAATTAGAGTTGAAGAATGCAATAAACAAGATTGGAAACAGGCTTGATGCAATGACTAGCAGGCTAGAAAAAGCAGAGGAATGAATCAGTGACCTAGAAGATAAAATAATGGACACTAATGAAGCTGAATAAAAGAAAGAAAGAAGAACTATGCAACATGAGAATAGATTTAGGGAAATTAGTGACTATATCAAAATAATAACATTCGTATTATAGGAGCCCCAGAAGAAAAAGAGAGGGGAAAGGGGGCAGACAGTTTATTTCAAGAAATAATAGCAGAAAGCTTCACTAATCTGGGGAAGGAAACAGACATCCAATCCAGGAGGGACAGAGAAATCCCATCAAAATCAACAAAAGCAGGCCAACACCAAGAGATATGGTAATTAAATTTGCAAAATACAGTGATAAAGAAAAAAATCTTAAAAGCAGCAAGACAGAAGAAGTCCTTAACTTACAAGAGAAAACGCATAAGGCTAGCCAGAGATTTCTCAACAGAAACTTGGCAAGCCAGAAGATAATGGCATGATATAGTCAAAGTGCTGATGGGAAAAATCTGCAACAAAGAATGTTCTATCTAGCAAGGCTATCATTCAGAATAGAAGGAAAGAAAGAGTTTCTCAGACAAACAAATACTAAACGAGTTTGTGACAAGTGAAACCACCCTGCAAGATATATTAAAGGGGACTCTCTGAGTGCAAAGGAGAGAACAAAAGTGACAAAGACAAGAAAGGATCAGAGAAAATCTCCAGAAACAATGACAAAAGAACAAAATGGCAATAAATACATATCTATCAATAATTACTTTGAATGTTAAAGGACTAAATGCTCCATTCAAAAGACATAAGGTGTTAGAATGGATAAATAAAAACCAAGACCCATGTATATGCTGCCTCCAAGAGACTCATTTTAGATCTAAAGACACCAGAAGATTGAAATGAGGAGGTGGAGAAAGATTTATCACACAAATGGATGTGAAGAGAAAGCTAGTGTAGCAATACTTTTATTGGACAAACTAGACTTTTTTTGTTCTTGTGTTTTTATCCTGCTTTGGAATGATTTTGAATGTATATCCTCTATTCCATTATTTGTAAGATTGTGATAAATATTGCCATTAGTTTTTTTTTTTTTAATATTTGGTAGAATTCACCAATGAATCCATGTGGTCTTGGGTTTTTCTGTGCTGGGAGATTCTTTTTTTTTTTTTTTTAAGATTTTATTTATTTATTTGATAGAGATAGAGACAGCCAGCGAGAGAGGGAACACAAGCAGGGGGAGTGGAAGAGGAAGAAGCAGGCTTCCAATGGAGGAGCCTGATGTGGGGCTCGATCCCAGACCTCCGGGATCACGCCCTGAGCCAAAGGCAGACGCTTAATGACTGAGCCACCCAGGTGCCCCTGTGCTGGGAGATTCTTGATTCCTAATTCAACTTTCATACTTGTTATTGGTCTAAGATTTCCCATTTCTTGGATTCAAGATTCATGATTCAACTTTGGTAACTGATGTGTTTTTAGGAATTATTTGGGATTTTTTCCTAAGTTATCTGATTTGTTAGTATATAATTATTTATAGTAATCTGTTATCACATTATGTATTTCTGTGGGTGTCTATTGAATTGGTTTCTCTTCCATTTCTCATTTTGGTTTTTAAGTCTTCTCTCTCTTTTCTTTTAGTTAGTGTAGTTAACATTGCCAATTTTATTTTATTTTTTTGAATAATGGGTCATTACTTTCACTGGTATGTTATTGTTTATTCTGTTCTCTATTTTATTTATTGCTGATTTTTATTTCTTATTTCCTTCCTCTACTAAGTTCAGCTAAGTTTCTTCTATTTCTAGTTCCTTATGGTGTAATGCTAAGTTGTTTGAGTTTTTTTCTTAATACAAACATTTATAGTGTAAATTTTACTCTAACATCTGCTTTTGCTGCATCCCACAGGTTTTGGAATATTGTGTTTTCTTTCTCTTTTGTTTTGAAACATATTTTGATTTGGTGTTTGATTTCTTATTTGGTCCATTGCTTGTGCGGTAGTGTGTTGTTGAAAATTTACATATTAAATATTTAATATTTTTATTGTAGATTCCAGATTTATTTTATTGTTGATCTTTAGTTTTGTACCATTGTGGTTGGAAAATATACTTGATATGATTTGAATCTTCTTAAATTTGTAATATTTGTTATGTCTCTTTTTAAAGGATTTACCCACAGTATTCTTCAGTGTGTACTTGAAGAAAATGTGTGTTCTATTTTTCTCAAATGGAAGGTTTATGGAATTTATTTCAAGAAATAATAACAAAAATGTGTATATTTCTCTTTAAATAAACATATATATATTTTAGAATCATGTGTTCTGAAGTATGCTTCAAGTAAAAAAATTGTTGTTAAAAAAAAACTTTAACTGAGGGTACTCATTTAAAATAAAGCATATCAGAGGGGAGGTTGCTGGGGAGAAGAGTGAAATAGGTGAAGGGGATTAAGAGTACACTTATCATGATGAGCACTGAGTAATGATATACAGAATTGTTAAATCACTATATTGTATGCCTGAAACTAATATAACACTGTATATTACCTATACTGGAATTAAAATTGAAAACTTAATTGAAAAGTAAAAAAAAAAAAGAAAAGAAAAAAATACATATGAAGATAGATTACATTACTCTTGAATTTCATCTCAGTATAGCACAGGGGATGATATAAACTATTTCTTTTCCCTCTTAAAATTTAATTTATTTTTAAATTTTAATTTCAAATATATCCCAGCTTTATTGGGGATATAATTGACAAACATTCTGCATATTTAGGTTGCAAACTGTGATTTACTTTAAGTTATACAATGTGATGTGGAATCTAAAAGAGTTGAAATCATAGAACCAAAGATTAGAACAGTGATTGACAGGGGCTAGGGCTGGGGAAAATGAGGAGATGTTGGTCAAATGGTACAAATTTTCAGTTATGAGTAAATTTGGGGGATCTAATGTATGGCATGGTGATTATAGTTAGTGATACTATAATGTATAGTTAAAATTGCTAAGAGAGTAGATCATAAATGTTCTCACCACACACACACACACACACACACACACACACAAATGGTAATTATGTGAGGAGATGGATGTGTTAATTAACTTGACTGTGATAATCACTCACAATGTATACATATATTAAGTCATCATATTATAAAATATTTTTTAAAAAAATGTAGTGGGAGGGCTCCTAAAAAATTTAAAAATTACTATGTGACCCAGCAATTCCACTCCTGGGTATATACCCCAAAGAATTGAAAGTAGAGTCTCAAAGAGATAGTTGTACACCAGTGTGCACAGGATCATCATTCGCAATAGCCAAAAGGTGGAAGCAACTCAAATGTCCATTAACAGATGAATGAATAAACAAAATGTGATATACACATAGGATGGAATATTATTCAGCTTTATACAGGAAGGAAAGTCTGACATATGCTACAGTATGGATGAAACTTGAGGACATTAAGCTAAAGGAAATTATCCAGTCACAAAAAGATAAATAGTATATTATTCCACTTCTATAGGTACCTAGAGTAGTGAAATTCATAGAGACGGAAAGTAGAATAATGGTTGCCAGGAGCTGGAGGGAGGAGGAATGGGAAGTGAATGTTTAATTGGTATAGAGTTTCGATTTTGCAAGATGAAAAGAGTACTGAAACAAGACAAGGATGTCCACTCTCACCACTTTTATTCAACATAGTACTGGAAGTATTAGCCACAGCAATAAGACAAGAAAAAGAAATAAAAGAATCCACTTTGATAAGGAAGAAGTAAAGCTGTCATTATTTGCAGAAGACATGATACTATATATAAAAAAAACCCTATAAACTCCATCAAAAAGCTTTTAGAACCAATGAATGAATTCAGTAAAATTATAGGATATAAAATTAATATACAGAAATCTGTATTGTTTCTATACACTAATAATGAACTAGTAGAAAGAGAAATTAAGAAAATAATCCCATTTAAAATTGGATCAAAAAGAATAAAGTACCTAAGAATAAATTTAACCAAGGAAGTGAAAGACCTATATTCTGAAAACTATCAAACATTGATGAAAGAAATTGAATATGACACAAACAAATGGAAAGATATACCATGCTTGGGGCACCTCACCTGGGTGGCTCAGTCATTAAGTGTCTGCCTTTGGCTCAGCTCATGATCCTGGGGTCCCAGGATGGAGCTCCACATGTGGCTTCCTCCATGCTCAGTGGGGACCCTGCTTCTCCTCTCCCTCTGTCCCTTCACCCTGCTCATGCTCTCTCCCACTATCTCTTTCTCTCTCTCTCTCAAATAAAAAAATAAAATCTTTTTTAAAAAAGAAAGTTATACTGTGCTTGTGTACTAGAAGAATTAATATTGTTAAAATGTCCATACCACTCAAAGCAATCTACAGATTCAATGCAATCACTATCAAAATACCAATACTATCTTTCACAGAACTGGAAGAAACAATCCAAAAGTTGGTATGGAATCACAAAAGACCCTGAAGAGCCAAAGCAATCTCAAGGAAGAAAAACAAAGCTGGAGGTATCATGATTCCAGATTTCAAGATATACTAGAAAGCTGTAGTAATCAAAACAATATGGTGCTGGCACAAAAATAGATACATTGATCAAAAGAATAAAAAGAGAATAGAATAGAGAAATAGAATAGAATAGAAAGCCCAGAAATAAACCCACCATTATATGGTCAATTAATCTTTAACAAAGGAGGAAAGAATATACAAAGGGGAAAAGATAGACTCTTCAATAAATGGTGTTGGGAAAACTGGACAGCTATGTGCAAAAATATGAAAGTGGACCATTTTCTTAAACCATACACAAAAATAAAGTCAAGATGTAATAAATGCCTAAATGTAAGAAGAGAAACCATAAAACTAAAGGAAAACATAAGCAGTAAGCTCTTGGACTTAGCAATATTATTTTGAGTCTGTCTTCTCAGGCAAGGACAACAAAAGTAAGGATAAACAAATGAGACTACCTCAAATTAAAAAGCTCTTGCACAGCAAAAGAAACCATCAATGAAACAAAAAGGCATCCTACTGAATGGGAGAAGATATCTTCAAATGATATATTCAATAAGGGATTAATATCCAAAATATATAAAGGACTCATACAACACAACCTCCCCAAAATAATCTGATTAAAAGTGGTCAGAAGATCTGGATAGACGTTTTTCCAAAGAAGACATGCTGATGGCCAACAGATACATGGAAAAATGCTCAACATCACTAATCATCAGGGAAATGCAAATCAAAACCATAATGAGGTATCACTTCTCACCTGTCAGATGGCTAATATCAAAGAGACAAGAAATAACAAGTTTTGGCAAAGATGTAGATAAAAGGGAACCCTCATACACTGTTGGTGGGAACATAAATTGGTGCAGCCATTATGGAAAACATTATGGAGATTCCTCAGGAAATTAAAAATAGAAATACCATACAACCTAGTAATTCTACTTCTGGGTATTCACTCAAAGAAAATGAAAACATCTATTTGAAAAGATATATGCACCCTTATGTTTATTGCAGCATTATTTATAATAGCCAAGATACGGAAGCAACCCAAGTGTTGCTCATCAATAGATGAATGGATAAAGAAGATATGGCATATATAAATAGTCATAAAAAAGAACAAAATTTTGCCATTTGCAGCAACATGGATGAACCTAGAGGGCATTATGCTGCGTGAAATAAATCAGACAGAGAAAGACAAATACCAGATGATTTCACTTATATGTGAAATCTAAAAAACAAAACAAAAACAGAAACAGACTCATAAATACAGAGAACTGATGGTTGCCAGAGTGAAAGGGGGTGGGGAGAGGGATGAAATAATTGAAGGGAAAAAAGGCATTCTGGAGATTGGCTGCACAACAATGCGAATGTACTTAACACTACCAAACTGTGCAGTTAAAAATGGTTAAGATGGTATATTTTATGTCATGTGTATTTTACCTCAGTTAAATAAAAAACATGGTGGAAGGGCACTGAATATGATTAAGAGTTGAGATCCACTGCTCTGAAGGCTTGAAGGAGAGTCATGGTCTATGGTCTATGACCCCACTTTCCTCTTTCCAGCGTGTTACACTTCCTCCAGTGTAGAGACAAGAAACGTGAAAGAGAAAAGTCATCTCCTCATATGACTACCAATGGCAAGTCAATTAAGCCCACTGTTTAGGTTTTCACTGAGCACTCATCTTACTGTCAAAAGATTCGGTGTGGGCAGGTCACAATCTCAACAACCCTGCTGATGAAGGAATTACCTCCAAGAAGCTCCCCTGGGAGACTTAGCATAGCTCCTAGCTGACTCTCAGGTGGGGTCTCTCACCACATCCACACCCATCACTTCCCTCTGAGCACCTTTACTTCAAGTGAGCAGTATCCTAGCAATTCTGCAGCCTGTTTCTGGGACCTGTTGTCACAGGAGGGATCCATTTTTTCATACCCTTCAGATAGTGAAAACTGGGAACTTCAGTGATCAATCATTTTTTTTCTAAGAGACCTAGTCCCTTATACCACTCATCTTTCTCCCTTACCTTTGGAGGCAAAGCAATATGCCCAATGATAAAGACATCTGCTCTCCCTTGTAGATCTACCCAATATTGACTAGCTTTCTCAATATTGGAGGAGTAACCAAGAAAGTGATTCCCTGTTTTCCTCCTTCAGGAAGGTGAGGTGAACAGATAATCTTTTAGGAATATAGGAGGAACACAGAAATACAGGAACACTGATACAGGAACAGTTTGTAGTCATATTTCCATTTGCATATGGACTGTAGGCATGCCCCCAAGATGACTACTCTTCTCTGTATCATACCCTTAGTTCTCTTTATGGAGAATGCCAGGAGGCATAGAATCTTTGAGCCAAGAGCTAACCTTCTTTACATTCAGTCTGGGAAAATTTATCTTTATTTCAAATAAGGCTTAATCTCAGCTATAATCTCTACTTTATTCTATAGTCTTTAGAAAAGAAAAAAAGTCTCAAACAGTCCTTTGTGACACTGTCACACAAGTCTTAAAAACAGTGCTTTTGTTGCAGACACCTGCACCCTCCTAGTTATACTCCTTCATCCTTTTTGTGCATACTCCTGTTAGGGCTGCCTGAATTTCACTCCTTCTATCTGCACCCCCCCAAGACACACACAACCATATCTTGTCTTTCACAGCTTCCTACTTCAGATTTTTTTTTTTAGATTTTATTTATTTATTTGACAGAGATAGAGACAGCCAGCGAGAGAGGGAACAAAAGCAGGGGGAATGGGAGAGGAAGAAGCAGGCTCATAGCAGAGGAGCCTGATGTGGGGCTCTATCCCACAACGCTGGGATCATGCCCTGAGCTGAAGGCAGACGCCCTCACAGCTTCCTACTTCAATTCTTTAGTCTGAACTTGCTTTGGACTTTGGTTTCCTGCACTGATTCATTTGTTAATTTAGTCAGAAAAAAACATTAAGCATCTTTTGTGTGCCATGCCTTCCCAATGCTGATAATTCCACTGCCTATGGCAATCCCTATGACCTCAGGAAAGAAACTCCTTGTTCCAAACCTGGCCCTCATAAACCTTTCCATTCAGGTTAGCACAGGTTCCTGGAACACTCCTCCCCCACCCCCAGATTCAGCATCTTTGATAGGAAAATTATCATTACCTTGCTTAGGGCTTATGAGTTTCCTCATCTGAAGGGCTACTTTTGCTCTTCAAGATCCTCTGCCACTTCCTGATAGTTTTCTAGTGATGGATAGATATCTCCAAATCATGAGAAATCACTTTTTCTATATCAGGTAACTGCTGCATAACAAACTACCTCAAAACTTAGTGGCAAACACCAATTATTATTTATTATAGCACATATATCCTTGTGTTAGACTTTGTTCTAGGCTAGCCAGTCTAGGGTACCTTAGCTGCACCAACTCTGATTCACATGTCTTTGATCTTGCCCCTGGGAGCAGCAGACTAAGTTAGGCATGTTCTTTTCACTTGGAAGGCATAAGCATAAGAATGAGTTGTATAAGCACTTCTGAAGACTTACATTTGTTAGTCCCATTGTACGAGGCATGTAATTGTGACTAAATCCAGGAGCTCAGAATTAATGGCTCACCTATGTTGGAAAGGACTGCAAAGTTACATGACAAAAGACATGGATACAGGCAGAAGTGAAGAGTTGGGGTTATTGATACAACCTTTTGCACTTCTTAAGCCTCTACCCCCATTCACCATTTCTCCTATAGTCCTTCCCTTAGAATTCATCCACATATCTGCCCAAACCGCACTTCAGTTTGCCATGCCTTTTAGCATTATTAAGGGTGCCTTTCTCTGGAAAACTTTTAATTTGCATTTTCTCAAATTCAATTTACCTCAACTGTCATGTCCTACATAGTGAAATGGCAAAAATCTAGTACAAGAATAATCTCAATACACATAAAAATTATTTTTGAACTAGAAAGCAGCTTGTGAAAATATGATTATTAAAGACATAAGATTATTAAAGAATATCCTAGATCTGAATTTTAAAAATTGCTTCATGTGCTCTTTGATTAGGAAATGGCGTTCTGCCCAAGTCTACACCTTTGAGTTAGTTTTGAGAATGCAAACGTGCATTCCCCAGGACATGCAAGGGGATGTGCAAATTCAAATGATGAGGTTTAAAAGGACACATGGCTCCCCATGCATTCTTTCATTTGGTGGCAATGAAAGAACTGGTAATTCTAGGATGATGTTGACATGAACTTGAAGTCTTATCTCTTGCAGGCTGGTTCAGAGAAGTCCACAGAGCAACAAGTAGTGGTAGAATCAAGTGTGACCTTAGGGCAGTATGATATGGGAAGATCACTACATTGGCAGCTTGGAACTCTGAATTTTAGACCCTAATAAGCCACCACATTAGCTGTGTGTACTTGGATGAGTCTGTTAATGTCCCTGAATCTTAGCTTTCTTATCCACAAATATAGGCTGATATTAGATATTCTGAAGGCTTTGCCTAGCTCTAGTATTCCATGATCCTAAGAAGTAATGTTACATATCTAAGAACTGGAATCCTTTCAAATTGGTTCTAAGCGTATCATAGTTGCTAAAAGGGAATGTAAGGATTTGTCAGAGTTTTATCCCCCTATTTATTAATTATATATGATGAAAAGATAAACCTTACCATAGATAATGTTCCCACTCCTGTTGTATCTTGAAGCTAGACAAAAATATATAACTTATTTTTAAAAACCCTCATTTTAACTACTTGAAAAACCGCTCAAAATGTATGTCCTACTGATAATGGGTTAGCATTATCATGTTTATATGTAGAGAAACCTTTTTCCCCCATTTAACAAATGCATGCTCTAGATAATATAATGAAGGCCTCGCTAATGAATGGTGACTGGAGGGTCTTTTGCCACCTCAAGAAATGATTTTAAGCAATCAATGATGGCTTATTTTTCAAATCCCCACTGCTGTTATTTTAGTTACATGCAGAAAGGAATTGCAAAGATATTGTAATTGATTTGCTGGCAAGTTTACAGCCTCCATCAGTGATTTATTGGGTTTATACAGCTTCCTGTGAATTTCAGCAGCTAAAGTTATCCACTTATTATTTCCCAGGGCATTAGGTTGGTGGTATTATAGGCTGTCTTCAGATGTAGGTTATGTCTTCCATCTACTTCTCTCTACCATTAGTAAGTTAGACGGTTTTTAGACCATAATTACTGCCACTTGAGCTCTTAGAATCAACACATTCACTCAATAGTTCAATGGAGCTCTATTACCAAAAGCCAAGTATTTTGGATATCTGGGAATAAACAATCATTATGAAAGAGTAAGTTCTTTCTCACATTATAAATAGATGAGATAATGCCAGGGCACTTTATACATTGTAAAACACTACGCAAAAACATGTTAAAATTCTTTGTATTTTTCATCTATTTTTTGTTCTTCAGAATGGTAAAATTAATGAAATCTTTGACCATAAATGATTATTAGCTATTGTAGTTTTCACAACCAGTTTAATGTCCCTAATTGCCATCTTTAATTAAAACATTGAAGTTGTTATATTTACTCTTCTATACTTCTCTCCTTCTGTAGTCTCTTTGTATGTGTGCATACACATAAATAAGTAAAAGCTTCACAATTCAAAATAGCCACCATTCCCTGATTGAAGCCCTTTCTTGTCCTTTAATTAAAATCTCACTCTAAGAAGGAAACAATCAACAAAACTAAAAAGCAACCTATGGAATGGGAGAAGATATTTGAAAATGACATATCCAATAAAGGGTTACTATTCAATATTTATAAAGAACTTACAAAACTCAAAACCCCTAAAACAAATAATCCAGTTAAAAAATGGGTAGAAGATATGAATAGACATTTGTCCAAAGAATACATACAGATGGCTAACAGACACATGAAAAGATGCTCAACATCGCTCATCATCAGGGAAATGCAAACCAAAACCACAATAAGATACCACCTCACACCTGCCAGAATGCTTAAAATTAACAACACAGAAAACAATAGGTATTCGCTAGGATGTGGAGAAAGGGGAACTCTCTTATACTGTTGGTGGGAATGCAAAGTGGTGTAGCCTCTCTGGAAAACAGTATGGAAGTTCCTCAAAAAGTTAAAAATAGAGCTGTCCTATGACCCAGCAATTGCACTATTAGGTATTTACCCAAAGGATATAAGAATACTGATTCAAAGGGACACAGGGAGGTGGGCAGGGGAAAGGGTTAAATGGGTGATGGGTATTAAGGACAGCACTTGTGATGAGCGCTGGGTGTTGTATGTAAGTGATGAGTCACTAAATTCCACACCTGAAACTAATATTGCACTGTATGTTAATTAGCCACAATTTAAATTAAAACTTGGAGGGGGGAAGCATGTGGAGATAAAAAATAAAATAAAATAAAATAAAATAAAATAAAATCTCACTCTAATCAAATCCACTGAGTTTTAAGTCCATCTTTCCTTGTCTCTTAAATTTTAAATGACCAAGGGACACATCTGTGGAAACACTTTTAAAATTGAATCCTCATAAGTGCCCAATGCCAATATGACTCTACAGTCTTGCATTCAAGTCTACAAAATTGTTTAACATTTTGTTAGGGGGTCCTCATTCTCTATTTGGTAAAATCCTTCCATTTTAATCCCCCTAAAATAACTTCTAGCTTTTGATGTCCCCTAAATTTCTAAGGAGACACTACATCAGAAAAAACATGCTATGATACCCAGCTCCTTTTACCATTTCTATCAAATTAATCTATGTTAAGGAAAATCCACTTCTACATCTGATACCCTCAATCATTCTATAGAATAAGCAAAATCGATATCCTAATTTATGCCCATCAGTTTAGACTATAATTTCTCAACCTTAGCACTACATGCATTTTTGTCCAGATAATACTTTGCTGTGGGGGCTGACCTGTACCTTATAGGATATTTAGCAGCATCCATGGTCTCAACCCACTAAATGCAAGTATCACCTCCCTGAAATTGTGACAACCAAAAATGTCTCCAAATGCCCCTGAGGGACAACATTTCTCCTAGCATAGAACCACTGGCTTAGATATATCAATCAAGGTACTCCTCAGCTCAGTTTTTATATTTTTAAACCAGGAAGCTTTGGTTTGCTCAATTTAACCTGCAATGCATGATCATTCTGTTACTAAGACTACAGGAACTGTTCTATGCCTGAAGCTAACTATTCATCTGCAGTAGAGACCACCTACTTACACTGGCTTACAATGTGTTATTTATGCTATTAAGTGCTACTTATACAGTATCTCATTTAGTTCTTCTCTTTTACCTATGATGAAACTAAGGCAGGAAACCCAATTTCCTGGGAACTTCTTATCCAGATTCTAGATAAAGCAAATGTTCTAGTACTTTAAAACCCCTAAACTGCTTCTGCATTCTTGGCTATGCTCATTTTATGACCTTGAACAACTTATTAAAACTCTAAGTGTTTTAATTTTTGTCAATAGTGTTAGTTATTATTATCATAATTACCTATTGAAACTATAGTTTGAGAAAAAAAATTATTCTTTGGCTTAGAATTCTACTTGAAACCTCCCTCAACAGAAGCTTTGGATTTCCATGTAACTTGTTGACTTGTTATTTTGTAACACTAGAGTTGTTGCTTTTGTTTCCCCTTGGAAGTTTCAGACATTCTGGACATACAGACACCCAATAAATCCTTCCCAAGTGACTGCATAAACAACCGTGAATAAATACAAACTGATTATCTAAAGAAATTCAAGGTATTTTTTCCCAAAGATATTAACAATCCTTGATATTCCAGCAGTTGATGATCCACTATGAGTATTTGTGTGTTTTGACATATTCTAGTAGCTTATTTCTCTATATCAGAGGGCTCTTAGCAACACTTTTTCAAAGTTCTGAGCTGTCAACAATAGCTATTCCTTACTTAGGCCTCAATAGACATTAACTTTAAAATCTGAGACAACTTGCAGATGAAGGGGAGACAGAACTCAGTCATCAATTTAGTTACATGGGGCTGGTCTTATAAAATTGAACTTTATCTTGAACCTTTCTGCCTTCACTTCCTCAAGCCTGGTGTATGTGGTCCATTGCCTCAGAATAATGATTAATCACCTTCTGAAGGCCCCTGATGTGTGGTACGAGGCAAATGAGGTATTTCCACATCACCAGACTAGTGAATGGATGGTCACAGGAAGGCAAACAATGGCCAGCAGTATTGGATACTACTTAATAATTGATAAATGAGATTGAGTGTTTTCTTTTCTCTGAAAGACAAAGGGTGAGGTAACTACAAGGCACTGGCAGGGTGGGTAAATATCAGAGAACAAGGAACTGGGACCTCAGGACTAACTTAGGTAGGAAATGAGTTTTGTTGCAGTGATATCCACTTTTGACAGTGCCTACACAGCATGTGCCTCATACAGTACCTGGAGAAAACATTTTGACTGTATTTCTTTGAAGGAATGAAGGGATATGGAGCATTAGATTGTGTTCTCAAAGGTAGATCTGCAATCTATCTCCTCAGAGGGTCTAATATGTGAATGCTTTTGGTTTGGACTGATTCTGAATCTTAATAGCATAGTTCCATATTGATTATTAAGTATTATTTCTGTCTAAAGGAAGCTACCTTTTAATACTGCGTTGTTAAATCTGTATTTCCAGATATGGACATCATTCATTAAGAAGAGCTATGAACCTTTGGTCCTCAAATCAATTAATGTGGTCTCTTAACACTGCCAAGAATAAACCATGCAAAAAGCTAATTGAAGTAATGTTCACTCGTCTTGCACAAACAAGCAGAGGTTTTTATGGTCAAGAAAATGAAAATTATTCTCTTATATTCTAGCAAAGAGATAGACCAGGTCACATTCCCAGTAGCTCCCCTTGAGTGAATACAGTTATAAACAGGAAACATGAGCCCAAACACCTATTGAATGAAGAATGGTCAAGCTTTCTGGTAAGGAGATGCTCACAGATATGTGTTTCATGTATTCATGTCAAGCAGTTGTTTATCAAGACACCCTGTTCAAACATCTTGTAAATTGATGTTTAAAATCCTTGCAAGAAACACCATATGCTAGTCAAAGCATCTCCTTAGGTGGCGTAAGAAGCCAGCTCTGAAAATAAAGCCAGCATTGGTTAAGCCAAGAAACATTACTGCAAATGTTTAATAAAACATTAAATACAAATGCCAAGACTGATCTACAGAACAATCAGGAGCTAAAGATCATACTCTTGCGAAATATTATCTATAAAATGAGAGTATTTTAAAAGATAAAATATAGAATGCTGAGCACATGGAATAAGAAGTGCTCAGTTACCTCGGAATCATTTTTCCTTTCTTCCCAATATATCTTATATACATTTGTATAAATATAAATATATATGTATATATATAAAATGCATACATATATATTACTTTTAAAGTTATTTCTGGGACTATAAATATTTATTATAGCATCTTTTAAAATTAGTGTTTGTATTTCTTTGATAGTTTTGATTAAGAAACTTTGGTTATTCTTTACTAATAGATGCATAATGTCTATATTGACTTAACTTTCAGTAAGGGATCTGGGAGTTAGTCTACGCTATTTTAAAACAGAAATGCTAAGGTAAATTTCCCACTGTCCTGGGATTCTCAACTGTAAGTTAGTGATGATCATATGATGTGCCAGATTAAAAAAAATATGTTTGTATAGGTTAAAGCAATGGAAGGAATGTTGTATCAAGAAGATAAACACATGGGGTGCCTGAATGTCTCAGTCGATTAAGCGACCAGCTCTTGATTTCGGCTCAAGTCATGATCTCAGGATCCTGGGGTCGAGCTCCAGGTCAGGCTCTGTACCCAGCATGGAGTCTGTTTGGATTCTCTCTCTCTGCTCCCCCCAGCTCGCTCTCTCCCCCCCAAATAAATAAATAAATCTTTAAAAAAAGAATATAAACACATTAAGTGTTCGGGGATCACTATTAGAAGCAAAGACAGGTAGCAGGAGGGACAGTGCTCAAGCTCAGCTTCCAATGACACTGGTAGTTTCTTGTCCGTATACACCCCTTCTCACAGAGAACTATAACATCTCAAGGGCTCCACAGGCCCCAAATACTGTTGCAGTTATCATCCTAAATCCACATTCCTGGCTCCATAAACAGCCTCTTTATTCTACTCAATAACAAGGCCAACATCGCACATTTGCTCCACAAGAAGAGAGACCCAAAAGTAAAAGGTTCTCTCCATTGGAGTCAGATCCAGAAAATGCTCCCCAGAGGATGATGGACAAATTAAGGGACCATGATCATCTCTGATAGTTGACTCTAGCCTCGTGAGTATTCTCTTTCCCCACTAATACCTACTCCTTAAGCCTAAATTTTTTGACTTGTGAAAGTTGTCCTAACTCATTGTATGACAAATGGCAACCCTGGAGATAATCAACAGATTTCTTATTTATTCTTTATTCATTCATTCATAATTCTGACACTACAACATTGTCCTTGAAGCATCATTTTTAAGTGTGGAATGAAAGGTATTATTTATATTTGAAAGACATTTTAGTATCAAATAACATTTGAGAGAGCAAGTATTTCAAATATTTTTATTAGGAACAATTTTCTGGGGTTTCCAAATTCAAACTACATAAGTGGTCATATACTGTGTAACACTGACCTTGGAAAAGCTTTATTTGGACATGAAGAAATGGAAGAACGGTTATTAAATAAACTTTGTTAAAGAAAGGATGTTGAAAATTTCATTTAACATGGAATAAGAAGCTAAAAACTTTTCTCTCTTTCTTCCTTTGTTTCTTACAAGTTTTAAGCACATGTTAATTTATTCTTTCCTTCCTATCTTCCTTCATTGATTTGTCATGTGTCTCTTCTTTCTGAAATATAAACTTTGTGGGAGCAGTATCCTTGTTGGACTGGTATACTCATTGCCAGAACAGTGCCAGGCACAGGGGGGGTGCTTAATTAAAATCTCTCCAATAAATGAATGAATGAACATGTATCATGTGCTACTAGAGATACAGAATGGACTTTTTATACACAGACTCAGTTTTTACATATTTAACAATCCAGTAGGAAAGGCAGACAAAAATCATTCCAACAAAGTATGATGATTTTTACCAAAGGAGAAGTAGATGATACTGTAACTTTTTGTCAAGTGTGTGAAGCCCTACCCTATGTACTGAGTATCACTTGGTGAACTAGTATAGTAACCAGGGAAGTTCCTCAGAAGAACTGACATTTAGGCTTGAGATGTAAAGGATAAGGAGGACTGGAACCAATGAAATGAAAGGTGTTCCAGGCAGGAAAATGGCATGATGGAGGCTCAGAGGTAGAGAGCACTGGATAATTCAAAGAAGCGAAAACAGTTCCAGACAGCTGGAGAACAGACTGAGGGATAAATGGCAAGAAATAAATTAGTGGTTGATCCTCATAAAAGAGTTGGGGCATTATCCTAAAGGCAGGAGGGAAGCCTTGGAAGATTTTAAGGAAGAAAATGATTGGGTCTGGTTTGCATTTAGAATTATCACCCTAGCTAAGGTGTTCAGAATGATTTGGAAGGAAGTAAGACTGTAAGAAAGATGTCCTTTAAGAAACAGAATCAGTTTAGATGAAGGTGATGTTAGCTAAACGTAAGAATATAGGG
Source organism: Ursus maritimus (assembly GCF_017311325.1). Classification (NCBI taxonomy): domain Eukaryota; kingdom Metazoa; phylum Chordata; class Mammalia; order Carnivora; family Ursidae; genus Ursus; species Ursus maritimus. The sequence goes on along the minus strand of NW_024423319.1, from coordinate 108,247,415 downwards.
GTTTACAAACCCCACTGCACATTAGAATCAATTGGAAATTTTAGAAAATCTTGATGCCCAGGGCACATCTGAGACAAATGAAATTAGAACCTCTGGAAGTGGGACTTAGACCTTACTATTTTTTCACATTTTAAAAGATTGATTCAGTTAAAGTTGATGTACAATAAACTGCTCATTTTTAAGGTGTGCAATTTGATCAGTTTTAACATATGTATGTACCCATAAAACCATCATCAAGTAAAAAACTATATTATACACACACATACATCATCCCTAAAAGTTTCCTTGCACCCCTCAGTAATCTCTCTGTCCTGCTCTTCCTCACCCCTCTAAATCTCTAGGCAACTACTTATCTGATTTCTCTCACTACATATTAGCTTATATTTTTTATAATTTTATATAAGTGGAATAATACAATATGTACTTAATTTTTTCTGACTCCTTTCAATCATGATAATTATTTTGAAATTCATCCATGTTGCTACATATATTAACAGTTCATCCCTTTTTACTGCTGAGTAGTATTCCATTATATGAATATATCACCATTTGTTTACCCATTCACATGTTGATGGGTAGTTGGGCTGTTTCCCGTTTGGGACTACTTCAAATAAAGCTGCTATGGATATTTGGTACAAGTCTCTGTATGAACATATATTTTCATTTCACTTAGGTAAATATGTAGGGATGGATTGTCTGGATATGTACTAGGCATATGTTTAACTTTCAAAGGAACTACCAACTTTTTTTCCAAAGTGGTTTTACAATTTGACATTCCCAGTACATGAGAGTTTTATTTGCTCCACATCCTTGCTAACACTTGATAGCACTTTTAATTTTTGCCATTTTAATAGGTATGTAGAGGTTTTTCATTGTGATTTTCATTTGCATTTCTCTGCTTATGATTTGAACATCTTTTTACATGCTTACTAGTCATTCATATACATTCTTTGATGAAATACTTCAAATGTTTTTTCCCATGTGTTGGTAGGATATATATTTTCTTATAATTGACTTTTGAGAGTTCTTTATATATTCTGGATACAAGTTCATAATCAGATATGTGAATTATAAATATTTTCTTCTAGACAGTGGTTTGTTTTCCATCTATTTAATAGTCTTTTGAAGAACAGAAGTTCTTAGTTTTGATGAAGCCCAATTAATCAATTTTTTTTCTTGTATAGATTGTGCTTTTGGCATCATTTCTAATAAATATTTAACTAATAAGCTCACAAAAACTCTCTATGCTTTCCTCTAGACTTTTATAGTTTTAGTTTTATGTTTGAGTTTATATATGGTGTGAGAAATGGGCCAGTTTTCTTTTTTTAATATAAAGACATCTATTTGTACCAGTAACATGTATTTGCCTATACACTTTTGTTGAAAATCAGTTGGTCATATAACTGAGGTTCCATTTGTGAACTCTTACATGCTTCTTACATGGTTAAAAAAAGACTTTTAAAACTGTTGATAAAATAAGAACTTGTTGAGGGGCGCCTGGGTGGCACAGTGGTTAAGCGTCTGCCTTTGGCTCAGGGCGTGATCCCGGCATTATGGGATCGAGCCCCACGTCGGGCTCCTCTGCTATGAGCCTGCTTCTTCCTCTCCCACTCCCCCTGCTTGTGTTCCCTCTCTCGCTGGCTATCTCTATCTCTGTCAAATAAATAAAATCTTTAAAAAAAAATAAGAACTTGTTGAAAAGCAAAAAATAAAATAGAAAAGGAAAATTTTTAAGTGAAAGATAAATCATGAGGAAAAAACCTCCAATTCTATATATGTTTTTCCCCTAGCACTGCAGTTTTACAGTCCTAAGTGCTCTGTAAACTTGGTGTTCTCCGGTTGTTTCAGCTGGTCTTCTGGGGGAGGGGCCTGCTGTGCTGATTCTCAAGTGTCTTTTCCTGGGCAGAGTTGCACCACCCCTTCCCAGGGGGCTGGGCTCAGTGTAAGTGGCTTTTGATTGCTCTATGTGGCTTTTGTTTCCTGAAGGCTTTCTGCACCTCTTTAGAGGATGAAAATAAAAATGGTTATGCCCCAGCCTCTAGCCCCGGAGCTGAACGATTGCAGCCCCCTCTCTTCAGTAAACCCTCAGGGATAAGCAATCTTCACTTTTGTGTGTGTGCCAAACTCTGTGGACTCCTGCTTTTCACACCCCCATCTTTCCTCCCAGGGGAAGGTGTAGGGTTGTTGTCTTTCTGCCCTCTGCAGGGCCCAGGCATGGAGAGCAGTCACCCAATCATGCATGCACTGTTCCACCCCTCCCGGGGGAAGGCCGAGGGTCCCCACATTTCTGCCCTTTGTAGGGCTCCACTCGGAGAGGCTGTCACACGATGGTGCCCCGGTTCACCGTTTACGGTGAACCTAGCTGAAAGCTCCCTCATGAGCTTGCCGACTGTAACTGGTTTCCTTGCTCCAATGCTTGGGAACTCTGCCAGTTCAGGCACCCCCATTCTTTCCATGACCCTGGGATTCCTGAGACCACACTGTCCCACCTAGGGTTCTGCCATGATTTACCACTTGAGCACTTTCAGGAAGGGACATCTGTCACTGGAGCAGATTTCTAAAGGTTCCAATTTTGTGCTCTGGGGCTTTATCACTTTGCAGTAGCTGACTTACGGAGGCTCCCTTCCCCCATCATTAATCTTCCAAATATCCCCTCAGGTTCACTTCTCCACACCACCTACCTTGCAGAAAGTAGTCACTTTTCTATTTGTAGAATTCCAGCAATTCTTCTTACATTTGAGGTTGAAATCATAGGTGTTCAAAATGATTTGATAGTTATCTAGATAAATTCAAGGGATCAGATGAAACGAGGTCCCCTACTCTTCTGCCATCTTTCCTCCTCTGAGGATTTCAAGTAACAAAGTGATGCTTGTTTTTAGTTGAGATATAATTCACATACCAAAAAGGTAGCTTCACAGTACTCTGGTTTGCATTATTTTCAATAAGAAGTCTACCATAATTTTTTGTTACTCTCTTATTAGTGTATCTTTTTTTCTTGGGCTGCTTTTAAGATTTTATTTTTATCTGTGGTTTTAAATTATTTGATTATAATGTGCCTTGGTGTTTCTTGGTGTTCTTATTTTTTGTGCATGGGTTTTGTTCAGCTTCTTGGATCTGTGGTTTATCTTTCATGCAGGATAGTAAATCTAGTCCCGGTTAGTCCATCTTGGTGATTAGCAAAAGTCTTATATTACTAATCTTTAAGAGCCCTCCAGGCATTTTCAATGCATCTAAGGTTGAGAATGACATGGTGATAAAGAAAAGTGGACAAATGTAAGAAATTATAAGGAAGTAAAATGGCCAGACTTGATTATTGAGTAGACACGTATGGAAGTGGGATGTAGTTGAAGAGCATGAAGAGACAAAGTAGGCTTCTTGCCTCAGTAGCTATGAATTGAAAGGGATGTTGAAATACAGAACTCTATGGTTAATGTTATTCTGAGAGGTAGAAAACACTAAATTTTAGATACCTGAAGTGTATCCAAGCAGAGTTACTTTGTAATCAATTGCTCAGAAAATAAGAAGAGAGATATTAAGTAGAGAAATATATATGGGCTAGATTCATTTGCATGTACACAGTAGGGAAATTCATGAGTGAACAGTATTATCCAGGAAGAATGTGCATAGTAACCCATTTTTATCTTTAATCTAGTATTCCTTTTGGAGAACCAGTGATTTGATAAAACTCAATGGCCAAATGGATATTTTGAAATTAAAATTGAGGAATGTTTCTTCCTTTTACCTTATATTTCAAATTTCCATTTGAAAAATTTGACAAAACTTAAACAATTTTTAAGTGTATTACATTTAGAATAGTGGTGATTTATGAGCTGTTAAATAACTCCAGCTGAATTTTTCTTTTCTTTTCAATGGAGGCAGACCAACCTTCATATTACTCATGAGAAGTTATATAGAGTCTAAAATTTTAAATATGAGGTCTTCTACATTTTCTAAAACTATAGTGAACACCAGGTGGTAGTTTATAAGTTAATTAATTCATCTTTGATATGACTATAGCAGGATGTACAATGATGTGGAACTTCACATTTTTGTATGACAAAACCACTACATTAGAAGTTCTAGCCATTTTAGGTACAGACTTTAACTCACCTACTTGTGGATCTTCCATATTTTAGAAAGAATTCCAAAGCGTTGCTTTAGTTACACCTGTATAAAGTAAATAGCTCTAGTGAAGCAATCTAAATACCATTACTTTAGGCTGTAAATATTAAATACTCAGTTTAATAATGTGAAAGGAAGTCTCAGCACTGTATGGAAGTTACTTGGATATCAAAGTATTTTAAAAATGTTCTGGAGCGTGGTGACTCATTTGTTACTGAGACTCTAAAGAGAATATGGAAGAAGCTTGGGAACTGAACTTGAAACCTGGGGTCTACAACAGGTAGGCAGTACAAGGCTCCCTGTAATGGGACTTTAGGATCACTGGGGCTTGCTAATCAATTTTAAGTGTTCTTTTTTTTCTGTGTTAAAATTCCTTTAGAACATCCTGAAGACTTCAGTAGTTTGGAGTCAGTCTTGTGTGTGTGATACTTAGGGAACCAGGGAAGGGGTTATATATATATTTTTGTAAATCAGCCAAAAAAAATAAGTTTCTATAGTTGTTAATACTTCCTTATGTTTTAGTTGCACATGTTGCCCATGTTGTTGATGATAATACATACTTTATTCAAAGAGGCTTACTGAACTTTAGAGCTGTCCATTCTTTGGGGATATATATGCACACATTTTTGGGTTATTTTCATGGTCTCCATTAGCTCCTAATCATTAGTGATTTTCTTCTTGGATTGTTGAAGGGGCAAATTTTGAATCTTTCCCAGACTGCTATAGTGGAAAGAGCACAGGCACTTGAGGTAAAAGAACCTGAATCAAATTTGGCTGAGTGACCTTTGGCAAATCCATTTGACTTGACATTGACTTTATCTTCTGGCTATTCTCATCTTAAGCATCTTTCTCAAACTATTCTCTAAAACATCAATCTGCTGCTTAATGGCAGGCAAATTAGATTTGCCTTTTCAAAGTACAGTTTCAATGCTTGTGGCAAAAGTAACACTATAGAGAAAAGGCTTTAAAATGAGGAGGATGTTGGAAAATTCATTCGGTGGACCTAGAAATCATGCTTTAAAAGTCTTTCAGTAAAACAATCACCTGGTAATAAAATATAAACACTCCCTTTAAAGACTTCCCTACAAAATCTTTAAGAAAGTTGAAACAAGAAAACTTCATCTGTGTTTAAAAAATAAATATGAGCCTTTATTGAAAAAAAGAACTCTCCGCCCTTACTAAAATGTGACACCCTCCAAATAACAGCCATGTGAAAGTAAAATGTCTGTTTGTATCAATGGTGGCTTGGTTTAGCAGCAATATGGCTAAATAATTTCTTTAAAGACTGCAGTGCCTGGTTTGAAATGTTCAAAATCTTATTTTGGGGGGCTCACTGCATGGTAAAGAGCTCTAAGGATGACATGACATCGTTAATAATGAAGGTATTTAAAATAGGACTCAGGCAAGGCTGACTATTTACAGAGCTGCCTGACTGGTGTGAATCTGCACAGACCTATTTCTGGGCTTTTGTTTGCAACTCACGGTAATTTACAGAGTAAATGGCTCAGGATTTGCAAAAGGGAACAACAGCCTATATAGATTTCAGAGGGCTAAATGGAAATTTTCCTCTTTGACACAGGCAAATTGGTATATGATGAATAGCTGATGGTTGGATTTTTATGCTCTTGCATAAAATTCAATTTAATTTCTTTGGGTTTTAAATCAACTAATTGATAATGTGTGAAAATGAAGAAAAGAGAACTTATTTAGCTTTTGGGGATGTATTTACTTTTTAGTAGATGCTATTTAATAGACAAGACTTAACTTATTTGAAACACTGAATTACTTTCTATGACTATCACATCTACTATTACTATGGTGCAACATAGTGAAAGAAACACTAAAGTAAGTAAATGCGTGTATAGAATATCCAAAAGGTACATTTATTGAGCACCTAGTATGCCTTAGGCATTGTGCTAAGCAATTTATATACATTATTTTATTTCACCTGTATTCCAGCTCTATTTCCACTTACTAGCCATTCACCCTTAGGCAAATTATTGAACATCTCTGAAAAAATTTTATTTTGTCTCATCTCTATAGCAGAAACTTTAATAAGTGTCTTGCTTTCTCATTCACCTATTTATTAATTTAACAAATATTTACAGAGTGCCTATTACATGCCAGTAGTTGTACTAGGTGCTGGGATACAACAGTGAATACAACATTTTCTCTACCTCAAGATGAGGTATGTAAAAATGTGTGTATTTTTTCCCAACACTTATTCAAAAAAAATCTTTTAAGGTGGTAAATCTAACAAAGTTGTTATTGGGATCAGTGGAGATAAGATACATGAAAAGTACTTGATAAATGATAAAAGGACATAAACCTACTTTGATTGGAAAGTGGTCTTAGCAATAAGTCAACAAACTCCTTATGGATAATAAATACCTTCAGGTTAATATTTTAGATTAAACTCTGAAAGAATGTATTTTTTATTTCATTAACTTGAACTTCAAGCTATTGCTTGAATAATTAAAATATGCCTAATACTCATCAAAGACTACTGCTTTTAAGATTATAATGTGAGAATGATGTTAAAACAGTGGTCCTCTTTTTTCTTAGATTTAATTTATTTTTGAGAGAGAGAGAGAGAGTGAGTTTACAAGCAGGAGGGAGGGGCAGAGGGAGAAGCAGGCTCCCCCCTAAGCAGGGAGCCCAATGCAGAGTCAATCCGAGAACCCTGGGATCATGACCTGAGCCGAAGGCAGATGCTTAACCAACTGAGCCACCCAGGAGCACAACATTGGTCCTCTTTTACACAATAAACTGGGCCTGATTGTCATGTTAGTTAAAGATACCATCCAAATTAAGAAGCTTATGTGTAATTTGGATGATAGCATTTTTATTCAAGGAGAGCTAATAAAGCTGAATGTCAAATTCTTGTGAGAGGAGTGTTTGACTTGGAAGATGTACTACCAAAAATACAAACTCATTCATTCATTCATTCATTCATTCATCCATAAAACTCTTCAATCCAAAAATAACTTAGAGCCCAAGGACTGACCTCCTTAAATCCTTCACCTCTTATGGCAGGTAAAGGAAAGGCATAATAGCTGGGAGGCAGTTAGAAGACAGCAAAATGAGACCATCTTTTAAAAATTTTTAACAAAAACTAGATCTTTGGTTTTCCTTTGTTTCAGACTTTATTTTGTATTGTTTTTCTTTATTAGCACAGATAGGTTGTTTTTCAAAGCTTGACTTTTGACTATTTCTCCTGATTTTTGCCCTCGACAGATAATACTGGGGGAACATAAGCAATCAGTGAATGTTTCTCCAAACTGAAAAGTTTTTGCAAATTATTATATATTGAATTTCCCTTAATATAAGCTGACAAGCTCCAACATGAAATAGCTAGTTAAAGCAGGGAATGGCAAATTATGGCTCAAGGGCCAAATTTAGTTAATTGCCTATTTTTGTAAGTAAAGTTGCTTGGAATATGCCCACTCCCAGTCATTTACATAGTGTCTATGGCTGCTTTCACACTCTAAGGACAGAGCTGACCAGTTGCAACTAAGATTTCATGGCTTACGAAACCAAAAATATTTACTATTGACTCTACGGAAAATGTTTGTCAACATCTGAACTAAACAGTTACCTAACATTAAATATATATGATCATTTTACAGATATATATATATATATATATATAATTGATTTATAGCACTTACAGAGCTATGGTGGTTAATTATACATTTAAATTCTTTTAAAAAATTTATTTATTTATTTATTTCAGAGTGAGAAAGAGCACACAAGAGAGAAAGTTGGGGGGGAAGAGGCAGAGGGAAAGGGAGATGGAAAGAGAGACAATCTCAAGCAGACTCCCTGCTGAGCATGGAGCCCAATATGGAGCTCAATCTCACCACCATGAGATAATGATCTGCGCTGAAATGAGTTGGACACTTAACCAACTGAGCCACCCAGGTTCCCCAAAATGCTTAAATTCTTAAGTAAAGCTATTAGTGAGAATTATTTTTAAAATATCTAAGTAGGCATTTTTCCTTCAAAGGCAGAATTCTATCAAGTCTTCCCTCCCCCAACTTTTCCTACCATCTCTAAAGCAGCAGGGAGTACTGGTTATTTGAACATCTTAATTAGAGTGCTAAAGAAAGAAGGCATGATCATTTCTCCCCCAATTGTTCAGCAAAATCATTGCCTTTTCAACAAGAATACTAAAGTAATAGCTACAGTGATATAAAATAATTGGTGCATGATATTACCAAATTAAATTATATATTTCATAATTTTAGTATAACTTAACTTAAAGTTTGATATAGAAACTATGCCTTAACTTTGAAAACCCCAAATCTTATAAGGGAAAGGATCATTCTCATTAATAGAATGGGATTATAAAATTTCCACAATAATCACAAACTATTCTGTCTGAAAAGTATAATTCTAGTCAATGCTTTGAAAAGGAGAAATGTCAGATCCTGTTCTTCAGACTATAGCTACTCCAAAGATATTAATTTAATATGGTAAAAGGAGAAGTTATTTTAAAAAATGAGGATGTTATATTTGCCGAGTGAATCAATGAATCATAACACCACTTAGTTTAGGTAATTCACAAAGTAACTGCACCATTTGTTTGCAGGGACATGAAGACTCTCTTTGTTCTGAAATATTTTCTGATGTATCTGTGAACGTGAGTGTGGGTACATGGGGAGTAGACATTGTTCTTGACAAAATTAAACATCCCCTTGACTTTGGTCGACTATGCTTACTTAGTTATCCTTCCAAATCAATAACTTGTTCCTCTTTGCCTCCTGCACCTGCTTGTTTTCCTTTTCTCTCCTCCTAAATTTAGACATTCCCCAAAGTGCTTCCTCAGCATTTCTTCATTTAAAAAAGCTTTTTTTAGCTATAATTTCAAACCTAGAGGAATGTTACAAGAATAGTACAATGAATTTCCATATACCCTTTGTCCAGATTCACCAATTGTTTACACTTTGATCTATTTGCTTTATCATTCTCTCTTTTATTTACTCTGCCTCTCAATCTTTTTCTCTCTCTCCCTTTCTCTCTCTCTCTCTCTCTCTCTATATATATATATATATATATAGTGTGTGTGTGTATACACATATGTGTGTATGTGCATATTATTTTCTAAACCATTTAATAGCATTGGGCCCCTTTACCCCTACATACCTCAGTGTGTATCTTCTAAAAACAAATACCTTATCTTATATAACCACAGTATAGGTATCAAGATCAAGACATTTAACATTAATATGATAATATTAATTCATATCCAAATTTCATCAATTGTCTCAATAATGTCCTTTACAGCTATTTTTTTTTTTTTCAGTATAGGATCCCAATCCAGGGTCATGTCTTTCATTTAGCCATCATGTCTCTAATTTCCTTTAATCTGGTATAGTTCTTCAGTCTTACTTTTTGTTTCTTGGCCTAGACATTTTAAGATAGTATAGGCTAGTTATTTTGTAGAAGGTCCCTCAGTTTGGTTTGTCTGATGTTTTGTTGGCAGTTATCATTTTATTCCTTCCCAAACAACCTATCTTCTGGATCTCATCTAACTACCTTGCTTCAAAACCTTCCTGTCTATGTCACCAGTTCTCTTGTCTTTCCTTGTCTTCAAGATATACCATGGCTTCCATTTCTGGCAATGCAGCAGAGCAGCTATTTTTGGGAAAAAAAGAAAGAAAGCCCTCCAATATAAAATGTCTTGCTATGCTGGAATAACAGTATTTTAAATGCATAATAGAGCCCACAAAAAAAGTTTAAAATGCCCCAAGGGACAAAAATACAAGGACAGCCAGAAACTAAGGTGGGAAATCATCTCTGGCCATCTGAAGGTCAAGAGTTGGGGTCTGAACTGAGATTCCTCAATAATTCCTTACAGGAGTACATAGTCAAAGAAAGGGTGAAATAGAAGAAAGAATCTACCAGCAAAAGAAAATGACAAAGAAATTTGTTTCCACTGACAAATTGACGTGGGCTCTGAATACAAAAACAAAACAAATTTAAAACTCTCTTCCCTGAGAATTTTTGAGACCATCAGTTTGCTTCTTACAGATTTGGGATTCACATTTACACAACTTACATATTTTAGGAAGCCCCAAATCAGTGTAAGAAAGTAAAGTGATCCTGAGTTTCCCTGGTAGAAGCAAATTCAAATCTTATCAGAAGGATCACACTCCAGTCCTCACAGGATTCCCTTAGATAGACTAATCAAGTATGAAGTCATAATCCAAGGTTAGAAAACACATGGAAGAGAACACCTACCAAGATCAAGAATCAGAATTAACCCTCCAAAAATTCATATGATAGATTATTGGCTATATACCACAAAACAGGTACACTTAAAGTGATTAAAGAATAAAAAAATACATGACTCAGTATAAAATATTATCAGGCAGATTTTTAAAACACCAAATAGAACTTCCAAGAATAAAAAAATTAAGTCATGAAACTAAATAGGGGGTTCAACAACAAAACATACCCAGTAGAAAAGAAAGATATGAAAAAATTATGATTTCAACACAGAGATGTACACATAGCAAATATGAAAGATTAAGAGACACAGAGAATAGAATAAGTTCTCACATATTTCTCAACAACAAAAGATTAATATCTTCTGTATGCTGAGAGAAAACAACTGTGAAACTACAATTGTAATATATGACATATTATTCAAGAATAAAGGTGAACTATTTTTTTCAAACAGAACAGAGTTTACCAGCAAAGCTGCATTAAAAGAATGTCTAAAGTACATGCTTTAAGAAGGAAAATTCTTCTTAAGATACCAAAGAAAGGACTGAATGTAAGAAAGAATGATGAACAAATAAATTGGAAAATATGTGGCTCTAAAAAAAATCATGGAATATCAGTAACTTTAACTTGAATACACCTTAACTTGCTTAAGTTCAGCACACTCATTTCTTTCTACAGTCTCCTGAAATTCCACTAAACCAAACATGAAGAAATTTTTTTAAGGCATGAATTCATAAGAGCATCGCAAACAAAGAAGAAAGATAGCAATTATGGAAGATGGAAAGCAGAGAAATAAGTATTCACTAATTTAGCAAACCTGAGAGAGATGTATCTTCAGCCTAGAGCAATCTGATTTGTATCACAGAACTCTGTATTGGAGGTATGAGTTACCTCTGGAAGTGGAGGGGCATTAGAGTTCAAAATAAGAGGATTTATTAAAAGTCTGTTTAACAAGCAAATTCTCACAATCCCCTCCTACTACCCAGTCAGATAACTGCCCCTCTGAATAAGAGGGTCTTTTTTTTTTTTTTTTGAGAGAGAGAGTAAAACAAAGAGGTTCTAGACTTGAAAACAAGGGTATCATATGAAAAAAAGAAGATTAAGTTTACATACACAATATTAAGACTTTAGCATTCTTTTTTTCACTTAGCACCAAGAATGCTAACAAGCAGCATTACACCATCCAGTCAGGGTACTGGAAGTTTCTTCTCAGGGTTATCTAACCAGTCTGAGAGAAAAGGTGAAAAGATAATGACACACAGGACTCTTCAAGGAAATGGCTCAGCGAGATTATCCTAGAATGGTTTAAACATATTGAAAAGAGATTTATATAACAAGGGGAAAATTTGGCCTTGAATTTATAAGTATGAAGAAAACTAAGCAAAACACAACACAAAACAATCAAATGATAACCCCATTATCATTTTTTTTCCTTCAAAACCACTGTTATCTTCAGAGAAAACAGGAACACCCTTCCAGGAAAGGAAGTGTGATGATAGCATGCTATCTGGCCTTATATGGATTAATATTTGTGTAGTCATAGTAGTATAAATGTTGAATATTTGTGTAACATCCTGTCTTTTATACTGGAAGACAACAATCACTAAAACCAAAGAATCAAGAGTAACAGTATTTTTCAATATTTATTTAGAAATATGGAGGTAAAACCAAAAGAGTGATTTAGTAGCACTGAAAATAGTCCCTTTGGCCTCAGAAAATGATGGTGAGGGATAAGACATGGCACAGATATTTCTCCCAAGAACCTTATAGGTTTTTTGGACTGTAAGCCATTCTACATGGATAATGTTGATACCAAATAAAACAAATTAAAAGGTAGTAATACAAAACAAATTAATATCTAATTTTGGGATTAACAACAATATAGAACTAAGACAGTAGAGGAAATATGTAAGAAGAGAGGGGTTGAATGTAATTAAAATACTCATACAGGAGATATTAAGTTTAGTCCTAGTTAATGAAACATTTTTAAATTTTAAGAAATGGAGATAAAAAATATAACTTCCATGCCAATAGAAGAGAAAAATTATATTTACAAAATGCACACATATAATATATATTAAAATACATAGAAAGATATAGGTATAGATGAGTTAGATAGAGATGCAGTAGGTATAGAAGCACTGCTATCACAAAGTCAGGGGTTCTATTACAATATCCAATATTTGAGTCATACTCCAATTTCTTATTGACCAGTTAATTCTAAAATTTCTTTCAACCTGGATGAGGATAGGCTAAGTGGATCATTACCACCATTTTTTATAATGATAATAATAGCTATGAGTTGTGATGTTTGTTTTAAATTTGCTTCAACAGAATAATAAGAGACTTTTCAGCTAGGTTTGTATAATATGAATTAATAGTAAAAATATCCCTGAATTAAGCCATAGGCTCAACCTATACCCAACTGAGATTAGATTACATTTGAATAAAAAATAGATATCAGATGAACTGTGCCCCATATATGCAGCATCCTTTTGAAGGAAACCAAAGATTTTTGTTGTTATTTTGTCATTAGAAGTTATTGTACAACAAGATCCTTCTGAATAGTGGAGTTATTTCCAGAACAACACATCAAATTGCTTATTTCAGTTCTAAGACAAATTTTGGAATCATGAAAAAAAGTATTGGAAGGAAATGTTCTATGTATTTTTAATAAAGAATCCACCAAAACTGGTATATTTTATAAGACCTAATAGCAAGATAGGAAGCCACTTGGGAACTTTTGTTTCCTTTTCTTCTTTAGTTTTAATAGATTGAATATAGAAAACAGAAGCCAACAGGGTAGGTCTAGGAGTACAAAACAAAGAGGTGACTACATCTGTATTATATGTCAAGGGAAATGTGAACACAAAACAGTCTCATTAATTTTAATTTGAAAGTGCCTAACTGAACAAATTGTCAGAAGGAAAACAGGTTGCATTTTGCAGTGTTGTTTTCTTTTTTATTAAGATTCTGATTTCATGTCACTCTTTGTGCTTTTCATACCTGGTATAAGTCTTATCACACAGCAACCATTTGTCCAGTTTTACTTCAAGCAGTAGTTCTCAAACGTGGTTGTGACATTGGAATTGCCTGCGATACTTGAGAACCTACTGACACCTGAGCCCCACTCCCATGGATACTGATGGAATTGGTCTAGAGAGCAACAGTGGCATTGCGATTTTTTTACTCCCCAGGTGATTCTAACGTACAGCAAAGAAATAATAAGAAACACGGAGTTGGAGGGTCCAACTTAGGCTTCTTATAACTTCCAAACCCCTGGGTTCCTAAGGGCTTTGAAAAATTAAAGAAGGTCATTTCTCTGGTTAAAATTAATAATGTTAAATAAAAGGTTTCCTTTTTTTCTTCCTTTAAAGTTAACCAAGCCTGTAACTAACTCCTCTCTCTCTCCCTCATCTTTTTTCCCACCCACTTTACTTTCCCAGCCATTTAAATATTTGCCCTGATCCCAGGCAGTACAAAGAGTGGACACCCAGCCCCACTTTCCTCATCATGACTCATCCTAAAAGCTGTTTGCCAAATGGGGCTCTGGTTTTTGTTTCAGATTTCATGCAGGGGCATCCGCAACCCTGCACAACAATGCCTGTTCTCACTCTACTCCCCCTCTGTCCCCGCCCAACCTCCCACTCTCTATTTAAAGCCAAGCCAGAAGAAAAACAAGGCATTTGTCCCCAACAGTTTGCAAACCAGTCATGCTTTTCCAACATATGCAGGGCTCGCATTCAACAATCCAGGATTCATGAAACTAGTTCCCTAAGCATCTATCAAATAAACCTGCAGCTCTCTGAGGACATTCAGAATTTCCAGCCTCTGACTAAGGATGGGACAGGGCTCTCTCAATACTTATTTTCAAAGACTTATAGGATTTCTGTATCTTATGTATTTAGGCAGCATATAAAGCCCATTTTAGAGGTATTTGCTGGGCGTTTGCACCAAACTCTCCCATGAGAGCTCTGTTTGGCTGTGTTTCAGACACAGTTTGTAAATTTACTGGTTAACTACAGAGGAAAGATGCATGATGAGGATTTGGGACAGAGAGATAGAGCTAGATCTGCCCAGGGGACTGTCGTATGGATTCCAGGAGCAAGTACATTGATAGGTGAACTCCAGGAACCAGTGGGTGACTAAGAGAGAGTGGTTGATAGTCCCTGCCTGACATGGGAACTATGAAGGAAGAAAAGAGGCTGACAGATTTTTGAAATACAGCCAAAAGGAATCTAGCAATAAACTTCTGAGATCCCAGCAGGCCAGCAGTCACTACTGGGTCAATCTCTTGGTGACCCTCACTCCACTCATTAAGAATGGGATGGAGTATGAGATGGTTTAAGGTGGCAGCAGAGTAGAATAGAGTACAGGAGGGTCCTAAGCCTCTAGGGAATTAGACAGGGACCATTTAACAATCATTAGAATGCCTTTCTTTTTTAACTGAAATATAGTTTATTTACAATGTTACTTTAGTTTCAGGCGTACGAAATAGCGATTTGACAAATCTATACATAATGCTATGTTCATCATAAGTGTAGTTACCATTTGTGGTATATAATGCAATTACAATACCATTTATTATATTCCCTATGCTGTACTTTTTATCCCCATGACCTATTTATTCCATAATTGGAAGTGTGTATCTCCCACATCCCTTCAGTGATTTTACCCATCTCCCCACTCCCTTCCTCTCTGGCAACCATGTTTGTTCTGTGTATTTATGGGTTGGTTTCTGCTTTTTCTTTGTTTCTTTCTTTGTTTTGTTTTTTAGATTCCACATAAAAGTGAAATCATATGGTATTTGTCTTTTTCTGTCTATTTCACTTAGCATAATACCCTCTAGATCCATACATGTTGTCACAAATGGCATGATCTCATCCTTTTTATGGCTGAATAATATTCCACTGCATATACAAATACCAATAATTTATTCATTCATTGATCAATGGACACTTGGGTTGCTTTCATATCTTGGCTATTGTAAATAATGTTGCAACAAACATAGGGGTGCACATATTTTTTTTGAATTAGTGTTTTCATTTTTTTTGGGGGGGGATATCCAGTAGTAGAAATATGGTAGATCTATTTTGAATTTTTTGAAGAATGTCCATGCAGTTTTCCACAGTGTCTGCACCAATTTACATTCTCAGCAACAGTGTATGAGGGTTCCTTTTTCTCAATGTCCTTTTTCTCTACCCTGGTTATTTCTTGTCTTTCTGATTCTAGCCATTCTGACAGGTGTGAGGTGGTTCTAATTTGCATTTCCCTGGTGATTAGTGATGTTGAGTATCTTTTCATGTATCTATTGGCCACCTTTATGTCTTCTTTGGAAAGATGTTTATTCAGATCCTCTGCCCACTTTTGTTTTCTGTATGTTAACTTGTGTAAGTTCTTTAAATATTTTGGATATTAACCCCTTATCAGATATATCATTTGTGAATATCTTCTCTCTATTTACATGTCTTTTGATCTCAGTTCAAGACATAGCTATGGGAGAAAAAAATTCTGTTAGGAGGTTGGGAAGATGGAGTAAGAGGACCCTTAGCTCACCTCATCCCAAGGATACAACTAGATAACACTCATATCAGTGTAAACAACCCAGAAAATGACTCAAAGACTGGCATAACAAACTCCACAACTAACAGTAGAGAAGAGGACACATCCAAGAGGGTAGGAAGGGTGGAGATGTGGTGGAGAGCTAAATGGACCACAGTGGTCCATGGAATGGAGGGAGCCACAGGTACAGAGAGGGAAGAAAAACAGACCTTCAAACCAGGGAGCCTGCATGGAAGATGAGTTCCCATAATATTTGGCTTAGAAAGCAAGAGGGGGCAAATTTCTTGAGTTCTTACAAGCAGTGAGACTTAAAGCCTGGAATTTTAAAAATCAGTGAGCTCAGCTCTGGGAGAGCCTGGTGGATGACAGGAAGCTGAGCCCCTGCCCTTTAAGAGACAGCATGACAAACAGCCTATGGAGATACAGCATAAAAGCAGCAATTTGAAAAATGCCTGGGACATATTGGGGGAGACTTACTTATTTACTCATCTCAGAGCATGTCCTGGAGGGGCAGTGTTCACAGGGAGACTCCCCCAGGAACAAAGAAGTTGGTAGGTGCCATTTCACTCTTCTGCCCATTCCCTCCCCCCAGCACAAATGTATGGCCACCTACAAGAACCAGCAGAGAACTAAAATTCACTACCTAACTTGCTTACACCAAGCCCCACCCTCACACACCTTGGTGGATCTGCCCATTCCACTCACATTCGCCTCAGTACCAGCACTGCTGGTCCCCGCCTGGAGAAGATCAGAACAAACATTGCCAGCACTGCATCTCTCAACCTGTGCATTTTACAGGGTTTCGGTCCCCACAGTGGTGGTGGTAGGCCCTGCAGAAGCCCTATTTGTACCTTGTTAAAATTGCCTCCCTTTCAAAAAAAAAATTGCCCACCCTTCCATGAGTGCTTTTCAGATCTTCCCAGGCCGGCCTCAGTTCCAGCAGTAGTGGTCAGTCTCATTTCACAAACACCATTCACTATACACCTTGTTAAAACTGGGCATCCCACCCCAGCTGGGGACCAAACACTACCCACAACTGGCAAAGAAAGCCACCACATATGATTGGACTGAAGGAAAAAGTAGCAGGCACACAACAGCAGGGTGCACGCAACACATATAGGAGACACCCCTGAAATGCCAGGTTCTGGTGAAGAGAGGACACTGCACTGCAGGACACTATAGGACCTCTTCTTCATAAGGCCTACTGTCAAGAGAAGAAGATGTAGCTAACTTTCCTGACACACAGAAAGAGACACAGAGAGTCAGACAAAATGAGGAAACAGAGGAATATGTCCCAAATGAACAGGATAAAGCAAGAGCAAGATACCTAAGTGAAAAATATATAAGTAATATGGCTAATAGAAAATTTAAAGTAATGATCATAAAGATACTCACTGGACTTGAGAAAAGAGTGGAGAACATCAGTGAGACCCTTAACAAAGAGCAAAACAAAACAAAAGAGATAAAAATAAACCAACCAATTGGAGATGAAGAACACAAGTGAAATTAAAAATACACTAGACAGAATAAATAGCAGGCCAGAAGAAGCAGAGGAATGACTTAGTAACCTGGAGGACAGAGTAATAGAAAATAATCAAGCTGAACGGAGAGAGAAAAGAATTATGCAAAATGAGAACAGACTTAGGGAATGCAGTGACATCATCAAGCATAATAACGTTTATGCTTACAGGGATCCCAAAAGAAGAAGAGAGAGAAATAGGAAAGAAAATTTATTTGAAGAAATAATAGTTGAAAACATCTTGAATCTGGGGAAGGAAACAAATACCTACATCCAGGAGGCATAGAGATCTCCCCAACAAAATCAACCCAAGGAGGTCCACACCAAGACACATAGTAATTAAAATGGCAAAAAGTAATGACAGAGAATTTTAAAAGCAGCAAGAGAAAAGAAAACAATTACATACAAGGGAAACCCAATAAGGCAATCAGAAGATTTTTCAGCAGAAACATTGCAGGCCAGAAGAGAGTGGCATGATGTATTAAAAGTGCTGAAAGGGAAAAATCCACAGCCAACTATACTCTATCCTGTAAGGCTATCATTCAGAATAGAAGGAGAGATAAAGAGTTTCCCAAACAAACAAAAGCTAAAGGAGTTCATGACAATTAAAGCAGTCCTACAAGAAATGTTAAAGGGGACTTTTTGAGTGGAAAGGAAAGGCTGTAAGAAAAGGTAAGAAAAGTAGGAAGCACAAAAGCAGTAAAAATAAACATACCTATAAAAATCAGTCAAGTGACTCACAAAATGAAGATGTAAATAGTATGACACCATATACCTAAAATTGGGGAAGGAGGGATTAAAGAATGGGTTTCACTTAAGCAAATATCAACTTCATATAGACTGCTATATGAAGAAGACGTTATATACAAACCAGATGGTAACCACAAATCAAAAACCAGGAACAGATATGCAAAAAATAAATTGAAAGGAATCCAAATATATCACTAAAGAAAGCCAGTGAACCATAAGAGAAAAGATCAAGAGAAGAAAGAATAAAAGAAGAGCTACAAAACAACCACAAAACAAGCAACAAGAGGGCAATAAATACATACTTATCAATAATTACTTTGAATGTAAATGGACTAAATGTTCCAATCATAAGACATAAGGTAATGGAATTGATAAATAAGCAAGACCTATCTATATGCTGCCTACAGGAGACTCATTTCAGACCTAAAGATAGATGCAGATTGGAAGTGAGGGGATGGAGAAATATTTATCATGCAAATGGATGTGATAAGAAAGCCAGGATAAGAGGCACCTGGGTGGCTCAGTTGGTTAAGCATCTGCCTTCAGCTCAGGCTCTGTTCCCAGGGTCCTGGGATGGAGCCCTGCATCAGGCTCCCTGCTTAGCAGGGAGTCTGCTTTTCCCTTTCCCTCTGCCCCTTCCCCCACCCGTGATCACTCTTGCTCTCTCACTCTCTCTGTCTCTCCTCTCCTGCATGTGTGCACTCTCAAATAAATAAATAAATAAATAAATAAATAAATAAATAAATAATTTTTTAAAGAAAAGCAGGACAGGGGCTCCTGGGTCGCTCAGTCATGTGAGTTTCTCACTCTTGATTTTGGCTCAGGTCATGATCTGAGGATCGTGAGCTCAAGCCCTGCATCAGGCTCCATGCTCAGCGGGCAGTCTGCTCAAGATTCTCTCTCTCCTTCCCCCGGCCCCCTCCCCCATACACTCACTCTCTCTTCTCTCTCTCTCTCTCTCAAAATAAGTAATAAATCTTTAAAAAAGCCAGGATAGCAATACTTATATCAGACAAAATAGACTTTAAAACAAAGACTAAAAGACAAAGGACAGTATACAATAATAAAATATAAAAATAAAATAATAATAAAAGGCACAATCCAATAGGAAGCTGTAACAATAGTAAATATTTATGTGCCCAACAAGGGAGCACCCAAATACATAAAACAATTAATAACAACAATTAAGGGATGAATCTATAGTAATACAATAATATAGAACTTTAACATCCCACTTAAATCAATGTATAGATCATGCAAACAGAAAATTAATAAGAAAGTAATGGCTTTGATTGACACACTGGACCAGATGGATTTAACAGATATATTCAGAACATTCTATCTTAAAACAGTAGAAGAAACATTCTTTTCAAGTGCACATGGAACAGTCTCCATATTAGAGCACATTGTAGGCCACAAACAAGTCTCAACAAATTAAAAAAGATCAAAGTCATACCATGCATCTTTTCTGACCACAACATTATGAAACTAGAAGTCAACCACAAGAAAACATCCAGAAAGAGCACAAACACATGGAGGTTAAATAATATGCTACTGAACAATGAGTGGGTCTACAAAGAAATCAAAGAAGAAATAAAAAATTACATGTAAACAAATGAAAATGAAAACAAAGCGTCCAAAATCTTGGAGATACAGCAAAAGCTGTTCAAAGAAGGAAGCTCATAGCAATACAGGCCTACCTCAAGAAGCAAAAAAACTCTAATAAACAACCTAATCTTATACCTAAAAGTGTAGGAAAAGAAGAACAAACAAAAACAAAAACCAGCACAAGGAATAAAGATTAGAGCATAAATAAATTACATAGAAACTAAAAAAACAATAGAACAGATCAATGAAACCAGGAGCTGATTCTTTGAAAAGATCAACGAAATTGATAAACCTCAAGCCAGACTCATTGAGAGAGAGAGAGAGAAAGAGAGAGGACTCAAACAAAATCACAAATGAAAGAGGAGAAATAATAACCAACACCAAGGAAATACAAATGATTGTAAGAGAATATTATAAAAAATTATATGCCAACAAATTGGACAACCTAGAGTAAATGGATAAATTCCTAGAGACATATAACCTCCCAAAACTGAATCAGGAAGAAATAGAGAATTCAAACAGACTGACTACCAGCAATGAAATTGAATTAGTAATCAAAAAACTCCCAAAAAACAAAAGTCCAGGACCACATGGCTTTACAGGTAAATTCTATCAAACATTTAAAGAGGAGTAAATATTTACTCTTCTCAAACTATTCCAAAAAATAGAAGAGGAAGAAAAACTTCCAAATTCATTCTATGAGGCCAGCAATACCCTGACACCAAAACCGGATAAAGACACCACTAAAAAAAGAGAACTACAGGCCAATATCTCCAATGAACATAGATGCAAAATCCTCAACAAAATACTGGCAATCCGAATTCAACAATACATTAAAAAAAGTCATTCACCACAATCAATGGTAATTATCCCTGGGATGCAAGGGTAATTCAATATTCACAAATTAATCAATGTGATACATCACATCAATAAGAGAAAATAAAAACCACAGGATCATTTTGATAGATGCAGAAAAAACATTTGACATAGTACAACATCCATTCATGATAAAAACCCTCAACAAAGTAGGTTTAGAGGGAACATACCTCAACATGATAAAGGCCTTATATGAAAAACCCAGCTAACGTCATCCTTAATTGGGAAAAACTGACAGCTTTTCCTCTAACCTCAGGAACAAGAGAAGGATGTCCCCTCTCACCACTTTTATTCAACATACTACTGGATGTCCTAGCCACACCAATCAGACGACAAAAAGAAATAAAAAGCATTCAAATTAGTTAGGAAAAAGTAAAACGTTCACTATTTATAGATGATGTAATACTATATATAGAAACACCAAAACACTCTACCAAAAAACTTTTAAAACTGATAAATGAATTCAGTTAAGTCAACAGGGTACAGAATCAATGTACAGAAATCACTGCACTTCTATACATTAATAATGAAACATCAGAAAGAGAAATTAAGAAAACAATTCCATTTACAACTGCACCAAAAGTAATAAAATAACCAGGAATAAACTTAACCAAGGAGGTGAAAGACCTGTACTCTGAAAACTATAAAACAGTGATGATGAAAGACAACACAAAGAAATGGAAAGACATTCCATGTTTGTGGATTGGAAGAACAAATACTGTTAAAATATCTGTGCCAAAGCAATCTACAGATTTTTGCAGCTGCTATCAAAATACCAACAGCATTTTTCATAGAACTACAACAAACAATCCTAAAATTTGTATATAACCAAGAAAGACTAATAGACAAAGCAATCTTGAAAAAGAAAAACAAAACTGGAGGTATCACAATTCCAGACTTGAAGTTATAATACAGAGCTGTAGTAATCAATGCAGCGTCATACTAGCACGGAACAAAAATAGACATGTAGAACAACAGAACAGAATAGAAAAACCAGAAATAACCCACAATTATATGGTCAATTAATCCTCGACCAAGGAGGCAGAGAATATGCAATGGGAAAAAGACAGTCTCTTCAACAAGTGGTACTGGGAAATGTGAGCAGCTACTTCTGAGAGAATGAAACTGGACCACTTTCTTACACTATACACAAAAATAAAGTCCAAGTGTTTTAAGGATTATAAGTGAGACCTGGAACCATATAAATCTTAGAAGAGAACATAGGCAGTAATTTCTCTGACATCAGCCAAACAACATCTTTCTAGAAATGTCTCCCGAGGCAAGGGAAACAAAAGCAAAAGTAAACAATTGGGACGATATCAAAATAAGAAGCTTCTGCACAGTGAAGGAACAATCAACAGAACTAAAGGACAACCTACTGAATGGGAGAAGATATTTGCAAATGACATACCTGATAAAGAGTTAGTATCCAAAAAAGATAAAGAACTTATACGCAACTGATATATTATTGAACACTACATCTGAAACTAATGATGTACTATATGTTGGTTAATTGAATTTAAATTTAAAAATTTTTAAAAAGAATATAAAATTCAACACCCCAAAATCAATCCAATTAAAAAATGGGTAAAACACACAAATAGACGTTTTTCCAAAGAAGACATACAAATGGCCAACAGATATGTGAAAAGATGCTCAACATCAGTCACCATTAGGTAAATGCAAATCAAAACCACAATGAGATACCACCTCACACTTGCCAGAATGGCTAAAATCAAGAACACAAGAAACAACAGGTATTGGTGAGGATGTGGAGAAAAGGGAACCCTGGTGCACTGTTGGGGGGAATGTAAACTGGTGCAGCCACTGTGGAAGACAGTATAGAGGTTCTTCAAAAAAATTAAAATTAGAAATACCTTACAATCCAGTAATTATCCTACTGGTATTTACCCAAAGAATACAAAAACACTAATTTGAAGAGATATATGCACCCTGTGTTTATTGCAGCATTATTTACAATAGCCAAACTATGGAAGCAGCCCAAGTCAATCAATAGATGAATGTATAAAGAACTGGTATAATATATACAGTGGAGTATTACTCAGCCATAAGAAAGAATGAAATCTTGCCATTTACAATGACATGAATGGAGCTAGAGAGTATAATGCTAAGCGAAATAAGCCAGCCAAAGAAAGATACTGTATGATTTCACTCATATGTGGAGTTTAACAAACAAAACAAATAAATAAAGAGGAAAAAAGAGACAATCCAAAAAACAGACTCTTAACTATAGAGAACAACTGATTGTTACTGGGGGGGGAGGGGTTGAGGATGAGTAAAATAGGTGAAGGAGATTAAGTGTACACTTTCTTGATGAGCATTGAGTAATATATGGAACTGTGGAATAATTATATTGTATACCTGAAACTAATATAACACTGTATATTAAGTAAACTGTAATTAAAATTTAAAAAAAAATATAATACCTATTAGTACTTGAGAAGTGACTTAACATTTTGAGCCTCATTTTTGTCATCTTTAAATTGGGTGAAGTAATACTTGCCTCTCAAGAGTTTGATAAAGAATAAATGTCATGATCAATGTATAGCAATTAAATAGCATCTGTGGTATATTTTATATAAAAATGGCCTCAATTATCCCTTTCTTTGTATCCATACCCCATTGTAACGTGACTTTGTCGCTCCTTATATCAAGAGATGAAGTCTCTCTCTTCACCCCTTGAGTCTGGGGCTGGTCTCGTGACTTGCTTTGGACAATGGATTATAACATAAATGTTCTACACCTAAGCCTCAAAATGCCCTCTTGATCTCTTGGAATGCTGCTGCTATGTAAACAAACTCACGTTAGGTTGCTATCAGATGGCAAACGGGTGGCCTTATTGCCTGGAACATCTGAGGATAGCCAGCCAATCCCCCAGCACATAACCACTTAGCCAACTGAAAGTTGACTTCAGAAATATCAGGAAAATAGTCAAGACCGGAAATGCCCAGCTGAGCCCAGCCTCTGTTGCCAACACCAATTTTGAGATAAATTAATAATTGTTGCTTTAAGCCACTGGAGTGGTTTTTATGCAGGAAAAGCTAACTGACACAATAGCTGACACAGATAAAGAGCCCATTGATGATGGCGGCTATTATTAATAATATTAACTGAATACAAGCTGGGAGACCTGGAGTCAAATGAAATTCACAGACATATACTGTATGGTCTAAACAGTGGTGGCCATACAGTGTAAGCTTTCAAAATTCATAGCAATATTTTAAAATTGGGAGACTTCACAACTTTACATAAAGTCAGCTAATCTAGGTCTCCTTTCCTAGGCAACAACTCCAAGATCTGAGTAGTTGGTGCCCCTTGAAGTGGGGCAAGTGTATCCTAGATGTTCCAGTTTTCACTACTCCCCATGGTTTCTAATACAATTATTCACTCAACAAATATTGGTTCAGTTCCTAATATGTGCCAGACATTGTTCTAGGGTCTGAGAATACAATGACAAACAGGAAAAAACAAGGTTCTTACTTCACCATGGAGTTCGTATATGTGCAAAAGTGATGGACTGGGCTGAAAGAGTGGAGGTTGTATAGTGGCTTGGAAATAGACCATAGCTAAGTCAAATCTTTAATTATGCTATAAAAAGCCAAAGATAAACAAATTTGTTCATTATTTCTAAAAGCAGGATAGCTTGGAAAAGAAAGAATAATAAATAATTTGCTGAACCATAAATGGTTTGTTGAAAAGCATATTGTGGCCTCATCCAAACTTAGAGCAGGGTTCTCAACTGAGGCTAATTACACTTCGGACCAGATAATTATTTGTTGAGTAGGGGCTGCTGTCCTGTGCATTACATAATATTTAGCAATATCCCTGGCCTTTACCCACTAGATGCCAGTAACACCTCCCAGTTGTGACAACCAAAAATAGCTCTAGACATTGCTAAATATCCCCTAGCAGGGAAAATTGCCCCTGGTTGAGAGCCACTGACATAGAATGCGTGAGTAATATGATGGACAAGAGCTGAGAACGTGAAGGTCCATGTTTGCCATCTGCATTGGTTGGGATAAATCTAACTGCTATAACAAACCCTCAAACTTCAATATCATGGAAATAATTTCCTGCTCACAGAACAGTCCAATTTGGAACTCCTGGACAGCAGTCAGTATAAATGGACTTCAAGTTTCCCATGTTAATTTGCATCAGTCCAGCAAATGAAGAAAGAACATGAAGGATAGTACTTTGGGGTGTTTAATGCATGCTTCAGGAGGTTGTATATATCAATTCTGCTTATATTCTGTCGGCTGAAATTCAGTCACATGGCTTCACAGGAAGCTGGGATAAGTTGGTTGTAGTTATGTGTTCAGAAAGAAGAAGAAAGAAGTTTGGTAAACAGCTTTCAATTTTCTCCATCACTCTTACATTAAACTATATTGGTCACCACAGAGAACATTTCTATAGAAATTATAAATAGAAATCAATAAACATTGAGCCTTTCATTGTATTCTTCATTTTAAGGCGATTTACTGACCTTCATATTAACAACACACTGCTAATCAAGGTTGCTGTTACAAGTCAGGCAAGACCAACTTAAAGGCCCAAATGAAACCAAATAAAAGGCACAGCATAGGGAATATAGTCAATGATATTATAATAGTGTTGTATAGGGACAGATGGTAGCTACACTTACATAGCATAACCTATAGAGATGTTGAATCAGTATGTTGTACACTTAAAACTAACATAATATTGTGTCAGCTATACTCAAATAAAAAATTAAATAAAAATACAAAACCAAATATATTTATAGATACAAATCTCAGAACCAAGCATAAAGACTTCCTTTCAGAAAGCAACAGCAGAGAATTAAAGAAACCCTTCATGTGACATAGGAAGGCTATTGACTTATTTATGGAGGGGGGTGAAATAATGTTATTGTTGGCCCAGAGGATAACAGTGGGATTTCCATAGATTACCCTTGGATAAAACACCTATGTGATGGTTGCATGACTACATACTTATGCTATGACATTTCCACATACAAAAAAAAAAAAGGCTTCTTTTATCTAAACCTTCCTGGGAAAAATGACTGTAATGTGAGTAAATTAAAATTATGACAGCTTTCATTGCACCTTTTGTCCCTTTTCCCATGTCTCACAGGTATAGGGCATGCAGAAGAACTGAGGAGCATTCTGTGCAAAAAAAGGAGTATATCAAATGTATGTGCAATGTGAGATGTGAGTACCTGTCCTTTTGCTGTGTTTGATATGAAATCTGTCCTATTTTTATAGACTCATTCTCATTATCGTTATTTATATTAGGTATCAGAATGATTTTTCACATGATGATGTTTCTCTCTTTCCTCATTCTGGGCTGTGGGGGATGGAAGCAATATATATGCTTACTGATTTTCAAATCCCTTTAATTTTGTGATTCACCAATCCCACCAAACTGGAACTAGATATTTTCCCTCAAAGATTTTATTTAAATTCAAATTAGTTAACATATAGTATAGTATTAGTTTCAGGAGTAGAATCTAGTGATTCATCACTCACATATAACACCCAAATTGGAACTAGATTTTTAACAGCTGCTGTGAAATCATTTTAATATCTACAAACTGAGGCTCTGTGCTTCAAAAAAAAATCACCTTCTCAAATATCTCCCTTTCCTGGTTGAGTTGAAGATCTATACTTCATGTTATTTTAATGTTGATGTGCAATCATTCCCTCTAATTTTGTCACACAGTGTGCTCTACTGGAAGCCCCCATTGCAGGAGATTTATGTCACTCCTGTTGAGGGATTCAATCAGAAACTGGGGAATGTAAATGAGCAGTGGGATTGGTGTTCTCTACCTTTACTAGTTTATTAGAATCTTCTTGAAAAATCTCTTACTTCAAGGTACCATATTAAACAAGAAAAAACAGAATCAGGGGTTTCCTGGATTTTATGATTAAGAAAAATCTGTACTGCACTAATTCACTTTTTGAAAATAATCCCTCTCCACTCCTAAAGTAGTTTTATAAGTGCAGACATCCTGGACAACAAATTAGCAGAGGTTTTCTTTCTAGCTATATTGCAGTGGCTTCTCTCTGCTTTAGTCACCTCTAAAGAATGGCTCAGGGAGAGTCCAAAGAACTCTAAAAGATAATGCTATCTATCTTTCACTGAGCTCCTATTATAATGGCACTTTAGTAGAAATATTATATCTATGGTATTTCTTATAACAATCCTCTGAATTTATTCATCTTATGTGTATTTTATAGAGGAGGAAACTGAGGCTCAGTGGAATTAAGAAACTTGGCCAGAATCACACAGTGGTTATTTGGTAGCATAAATTTAGGTTGGTCTCCTGCTAAGACCTACACATTTTTCAGTTGTCCACTAATGTCAAAGCTCCTGTCTTTCTTCATTTGAGGATATTTGGAAATAAGACATTGAGCAAATCTTGTGATGTTAATGGGTAGTGCTGAAAATGATGGTGCTTCCAACAGTGGGCTTTTCCTTGAGCAAGGGTTATCTCTAGAGGTGGTTGATGCTCTTTTGGGATTCTACAACCTTATTCAAAATAGCCACTTCCCTGTTCGAATGTCTCTCCATCTGAAGGAGTACAGGTCAATTCCCATCCTAGGTTGACATTTTGCAGAATGCCATGAGGAGTTCTACTCAGTGCTTTCACCTTAGCTTGCCACTCTTTCTGTTTAAAAAGGCTCTGAATACTATTCACTTTATTAGGTGATTGATATCTCATTTTCATCTATCTAATGCTTATTAACACTGTGACTAAAAGTTAATACTTGTTAATATACATTCAAAAAAACCCCTTACTTTCTTACTAGCATGTTTAATTTCATACTACCAGGAATACCTCATGTTGATCCTGCTCCTAACATAATCCGTGTCTGTTTCTTTACATTGAAGTTCACTATGGAGATACACCCTTTCAATATCAACAACAGAGGTAATTTGTAAAGAAACTATGGAAAGAGCCCAGATGTCCATTGACAGATGAATAGATTAAGAAGATGTGGTGTACATATATATAATGGAATATTACTCAGCCATCAAGAAGAATAAAATATTCCCATTTGCAATGATGTGAATGGAACTAGAGGGCATTATGCTAAGCGAAATAAGTCAGTCAGAGAAAGATAAGTACCATATGATTTCACTCATATGTGGAATTTAAGAAACAAAACAAATGAACATAAGGGGAGGGAAGGAAAAATAAAATAAATAAAATAAAATAAAATAAAATAAAATAAAATAAAATAAAATAAAAACAGAGATGGAGGCAAACCATAAGAGACTCAACTCTAGGAAACAAGCTGAGGGTTGCTGGAGGGAAAGTGGGTGGAGGATGGGGTAATTTGGTGATGGGCATTAAGGAGGGCACTTGATGTAATGGGCACTAGGTATTATATGGAACCAATGAATCACTAAATTCTACCCCTGAAACTAATAATATACTATATGTTAACTAAATTGAACTTAAAAATTTTTTAAAAAGAAAAAATTATTCAGAAAGAGCGAACAATAGTTTCTCCTGTGGAAACAGTTTCTCCTTTCCCCCAGATCTTGAATGAGATGAAGTCAAGCAAATTTGAATTAATTACTATGCAGAAGAGTTAACATAGCAGGCCTGCGACTGCTATACTTTAAAAGGCCAGTTGGTCTTGGCTGGCATCAGAGAACTTTGATTTGGGGAGTGTTCCTACCACCCTAACTGATAAGAGTGCCTAACTCTGCTTAAACTGTTTGTGCAAATGATATGGTTTATGCAGAATACCTGCTTTCCTTCCGGGAGTCTGATATTTTGGTATGTACTACGCACATGGTGCCTATGTGACAGTCCTTTAATAAAAACCCTGGGTGCTGACTCATTAATGAGCTTCCTTGGTAAACAACATTTATATTAACCTATCTTCAAGTTCATGAAGTCTGTGTTCAAATATGTCCAGTCTACTGATGGTTCCACTGAGGGAATTTTTAATTGATATTGGTTGAACTTGGGTGGATTTTCCTGGGCCTTCCTCAATAGTAGCCAACCTCTTGTTGGTACTGGTGTAGGATTTTGGGCCCAGGACAGTTTTCTGCCTTCCTCCAGGGGGAGCAGATTTTCACTTCCATATTTTCCCCAAGTTGCAGGCCTTTGAGGACAGAGATTGTATCTAGTCTTTGGATCTCACATTGCCTGACACATAGCAGGTGTTCTGTAAGTGACTGTTGGATGATGAGTAATTTTATCAGCTACCTATCATGCTTCTAGAATAACATTAAGAAGGAAAAAAGAGAATAAAATGAAGAAAAATTGTCCCCTGATCTTAAGGAATGTATACTATTGATAGGTAGACAAATTAACAGTAAGAGTACATTAAACATTAAGACCAATTAATTCAGTTTGCCTTGCGAAGTAAGAGTTTCTCGGTATGTTAGTTAATTGTTAGTGTGGTAGGTGACAAAATATCAGCTGATTATTTCTCCAAGGAGTATAATCGTTATAGATGTTCAAAATTGGCCCTGGGACAGTAGACAATGACATTTTATATATTACAAAGAGTGTTAGCTAGAATTTAGAGTTTTTAAAATTAGGAATACATTATATTCTTGGCTCATTTTCTCAACTACTGTTTCACATCTCCAAAGGTTTTTTAAGTGCACAAATTCATTTTGCCAAAAGGAATATATATCTCCTTTTAAAGGAGCATATTTTAACCAAATTAATTCCATAAATAGCAGGGCAATTTATAATGCTTCTTTTTATAGATAACATTTTTTTCTACCACATAAAGAGATTTACATTTCCAATCTCCTCAGTTATCTTTGGCTTTGTAACAAAACACCCCAAAATTTAGTGGCTTAAAACAACAACAATCTATTATTTATGATGGTTCCGTGTGTTGATTGGGCAGTTATTTTGCTCTATTGTAGTGTTATCTGGGCTCGGTCACATGATTGCATTCAGCTGGTACCTGATTTGATCTACAAGGCCCATGAAGGCTTCTCTCTTATGTTTGGGGCTTGATGTAGATTGTCACCTGGTATATTTGTGTTTTTTTAAAGATTTTATTTATTATTTGAGAGAGAGAGTGCACAAGTGAGATGAAAGGCAGAGGGAGAAGCAGACTCCCTGCTTAGCGGGGAGCCTGACGCAGGGCTCGATTCTGGGTCTCCAGGATCATGACCTGAGCCAAAGGCAGACGTTTAACTGACTGAGCCACCCAGGCACCCCATATACTTCAGTTTTACCCAATGTGATCTCTTTCTCCACATGGCAGCTCATACTGTAGGGCCATGCCACATGTCTTCTGTCTCCACCACGGCAATTAGGTTCTGATGAAATAAAAGTATAAACTGCCCCCTGGCACAGTGGCACTTTTGCTATATTCTATTGGTCAAAGAAAGTCACAGACCAGCCTAGATTCAAAAAAAGGGAAGTTAGACCCTTGCTCTTTATGAGAGGAAAAGCATGCAAGTAGAGGGAGAGGAGAAATTTTCATGAACATCTTTAGAGACCATCTACCATAATTCACCCTATACCACAACAATTCACATCCCTTCCTCATGCAAAATACATTGAACATCATCTTCAAAAACATCATACCATCATAGTATTAGCTCAAAGTCCAGCAGCTTGTCATCTAAAAAATGTTAACTGTAGATCCTCAGGTGAGTGTCTGTGTGTGTGTGCATACATGCAGCTGTTTAAGTATAGTTCCTCTCAAATAAGAAAACTGCAAATTAAAAATAAAATTTATCTGTTCTCCATACACTCACCACACAAAAGTGAGACAAGAATAGGAAAAAACACAATAAATACATCCATCCAAAAAGTAGGAGATGAAAGGTACAGCAGTCACTGGCCCATAGTAATTCTGAAATCCACCCAGCTACATAATGTCAGGGTTCCCTACTCTGGGAAACCTGTAGTTTTTATATTTATCAAGTTATAATCTATTCCATTAAACAAAAGCCTATAATTTTTTGCTTAATAGCCTTTCTCTACATCAGGCTGTGGTCAAAGTGTTATAGGACAATGCCCTTATAGTTTTTAAAAGTCCATTTGTCTAGCTGAAAAGATTTTTGAGGCACTTCATTAAATGGTTAACCCTCACTTTTGATTTAATATTGACCTTGAGGCTATAGTTTACTGGTAGCATCCTGAATTTGATGTTTTCCCCAAGTCCATTTTGAACAGTCTTCTCACTGTATAGCAGCTCATCCACCAGTTGAGGAGACTGTCTTGGGCCTCTATATTACCTTTAAGTTCTTATTAAAAACTTCAACAGTTTCTTCTTTAGCATATCTTTCTCTTGAAATATATCATAGAGAGCTTAGAGGAGTCAACGGGAATCTTCAACATTCTTTCTGGAATTTTAGCCAAATAACACAAGTTTGCTGGATTTCATTCTATCTTCCAAGTTACTGCAGGCAAGAATCTTGCCAAATTTTCTGCCAAGGCATAACCAAACCCCAATTTTCCAGCCTGCAATAGCAAATTCCTCACTGTTTTTCCATCCTCTACCTTCTCCCAAGTCTCAAAGCCAATGTAACATGTCTGAATTGTTTTTTGTTTGTTTTGTTTTTGGTAACACCCTGGACTAGGTATGAATGTCTGTCTCTGTTATTTATTGATAGGTAACAAACCACCCCAAAACATAGTGGATTAAAACAACAACTATTTTTTTATTAATTATGATTCTGTGGGTTGAACGTTGACTCTTATGTTTCATGTAATGGAGCATAAATATTATAAACTAGTGGGATCATTCATGAGGTTGCATTGGGGCGGGGCTTGAAGGTACAAGATGGACTCTCTTGCACTTCTGCGGTCTCAGTGCTGTCAGTTGGGGGATACAATTCTACTCAGTGTGTCCTCTCTCCATATGGCAGCTCATCCTCCTCATTCTCTAGGGTCTCTCCTAATGTTCTCTCTCCCCAGAAGGACAGCTTGCACTTCCTTTCAGAATGATAGCTGGATTCCAAAAAAAAAAAGCAAAGGTGAAAGCTCTTAAAGATGCTAAGCCTGGAACTGGCAAAGTCACCGGTCAGCCTATATTTAAGGGAAGGAAAAACAGATTCTACCTCTTAATAGGAGGAATGGGAACAGCATCTGCATATAGGTTGGGAAGACGTTGCTGGCAACCATATTTGGAGGCTGTCTACACATACTCTTTAGCATGTAGTCAACAAGGAAGGACTTAAGATTTTCACCTTTTAAGTTCAACCTTTCAAAAACTATGAATACCTAATGTATTGCTTCTCGGTAGAAAGGGATCCATTACATGTTTATAAATGCCTTTAGGTAAACCTTGTAATATGCTCAAAATTATTCTTTGAGATGGAGAATTTAAATACACAAAGCAGGAAAGCAGGAAAGTTTGCCTTTGACCTTGGTATTCAACCAATATCTTGTTTTCAACTTGTGCTTTGATTATGTCCTTTGGAAAGCTAAATAGTCTCTTCCTTTCTTTAACATCATTTGAAAGATAATAAGTTGTCATTACATTTACTTAGTGTAATAGTAACAGTAATATAAGTAATAATAGTACAATGAAAATAAGATAGATCATTAGGGTTTATTGTTAATTTCTTGATATTCACTTTTAAATATATATAAGCATTCTAGGTGTAACATGGAATTAAAATCTCCTTGTATGCTTTATTTGTTGAAATTCTAATAGTCAATTGTAGTACAAATATGTATTTATTACTGTGGGGTAAAATACTATGATAATGATGATGGTGAAAGCCATTAATTTTTATGTACAAGACAGTTAATTAAGAACATTCAGAGAGTTAAATGAACAAAGAAAATATGGACAGTTTTTGTAAATATTATGAAAGTGTATGAGGAAAATAAATTTAGAAATAACTTTTCTTTATGACTAATAAATATATTATTTTAATAATAATAAAAGACTGAATAATAGAGATTCAATTATGTATTAATTCTAATTTTTGTAGGATTGTTTGGTGTATGAACAATTATAAGACTGGATAAAATAACCTTTTAAGAACTTTATTTAAAATATAGTTATTTACTTCCATTTAGGCAGAGTATTTCAAGAAAAAAATCCTGAGATGATTCATCATGTCTTTGGAGGATGATTTAAAACTGAATGTCAATTTTGCCATCTCAAATTATCACAAGCAGAAAAAACTAAAAGATAAACTAAAAGTTAATTTAATAAATAACTTATGATTCTAATATAATAAAGTTATAAAGGATACGGAAAATGTTAGAAATAAGGTACCCCAAACCTATTTTGTTCTCACCATCAAATGTTAAAATAACAGATTTTAAAAGAATACACTTTAAGAAGGCAATCCCTTTTAGTTTTAAGTATTCAGAACCTAAAACTTTTAAACAAAAAATTTATTTACATCATCCCTATAGAGTGCCAATCATTTCTATGAGTTAAAGAGAAAGGACTTTTGAGTTCTCTGAATTTGGACATTTAAAAAAATCAAATTTCATCTAGAAAACATATTACTGAAAGAAAAATTTCTGAATTACGTTCTGTTATCAATAAGTCTAGTGGTATTATTGAATATGCAATCTCTGTATCTTGTACATAAGACAACTGATAGTTCAGACATCCGTAGAAGTCTCTTTTAAGTTTAACAGCTTGGTGGATCAAGGACGAATTCAACTGTGCTTCTGCTTTACTTGCTTGTCAAGGGATTTCTTGGTTTTATACAACTTACATAACCCATTTGATTGAAAAACTATTTAGAGGATAGAAAAGCAAGGTATAAAATTATAATGTAATTGTCTTCAAGAATCCAACAAATATAATGAGAGTTATACATCACTCAGGATCCACAATCATACAATGTTTTGTCTACTCTTCACTTGCGTGGTCAAAAAGAAATTATAGGACAGCAGAATAGTGAGACACTTTTATCATTCTTCAGCAAGTGACAGATTCCTTGTCATATGAGAAATTTTGGAGTGGTATGTTAAATAGAGATGCAAGCTATTTTGGAACTGCTTTGTCATGTGTTTTACAAGATGTCCAAATATGATGTAAGGACTACTACGACATGTCTGAAAAGATAGCTTAAATATAAAAAAGCCTTAATGCCATACTTTGGAAATAATAACAACATCGCAGTGCTTAATAAAAACTGATGGTTGCTTGTGAAGAAAGTCATTAAGTTACTGGAACCTGTTGAAGAAATAACACTGTGCCTTGAGAATAATAGTGTTATTATATGATAGTTGATGGAAAGACACTTCTACCATTCTTCTCCAGTCAAGATGGGTAACCAGGCAATGAAAGCTAAAATGCAGATGAAAATTCAGGGAAGACTTTACTTGAAAATTAACTGCTTAGTTCCAAAGCCATTTATTTTGCCCCATTAAGGTATAGAGACTTTTTTAAATGTTATTGTTTCAAGTAGCAAATGCATGAAAAATATTAGAAATAAACAATATAATGGGGACATCAATTGCATCTTTGCTTCTAAAAATATTTAGAAAGCTTCTTTGAACAGTGCACAATATTTCCATTTGTGGGATTGCTTTATTGCATTAGCACCATCACCATCAGCCAACCATCATGACTGAGAGTTAGAAAGCGGATGTCTCTATGTTACTCATTTGCTATTAGAGAGGAAGTAAAGCATAATACCTTAGTGGCATCATCACCAATAATATCTTACATCAGCAAAGCTAGCAGAAATGATCTTGCTCCTTTAGTACTTCAGTTGAAAGGGAGAGACTATTTGGTATTAGGGAAACAAACCAGTACTAAGCACATTATTGCTCTTGCCCTACATTATCAAATATTTAAAATCTAACCACTGAATTTTTTTTGGGGGGGTGTAGTTTACATATGCTTGCGTAGAAGGGTGTCAACAAGGCTGGATTATTTTTCCTATCATAGTAGTGAAATTTATTGTAAAAATCCAACTTCATACACTATTTGAAAACTTCTGGTCATCTTCCCACCCAGAGATAACCACTATTTACAGTTTAGTGCTTATTATATCTATTTTTAATAAGATATCCTGCCATTGAATATAATCCAGTTGTTGCTCAGTTACCAGTTCTCTGCCTAGTCCCTATTATCAAATGTGGACAAGTCAAAGTTCACACTGGAGTGTGGGGGTGGAAGGGGATTTGGAAGTGACCACCTAGCTGGGACTTGCTCAGTTTAATGAGAACATTTTTTACTTTCCAGAAACTCAACAAAAGGAGCAGTGTGAAGCTGTCCAGTGGATGGAGACAGCCACCATGTCAACATCAGTCTGTCTTGGTGTCCAACCCCTATAAAATACTGGCTCATTTCCCTTTCCTTCCACCCCTGCCTAGCTTTATGCTCATCCCTGCCTTGCAGTTGGTCTAAAGCATCTTGCTGCTCAGGTTTCCCTCCCAGTTCATAGACTAGACCAAAAAAACAGCACAGATGCCTGCCTAGGAACTCTGCTGGGGCAGCACCACCTTCAGGTCTTGCATGCACGAGCTTGATGCTAAGTCCTTGGAAGATTTTTTTTAAAAAAGTTGTTTTCATTATATGTGGAATTTAAGAAACAAAATAAACAAGCAAAGGAAAGAGAGAGAGAGAGAGAGAGAGAGAGAGAAACCAAGAAACAGACTCTTAACTATAGAGAACAAACTATAGTTACCATAAGGGAGTTTGGTGGGTGGTGGGTGAAATAGATGATGGGGATTAAGGAGTGCACTTGTGATGAGCACGAGGTGTTGTGTGGAAGTGCTGAATTGCTATACTGTACATCTGAAACTAATTTAACATTGCATGTTAACTAAACTGGGATTAAAATTAAAAACTTTATTTAAAAAACTGGTTTTCATTAATCTTGCAGTGATGCAGCCTTGCATTTTATAGGATGGAAATGTTTGGACCCTATTTGTTGCATTATAGTAGGGTTTGGAGGTAGTCCAAAATTTATTAGGAAGTCATCCATTTCCTTTAGATTTTCGATTTTGTTGCATTGGACTTCCATATCACCTCTAATTTCGTTGGTCTTTCCATTTTTGTGGCTCTAATATCCACTCCATTTCCAATAACAACACTTTTGTTTTCTCTTTTCCTGAATTGGACTTGCCAGATGTTGGCTTATTTAATTTTTCAAAAAAAATCTTATTATATTTTCTACTGGTTTTGTTGTCATTGTTTCATTTATTTTTACCTTTCATCTATATGAAATCCCTCATCCTACTTTCTCTTGGTTTACATTGTTGATTTGCTAACATTTGAATCAGGCAGTTCATTTACTTTCAATCTTTTTTTAGAAATTAAAATTTTTAAGACTATAAATTCCTGATACAGGTCCCATATAAAGTGTTATTTTTATTACTTTTCTAGGTAATTTGCAATTTCCTCTTTGATCTGGGGGTCATTTAGGAGGAAACTTCTTTTATTTATTATTTTAATGTTTTTTTATTATATTATGTTAGTCACCATACAGTACATCCCTGGTTTCTGATGTAAAGTTGGATGATTCATTAGTTGCGTATAACACCCAGTGCACCATGCAATATGTGCCCTCCTTACTACCCATCACCAGTTTATCCCATTCCCCAAACGCCCCTCTCTGAAGCCCTCAGTTTGTTTCTCAGAGTCCATAGTCTCTCATGCTTCATTCCCCCTTCTGATTACCCCCCTTTCTTTATCCCTTTCTTCCCCTACCGATCTTCCTAGTTCTTATGTTCCATAGATGAGAGAAATCATATGATAGTTGTCTTTCTCTGCTTGACTTATTTCACTTAGCATTATCTCCTCCAGTGCCGTCCATGTTGCAGCAAATGTTGAGAACTCATTCTTTCTGATAGCTGAGTAATATTCCATTGTATATATGGACCACAACTTCTTAATCCAGTCATCTCTGTTGAAGGGCATCTTGGTTCCTTCCACGATTTAGCTATTGTGGACAATGCTGCTATGAACATTGGGGTGCATATGGCCCTTATCTTCACTACGTCTGTATCTTTGGGGTAAATACCCAGTAGTGCAATGGCTGGGTCATAGGGTAGATCCACTTTTAACTTTTTAAGGGACCTCCACACTGTTTTCCAGAGTGGCTATACCAACTTGCATTCCCACCAACAATGTAGGAGGGATTCCCTTTCTCCACATCCTCTCCAACAATTGTTGTTTCTTGCCTTGTCAATTTTTGCCATTCTAACTGGCGTAAGGTGGTATCTCAGTGTGGTTTTGATTTGAATTTCCCTGATGGCTAATGATTTTGAACATTTTTTCATATGTCTGTTAGCCATTTGTATGTCTTCATTGGAAAAGTGTCTGTTCATATCTTCTCCCCATTTTTTGGTTTGTTTATTTGTTTCTTGTGTATTGAGTTTGAGAAGTTCTTTGTAGATCTTGGATACCAGTCCTTTATCTGTAGTGTCATTTGCAAATATATTCTCCCATTCCGTGGGCTGCCTCTTAGCTTTTCTGACTGTTTCCTAGGCTGTGCAGAAA
>NW_024423319.1:108207853-108210307 GCF_017311325.1 Ursus maritimus | reverse complement strand
AGAGAGAGAGAGAGAGAGAGAGAGAGAAACCAAGAAACAGACTCTTAACTATAGAGAACAAACTATAGTTACCATAAGGGAGTTTGGTGGGTGGTGGGTGAAATAGATGATGGGGATTAAGGAGTGCACTTGTGATGAGCACGAGGTGTTGTGTGGAAGTGCTGAATTGCTATACTGTACATCTGAAACTAATTTAACATTGCATGTTAACTAAACTGGGATTAAAATTAAAAACTTTATTTAAAAAACTGGTTTTCATTAATCTTGCAGTGATGCAGCCTTGCATTTTATAGGATGGAAATGTTTGGACCCTATTTGTTGCATTATAGTAGGGTTTGGAGGTAGTCCAAAATTTATTAGGAAGTCATCCATTTCCTTTAGATTTTCGATTTTGTTGCATTGGACTTCCATATCACCTCTAATTTCGTTGGTCTTTCCATTTTTGTGGCTCTAATATCCACTCCATTTCCAATAACAACACTTTTGTTTTCTCTTTTCCTGAATTGGACTTGCCAGATGTTGGCTTATTTAATTTTTCAAAAAAAATCTTATTATATTTTCTACTGGTTTTGTTGTCATTGTTTCATTTATTTTTACCTTTCATCTATATGAAATCCCTCATCCTACTTTCTCTTGGTTTACATTGTTGATTTGCTAACATTTGAATCAGGCAGTTCATTTACTTTCAATCTTTTTTTAGAAATTAAAATTTTTAAGACTATAAATTCCTGATACAGGTCCCATATAAAGTGTTATTTTTATTACTTTTCTAGGTAATTTGCAATTTCCTCTTTGATCTGGGGGTCATTTAGGAGGAAACTTCTTTTATTTATTATTTTAATGTTTTTTTATTATATTATGTTAGTCACCATACAGTACATCCCTGGTTTCTGATGTAAAGTTGGATGATTCATTAGTTGCGTATAACACCCAGTGCACCATGCAATATGTGCCCTCCTTACTACCCATCACCAGTTTATCCCATTCCCCAAACGCCCCTCTCTGAAGCCCTCAGTTTGTTTCTCAGAGTCCATAGTCTCTCATGCTTCATTCCCCCTTCTGATTACCCCCCTTTCTTTATCCCTTTCTTCCCCTACCGATCTTCCTAGTTCTTATGTTCCATAGATGAGAGAAATCATATGATAGTTGTCTTTCTCTGCTTGACTTATTTCACTTAGCATTATCTCCTCCAGTGCCGTCCATGTTGCAGCAAATGTTGAGAACTCATTCTTTCTGATAGCTGAGTAATATTCCATTGTATATATGGACCACAACTTCTTAATCCAGTCATCTCTGTTGAAGGGCATCTTGGTTCCTTCCACGATTTAGCTATTGTGGACAATGCTGCTATGAACATTGGGGTGCATATGGCCCTTATCTTCACTACGTCTGTATCTTTGGGGTAAATACAAGCATGCAAGCGAATTGGAGGATGTTAGTGAAGAAAAGTTGAAATAGAATCTAGACTTCAAAAATCCACACTCAGGAATGTAGGTTACGGAGATTACTGACTCAATGAAACGCTCCAATGTCAGAATCATCGCATCCCTGAGGGGTGGAGAAAACAGAGGTCTAGAAGAGATATTTGAACAAATTGTAGCCAAAGAAAACTTCCCTAATCTAGCAAGGGAAACAAACATTCGTGTCCAAGAGCCAGAGGACCCCTCCCAAACTCAACCAAGACAAACCTACGCCACGCGTCACGGCCATAGTGCAATTCTCGCAAATATTAGATCCAAGGATACAGTATTGAAAGCGGCCAGGGCAAAGAAATTTCTCATGTACCAAGGCAAAGGTATCAGCTCATCAGACCTGTCTACACAGACCTAGAATGAGAGAAAGGGTTGGGGGGGGGCATTTTAAAGCTCTTTCAGAGAAAACATGCAGCCAAGATCCTTTATCCAGCAAGGCTGCTTCGTCTGTGAATTCATGGAGAAATAAAGACCTTCCAGAATCACCAGTCATTGACCAATTGCATAACCATGAAACCAGCCCTACAGGAGATATTAAGGGGGTTCTATAAAAGCAAAAAGGCCCCAAGAGTGATACAGAACAGAAAGTCACAATCTATAGAAACAGACTTACTGGCAACATGGCATCATTAAAATCATATCTCTCAATAATCAGTCTCAATGTAAATGGTGTAATGCTCCCATAAAACACCACAGGGTTGCAGATTGATAAAAAGACATGACCTACTCCACGTGCTGTCTACAAGAGACTAATTTTGAACCTAAAAATACATTCAGACTGAAAGTAAAGGGATGGAATACCCATCTTTCTCACGCCTAATGGACCTCAAAGAAAGCTAGGTAGCAATTTCATATCAGACAGATTGGATTTAAACTAAAGATCAGTAGTGAGAGACACAGAAGGCACCTATATTAGTTCTTAAAGGATGTATCCAACAAGTGGATATGACAATTATAATATATATGCCCCCAACAGGGAGCA
>NW_024423319.1:108202557-108205348 GCF_017311325.1 Ursus maritimus | reverse complement strand
GTTTCATGGTTATGCAATTGGTCAATGACTGGTGATTCTGGAAGGTCTTTATTTCTCCATGAATTCTGAATGACAGCCTTGCTGGATAAAGGATCCTTGGCTGCATGTTTTTCTCTGAAAGAGCTTTAAAAATGCCCCCCCCCCAACCCTTTCTCTCATTCTAGGTCTGTGTAGACAGGTCTGATGTAATTCTGATACCTTTGCCTTGGTACATGAGAAATTTCTTTGCCCTGGCCGCTTTCAATACTGTATCCTTGGATCTAATATTTGCGAATTGCACTATGACGTGACGTGGCGTAGGTTTGTCTTGGTTGAGTTTGGGAGGGGTCCTCTCTGGCTCTTGGACACGAATGTTTGTTTCCCTTGCTAGATTAGGGAAGTTTTCAGCTACAATTTGTTCAAATATCTCTTCTAGACCTCTGTTTTTCTCCACCCCCTCAGGGATGCCGATGATTCTGACATTGGAACGTTTCATTGAGTCAGTAATCTCCCGTAACCTACATTCCTGAGTGTGGATTTTTTTGAGTCTAGATTCTATTTTAGCTTTTTCTTCTACTAACCCATCCTCCAATTCGCTTATATGTTCTTCTGCCTCATTCACCCTGGCCATCAGAGCCTCTAGTTTTGACTGCATCTGGCTCATAGAATTTTTAATTTCTGCCAGATTCACTCTCATTTCCACCCTTAGAGATTCTATTTTCTCATTATCATTTTCATTAATACTTTTTCAAGCCTCACATCATCTTGACCATTGTTACTCTGAATTCCATTTCTGATAATTTGGTTATATCCATATCCATTAGTTCTGTGGCAGAGGCCACAGACTCATTGTCTTTTCTTTGCTGGGGGGGCACTTCTTCTCGTCATTCTGATGAGGAGAGGTTGCAGGGCTGTCCAGAGCCCAAATTATTGACCGGGACCCAGGCCGTGTGCCCTTGTTTTATAGGGATCTTAGGGATGTGGGCTTCTTGATTTTTCAGCCTGCCTTCTGGGGGAGGGGCCTGCCGTGCCGATACTCAGGCAACTCTGTTTGGGTAGAGTCTCCTTGTCCCCTGCAAGGGGGGATGGGGATGGGCACACTGTGAGCCGGTATTTCCAGTCTTTTGTTCTTGGCGGTTTGCTGTGCCTCTTCTGAGAGTCAGAGCAGCAGTGGCCGAATCTCAGGCTCTGTCTCAGAACAGAGGGATCGTGGACCATTCTCCACTGATGTTCTGGCCACTTTAACTCTGTTTCTGTTGGTGCTGCTCAACCCTGAAGCGTCCCGGGATGTGTGCCCCACACCCGGCATCCCAGCCCTCACTTCCAGGGCCGGCGCGTCTCTGTCCTTTGTGTTTCTAACACCGCCAGCCGCCAGCCATCCCCGCGCGCTCCAGGAGCTCCCGGTCTCAGTCTGGTTCCAGTGAGCACACCGGAGCTCCGTTTCAGTCTGGTGGCGTGCGCTCCCCGCTCACCGTCACAGTCTGCTCTCTCGCGGGTGCCGGTCCAGGAGTCCACCCACACCCCAGTGCAGGTGGCTGGTGGCTACCGCTTTCCGGCCCCTGAACATGGCGGCTCCCTCCCCCTTCCGTTTATCTTCTGATATCTGTGCACAGTTTCATGGCTCCCCGCTTCATACCTCAATACTCAGTTCTGGAGATGTTCATTTGTAGAGATCCAGATGTATCTTCCTGTGTCTCAGGCTGGTTCCATGGGTGTTCAGGCTGGTCTGGTACCTATCCAACTTGACTCAGGGGACCGGCTGAAAAAGGGGTCCCCTACTCCTCTGCCATCTTAACTCTTCCTAGGAAGAGGCTTCTTGATTTCTATGTGGTGTTTTATTATTTTATGATTTTATTGAATTTTTATTTGGTTATGATCAAAGAATATGGTCTTTGAAATCTACTTTGGGTAATTTATTAAGGATTTTTCAGTGACAAATAATTGATTTTTATAAATGTTCTATCACATGATAAATTAATGTTGACTTAAGTTCCTTATATTATTTAAGTGCTGTGTCTTCACTTTTTGTCAACTTGATTTGTGAAGATTCTGAAAGAATATTAAAGCCTTCTATCATTGTGTTTTTTTTTTAAATAAAGAACTTGTATTTCTGAGAGGTTTTGTTTCATGTATCCAGCTTCTGTAATATTTGGTGCCTATCCTCTCATGGAGTAACCCTGGTATCGTTATAAAATATCTCTTGTTGTCCAAGGTTTAATTCTTTTTTTTTTCCTGTAAAGGATTTAAAGTTGTATATTATTATTTAATTTCTTATGTGACAGATGGGTGTA
The DNA here is from genome assembly GCF_017311325.1 of Ursus maritimus. Taxonomy (NCBI): domain Eukaryota; kingdom Metazoa; phylum Chordata; class Mammalia; order Carnivora; family Ursidae; genus Ursus; species Ursus maritimus. The sequence goes on along the minus strand of NW_024423319.1, from coordinate 108,203,078 downwards.
TGTCATTATTTTGTAATCAAGGATGGAAAGATATGATTCATGTCAGAGCTAAGGATGTTTTAATTTTTCCCTTTCTCAAGGCCTTATCACAATTGAAAGTTTATAAATTATCTGTATATATCTTGTTACACTCACTGTAACACAAAGTAGATGAGATCATCTTTCTTCTTTAGCATTTATTATAACACATATAAACACTTAACGCAGCTGAACTAACATTTAACAGATAACTACAGCATTTGCCTATTTCTGTTTTCTCTTTTTTCTTTTTACCTTTTAATTCCCTTCACCCATTTCTCTCACAGCCCACCTCCTGCTTTTGACAACCACAAATCTGTTCTCTGTATCTTTAAGCTTTTTTTTAAATGCCACATATATGAAAGATCAGACAGTATTTGTCTTTCTCTGACTTATTCCACTTAGCATAATGTCCTTGAAGTCTATCCACATTGTCACAAATGGCAAGATTTCGTTCTTTTCTATGGCTGAATAAGATATATATATATATATATATATATATT
>NW_024423319.1:108084873-108202547 GCF_017311325.1 Ursus maritimus | reverse complement strand
CGATACTCAGGCAACTCTGTTTGGGTAGAGTCTCCTTGTCCCCTGCAAGGGGGGATGGGGATGGGCACACTGTGAGCCGGTATTTCCAGTCTTTTGTTCTTGGCGGTTTGCTGTGCCTCTTCTGAGAGTCAGAGCAGCAGTGGCCGAATCTCAGGCTCTGTCTCAGAACAGAGGGATCGTGGACCATTCTCCACTGATGTTCTGGCCACTTTAACTCTGTTTCTGTTGGTGCTGCTCAACCCTGAAGCGTCCCGGGATGTGTGCCCCACACCCGGCATCCCAGCCCTCACTTCCAGGGCCGGCGCGTCTCTGTCCTTTGTGTTTCTAACACCGCCAGCCGCCAGCCATCCCCGCGCGCTCCAGGAGCTCCCGGTCTCAGTCTGGTTCCAGTGAGCACACCGGAGCTCCGTTTCAGTCTGGTGGCGTGCGCTCCCCGCTCACCGTCACAGTCTGCTCTCTCGCGGGTGCCGGTCCAGGAGTCCACCCACACCCCAGTGCAGGTGGCTACCGCTTTCCGGCCCCTGAACATGGCGGCTCCCTCCCCCTTCCGTTTATCTTCTGATATCTGTGCACAGTTTCATGGCTCCCCGCTTCATACCTCAATACTCAGTTCTGGAGATGTTCATTTGTAGAGATCCAGATGTATCTTCCTGTGTCTCAGGCTGGTTCCATGGGTGTTCAGGCTGGTCTGGTACCTATCCAACTTGACTCAGGGGACCGGCTGAAAAAGGGGTCCCCTACTCCTCTGCCATCTTAACTCTTCCTAGGAAGAGGCTTCTTGATTTCTATGTGGTGTTTTATTATTTTATGATTTTATTGAATTTTTATTTGGTTATGATCAAAGAATATGGTCTTTGAAATCTACTTTGGGTAATTTATTAAGGATTTTTCAGTGACAAATAATTGATTTTTATAAATGTTCTATCACATGATAAATTAATGTTGACTTAAGTTCCTTATATTATTTAAGTGCTGTGTCTTCACTTTTTGTCAACTTGATTTGTGAAGATTCTGAAAGAATATTAAAGCCTTCTATCATTGTGTTTTTTTTTTAAATAAAGAACTTGTATTTCTGAGAGGTTTTGTTTCATGTATCCAGCTTCTGTAATATTTGGTGCCTATCCTCTCATGGAGTAACCCTGGTATCGTTATAAAATATCTCTTGTTGTCCAAGGTTTAATTCTTTTTTTTTTCCTGTAAAGGATTTAAAGTTGTATATTATTATTTAATTTCTTATGTGACAGATGGGTGTATGTCATTATTTTGTAATCAAGGATGGAAAGATATGATTCATGTCAGAGCTAAGGATGTTTTAATTTTTCCCTTTCTCAAGGCCTTATCACAATTGAAAGTTTATAAATTATCTGTATATATCTTGTTACACTCACTGTAACACAAAGTAGATGAGATCATCTTTCTTCTTTAGCATTTATTATAACACATATAAACACTTAACGCAGCTGAACTAACATTTAACAGATAACTACAGCATTTGCCTATTTCTGTTTTCTCTTTTTTCTTTTTACCTTTTAATTCCCTTCACCCATTTCTCTCACAGCCCACCTCCTGCTTTTGACAACCACAAATCTGTTCTCTGTATCTTTAAGCTTTATATATATATATATTTATTTATTTATTTATTTATTTATATAATGGAATATCATACACACATGAACATACACACATACTTATGTCAAGGGGTATGTAGGTTGTTTCCATATCTTGGTTATTGTAAATACTGTTTCAATGAACATGGGGGTGCATATACCTTTTGAGTTACAGTTTTTGTTTTTGTTGGATGAATACCCCAAAGTGGAACTGCTGGATCATATGGTAATTCTATTTTTAATTTTTTGAGGCATGTCCATACTGTTTTCCATAGTGATTACATCGACTTACATTGCCACCATCAGTATACACGGGTTCCCTTTCCTCTACATCCTCGCTGACACTTATTATTTTTTGCCTTTTGATTACAGTGATTCTCACAGGTATGAAGTGATACCTCAATGTGTTTTTTATTTGCATTTCCCTAATGATGAGTGATGTTGAGCATCTTTTCACGTGACTGTTGTTCATCCATATGTCTTCTTTGAAAAATGTCTATCCATATCTTCTGCCCATTTTTAATTAGATTATTTGTTCTTTTGCTATTCAGTTGTATGAATTCTTTATATATTTGTATTGGATATTAGCCCCTCATCAGATTTATGATTTGCGAGCACTTTATCCCATTTAATAGGTTGCCTTTTCATTTTGTCAGTGGTTTCTTTTGCTGTGCAGAAACTTCTTAGTATGATATAGTCCTGCTTATTTATTTTTGCTTTTGTTTCTTTTGCTTTTGGTGTCAGATTTAAAAAATCATCACCAACACTTATGTCAAGGAGCTTACCACTAGTAAAGTCGCAGGATACAAAATCAATATACGAAAATCTGTGGTGTTTCTCCATATTAATAATGAACTATCAGAAAGAGAAATAAAGAAAACAATCCCATTTACAACTGCTCAAAAAGGATACAATACCTAGGAATAAATTTAACCAGGGAGATGAAAGATCTTTATATTGAAAACGACAAGAAATTAATGAAAAAATTGTTGAAGACACAAATAAATGGAAAGATATTCTGTGCTCATGAATTGGAAGAGTGAATATTGTTAAAATGTCTGTACTACCCAAAGCAATCTAGAGATTCACTGCAATCCATATCAAAATTTCAATGGCATTTTTCAAATAAATAGAACAAATAATCCTAAAATTGGTATGGAAACACAGAAGATCCCAAATTGCCAAATCAGTCTTGAGGAAGAAGAAAAAGCTGAAGGCATTATTCTCCTTGATTTCAATCTATATTACAAAACTATAGTGATTATAATAGTATGATATTGGCATAAATAACGACACATTGATCAATGGAACTGAACAGAGAGCCCAGAAATAAATGCCCAGAAATATATGGTCAATCAACTCATGGCAAAAGAGTCAAGAATATACAATGGGAAAAGGACAATCTCTTCAATAAATGGTGTTGGAAAAACTACCACCACATGCAAGAGAATGAAACTTGACCACTATCTTACACCATACACAAAAATTAACTCAAAATGGATTAAAGACTTGAATGTAGACCTGAAACCATAAAACTCCTAAAAGAAAACATGGGTGATACGTTCCTTGATACCAAATTTTTAATAATAAAATTATAATTTTATAATTGTAGTAATTAACATCTATCCCAGAAGGTAATTCTATGATGGTGACATTCAGCTTTAGATGAATGTTGAGTTTAGAATTTGGTCATTTGTCATTTTGTAAGATGTATATTTAGGGCATCTCTAACAAAAACCTAATCATGAAGATATGGTGAGTTTGTGAGGAGAGAACTTAGTCACCAAAGCAGAAAATGATAAATCAAGGACCCAATCATTGAAAATGAAAATGTAAATCAGAGTGATATATTGGCAAAGCTACTACATGTATGTACTACACCATGTTGAGTACCTGCCAAGAAGTTCCTTAATCAACCTTCTCACAGGCCCAAGTGGACGCAGAGATCAAATAGAATATACAAAGTATTTGGGGAACTTTATCAGTTATCTATGGCTGCATAACAAACCACCCAGAACATAATGGCTTAAAGCAACAATCATCTGATTTACTTAACTCAAGACTCTGTGGGCCAGCAAGTTAGCCTGGGTCAGCTAGGTGACTCTGATTCTAAAGGTCGGCAGGCTGTTGCCTGGGGCACCTCAGCTCATCTGTGTGGTCTCTCATCCTCTAGCAGTCTAGCTGATGCTTGTTCACATGTTAGCTAGTTGGATTCCAAGAGAAATAGTGGAAGTATGCAAAATCTCTTGAGGCTTAGTTAGGCTCAAAACTGGCACATTGTCATTTGCAATGCATTCTATTAACCAAAGTGAGTTGCAAAGCCAGCCCAACACAAAGGCTGGTAAATTAGATTCTTTTTCTTTATGGTAGGAGCTGCAAATTCACATTGTAAAGAGACTGGATACAAGGAGGAGTGAAGGACTTTGGGTATTTTTTAATCAATTTACCAAAGGTCCATTGGCTCCAAATGTAAGGACTGGAGGGATCTGGAGGCAGGGATGGCCAGGTAGTTCTTTCTAAGACATCAGCATTTAAACAGATTGTATCACAAAGTAGCTGAAATGTTTTAATGAAATTTATTCACTTTGAGTGGAAAATTACTTCAAAATCATCCTTTAGGTGATGCCTTCAATTGTGAAATAGTCATCTTTTGAGGCTCCTCTCTCATAATTAGTTTATTGGAAAATCACAGGTGTTCTTCAAAATCATCCTTTAGGTGATGCCTTCAATTGTGAAATAGTCATCTTTTGAGGCTCCTCTCTCATAATTAGTTTATTGGAAAATCACAGGTGTTCTTCAAAATCATCCTTTAGGTGATGCCTTCAATTGTGAAATAGTCATCTTTTGAGGCTCCTCTCTCATAATTAGTTTATTGGAAAATCACAGCATATGTTGTTATACTTATTTTCCCTTTGAAGAAACAGAACCCAAAACAGTGGTCCACAAAGTTTGCATTAGAGTCACTTTGAGAGGCTGTTAAAAATAGAATTTCCTGAGCTATACTTTAGACCTGTTGTATTAGTTGAGATTTTGTGTTGCAAGCAATAGAAACTGACCCTGTGTGATATAAGCAAATATCAAATGTATTGGTAGGTCAATAGCAACTCACAGAACCAGTAAGACAGAAGGATAATGTGGAGAAAATAAGCATTGCCAAGGGAGGCTAAGGACATACCTGATGAAGGCATTACTGTGGCCATTGCCAAACACTGTACCTATGAGTCTATACCACTGCTGCTGAGAATTCTACACACTGGGCACCACCACTGACACCTCCCTTTTACCACAGCTCCTCTGAAGACAGTGCTGCCACCACTACCAGCCAATGCCACAAGATTTAGTTTTCATTAACCCAGCTTCACTGTGTTACTTGCTCCAGATTCAACATCTCAAGCAAGAGCATCTGATTGATGGAGTCTTACCTGCAAAAGAGTCTTGGAAAATGAGTATCTCCTTTTGCCAGGTTCAATACAAGAAAGTGATCTCTGTTCCTTGCCAAAATTTATGGATTAGGCAACTCCTCAAACATAGGCAGGTGGTCCAAATCCTAGAGAATAAAGAAAAAAAAGATTAATGTCCACTATTTTGGATACAAAATTTTAGTTGGAAGATACAGCACATAGTATGGTGCTTCACTTTTAACCCCTCAGCTCTGACCTTCACATGTCACCAAAGGCTGCTTTACTTCAATATTCATGACCCTACCCAAGTACTGCTTGTCTGTGGAACCACTTGGCCTGCCTAATGGCAAGCCAGAGGTGTCAACAGAGTTGATGGCCCCAGCAATAGTCCTTCCACAGAGAATGGGCAAGGAGTCAATAGATTAATACCCCAATTTACTCTGACATCAGCTGAGATAATTCTGAGGCAAATTCTTATATTATCCCCCAGAGTCCCTTAGGAGGATTCAAATAGTTTCCCGCAGTGATGACTGTCATGATAACACACTGCATCTTGGCTTCTTTCCCTTTGCTGTCTCACCTGATGGCTTCTTTACCAATGTTTCCTGCTCTTATGCCCCAAGCACACCACTTGCACTTAAAATTTTGTTTTAGGGTTAGTTTCTGGGGAAACTCAAAATAAAATGTGGATACCTTGGTATTTGAAAAGTTTTTTTTTAAAGATTTTGTTTATCCATTTGACACACAGAGAGAGACAGACAGACAGAGAGCACAAGCAGGGGGATTGGCAGAAGGAGAGGGAGAAGCAGGCCCCCCACTGAGCAGGGAGCCTAATGTGAGGCTCAATCCCAGGACCCTGGAATCATGACCTGAGCCGAAGGTAGATGCTTAACTGACTGAGCCACACAGGTGCCCTTGTATTTGAAAGTTTTAAAAAGTGATTTATGTGATCCAAAATGTGTTCCTATACCAAAAGTTTGAGAACCAACTGTCCTGAAAAATGGAAAGTCTTGCCCAAGTTCCCATTAATCATCAGGGCTGTATACCAAATCTGAAATCCAAACCCCCTCTTTTGGTTCTTGGGCCAGTTCTCTCATCACTAAATTATACTCATGGGAAAAAAAAAGTAGACTTTTATTTCCAGATGACTTTATGTGAGGAGAGATTTGTAAGGCAACCAACACAATCATGCCCAGATTTCAAACAATAGATAATGTCACTAGTGACTTATTCTTTTTAAAAATATAATAACAGCCTTTCCTCTTTGTTTCTTTTTGTTAATGTTTCTGACTTTGTAAATTCTTTGCATAGAATTCACCTCCAATATTATTGTTTTGATTGACAATTTTATTTCCATTTTAGAAAAGTTGAAAGAGACAAATATAAAATGAAATACTCATCAAAGAATGAACCTTTATTTTCAAAAAACAGAACACTAGCTTTGTGATGTTTAGAAAGAGAAATGCACTTGTTATTGTTGTAACCTAATGTTAACAGCTTGTCTTTATAAATGGTATTGTACAACAATATTTGTGAAGGGGGAAACAAAGGCAGAATGAAATTCACAGTGGTGGCCTACAATGATTTACAGAGTAATATTATAAGAGCGAAAAAAAAAAAACCACCACACCTGTCTTTATTAAATAAAATTGAAATGGAGCCAGAGATAAATAATTAGAAATGAAATGTGAGAAGAAAAACTAGGATGTATCCTGAGAGTATCAACAGAATATGTTTAGGGTTGTTCTTTTCATACATCAGTTGAATAGGGAAAGCAAATTAAAATCTTCAGGAGGAATGAATGACTAAGTTGTTTGGTTTAGTTATTTCTATTAGACTATATTTTTCTTAAGATATTTTAAACAACTTCCCAGGGATTTTCACTCATTTGAACTATGTCCTCAATTGTCTACACCAAAGATTTTCTCAAATGTTCCAGTATGGCACTGGGGCAGCATACATTTCTGATCTTTTATGGGTTTGTAACTAGTGTCAGGACCTACCAGGAATTTGATCTTGGGCTAGAATCATACAATTTCTCAGAACTTTGGTATTTGCCTTTTAAATGACCATGTATATAATAGTTTCCATTTTAAAAAGATATTGTGTGGACCAAATGAGATAATATCTGTGCAAACACTTCATAAAATACCATATACATATTGGCACGTATTATTTTATTATAATTAGCAGTCTTCCTTGGTTGAGGTATCAAGTACATAATTACAGTATGGACTCTGGGATCTTACAGGCCTAGATAAAAACTTGATTCTTCCAAGTATTAGCTGTGTTGTCTTGGGAAAATTAAACACTCTTTAGACTCAGCTTTCTTATCTGGAAAATGGAGATAATGTTTTTCTTTGAACACAGGAAGTGCTCAAGTAGAAGAGGATATCAGTGATGATGATCATGATGATGATGATTTGCCTTAATTTAGGGGTGTTTTCTGCATTTTTCTACTCTCAGTTCCTACTGTTTCTTGGATCATTTTTCTTAAGTAGTCATATTCAAGATCATATAACAATATTCAGGACCCAAAATATTCACTTAAAGACCTATAGACTATTAGCTTAATATGTTAGCACTGGACATCACTTTGTGCTTCTGCAATGTTATAAAATGGTGGTATTCCCATCTCAAAGTTCGCAATTAGTTCATCATTATCAAAAGCATCAGTAAGCTACAGTCATAACAGCATGGTATAACAAACTGCACCAAAATTCAGAGATCTACATTCATGGTAGGGGACTTTGTTCTAATCAGCTTTCATCCTCTCTGGACCAGTGGGATAGTTGGGGGCATGTACTTCTTATAGCACTGGTAGAGGTGAATGAAGTGAAGTGGAAATATGTGTGATCTCTTAAGGCCTAAGCTTAGATCTGGCACTTCATCATGTCTGCCATTACATTGGCCAAAGAAAGTCGTGTGGCTGAGTCTTAAGTTGAATGGGAAAGGGAAATATAAACTGTTCCATTAGTGAGAGGGACAGCAGCATCACATGGCAAAGGAATTGGATACAGGGAAAGGTAAAGAATCAGAGCAATAATGGCAATCAATCATAGTTATAAAAGACTACACTGAAGTCCTTGAGAAGAGTTCAAGTCTTGTTCATCAATGAATTGGCATTTCTAAACCAAAGCCTGACGCATTGATTCACTGGTCACTCAACAAGCATTATACTAGAGCTGAGAATATGCAGCCTAGAAGAAAGACCCCTCCCACACATAAATAAGTTCAATGAAGAGTTATAGAAGATCATAATTACAGGGGCGCCTGGGTGGCTCAGTCGTTAAGCGTCTGCCTTCGGCTCAGGGCATGATCCTGGCATTCTGGGATTGAGCCCCACATCAGGCTCCTCCGCTGGGAAGCCTGCTTCTTCCTCTCCCACTCCCCCTGCTTGTGTTCCCTCTCTCGCTGGCTGTCTCTGTCAAATAAATAAATAAAATCTTAAAAAAAAAGAAGATAATAATTATAGCCTATATAGGGTTTTGTTTTGTAGTGACACAGAAGAGGAAGTGGTAAGCACATGTAAGAGCTACTAAATGCCTATTTATACTCCTAGGTTTTGAGAAAATAGTTTTGTACAAATCAAGCAGGCAGGAATACCCAGGCAATAAGGGGGAAGAATGGTAAAAACAATCATTTTTTACTTCTTCAAAAAGGACTCGAAATTCTTTCCTATTTATGGGCAATCCCTACATATGAGGACTACCACTGAATTTTCCTACCACTACAGAAGCCAAAAATGCCAAACACTCACTTTCCTAGCTCCCTGACTACTAGGGTGTGACCATATGCTTTCCAATCATTTGTACCCTCTTCAGACTCTGAAACTAATGGATAAAGAAGCAAGGCCAATAGGGAATTCATTCATGTGCAGACAAAGCTACATCTACTTTCTAGGGGCAGCTGTGGTCATAGCTCCAAACAGTAGTGTAGGGTCTAGCATTGATGATTTTGGCTATATAAAATACATTCTTTGCTGGCTCAATTAGTCAGAATTTTTTTTTTTTTTTTAGTTCTTGCAGCCAAGACTGACTTATCAGAGGACTAGAGCAGAAAATGAAAGAAAAGTCAAAGTGAGTGAAAAGGTAAAGTGAAATCAGTAAATGAAAGAAAGAAGAGATGGTAAAACCTCTGGAAAGTGATAAATGAGCAGGAAGAACCCTAAGAAACCAATGGCTGAGGACTTGCAAGTCTTTAGCTTCTACCACAACCAATAACTTCTATCAGTGTTTGGCAGCCTTGGCTGCAGTTTGAATTACTAGATAATTTTTTAAAAATCCCAATGCCCAGGTCATACCCCAGATCACTTACATCAGAATCTCAAATAATATTATTTTTTTAAAAGCTCCCCAGATGACTAAATGTGCAACCAAGGTGCAGCCAAGGCTGAGATAGAATTAGAGGAAGCTAGAACTGTAGATGGAAAACAAAACAGGTGCACCTGTCTGGAGTGAGGAATGAATGGGGAGGAAGAACTGATATGACATAGAATGAACACACTGATTGGATTCACTGAATCATATATGGTGTCTAACCCGAATAGCTGGCCTCACCATGACCCATCATTTTTAATTCTATAGTGCATATTCAAACCACTCTTTTCTTCAAATCCACCTTCTACCTTAGCTCAGGTCCTTATCACCTCTCATTGGCTTATTGCTACCACCTTGCAGTTTGCTTTCCTGCCTCCATTCATTCTTAACTCCAATCCACCCAATATAATACTACCAGACTTGGAATAATCTTTTCAAAGGGCAAATCTGACTGTGTTATGATACAGGCTAACCTAATCCAGTAGATTCCCCAAACACTGCCAGATAAAATCCAAACTTTTTAGTATGGTTTAAGAATCTTTATGTTTTGTCCCTACTTAAGTTCCCAGCCTCATCTTCTGCCTCAGCCTCGATCTCCATCCATTCAAGCACTCACCTGTCCCTAAACATACCATAATCTTTCACATCTTCCTGCTTCTTTGTTGATGCACTTATTCTTTCATTGAATTGGGTATGAACGTTTGTAAGATCACCTTTTGTGCATTTGTCATTTACTACCTAGATATTTTGATCCATGTAACGATATTCACCGAAAAGGTTAGAAGTTTCTAGAATGCAGAGAAATGCTTTCTGATCTACAAAATACTTTCTGATGATTCTAATGTGTTCACTAGTGATGAATATGATGATGAATGAAAATGGTGCAATAGATGTTACATGTTTTAAAAAGGTCAGGATGAAGGGAAATTTCTTAATTTTTTGTGTCCCAGGGAAAGTGTGAATGAACCTTTAAGTGAAAGAGAAAATGAGATAATTTTTGAAGTTGTAATAATTACATTATTTGCTTATTGCCATAAAATGCCAGAATGGATGACCTTTTATATCTCCCAGGATAGATTATTTCACCAATGTGATTATCCCACCCACATTTTGTCAATAATAAAATAATGTTCTAGCTCAAGTGTTTTATTTATGTTGAATCTGAAAAGATCAAGTTTAAATAGCTTAGCCAGAAGGCAAGAAGATTCATATATGTAGCATATAATAAATATCGGATTTGGAGTGATATTTTCCAGTTTAAAAGAAATTCAGAGTTTTATTTCTTATAAGTCATAAAAAATCCTAGATTTAGCAATGTTTCCTCATTTTAAAATATTTGTCTTTACCTATATACTCTTCATTATCATTTCAGTTTGGTTCTAAAGGAAATTTTTAAGTGGCTATATATGGTAATATTAATTTATTTATTAGAATAATTTTAAAAACTTATATATGTATGGAATAAGAAATTGTCCTTATTCATTATTAAAAGTATCTAATTTTTAATATTTAATTCTCAGATTTCTATGCAGTTTACTTTCTTAGAACTCTAAGCCCATGGCTATGATTATCATATAGGACACAATGATACATGGGGACAAAAAGTTGCAGTGCCTCAACTGATCTCTGGTTTGCCAGCTCTATTGTCCATGTCCTAGGTGTCTTATAACTCCAGACTTCTAGCATTTCTGTTTTAAAGAAAGGTTTTCTCATTTTATAATGCTATTTTTCCAGTGTTAGAATACTAGCCATAGATTTTATTAAAACTGATCAAATTAGCCCTTCCATTATGTGAGGAGGCCTCAACTATAAAGGAAGAAGAGGGCCCTCATGAGAACTAGACCATGCTAACACTTTGATTTTGTACTTCCCATCCTCTAGAAGAGTGAAAAATAAATTTCTGTTGATTATAACCTACCCAACTTGTGATATTTTCCTATAGCAGCCTGAATGGACTAAGACAAAAAGTTGGTACCAAGAAGTGGTGTTCTTATACACTAATAATGAAGCATCAGAAAGAGAAATTAAGAAAACAATCCCACTTACAATTGCACCAAAATAATAAGATATCTAGGAATAAGCCTAACCAAAGTGGTGAAAGAAGAAAACAAAGCTGGGGGCATCACAATTCCAGACTCCAGGTTATACTACAGAACTGTAGTAATCAAAACAGTATGATACTGGCACAAAAACAGACACATAGAGCAATGGAACAGAATAGAAAACCCAGAAATAAATCCACAAGTATATGGTCAATTAATCTTTGACAAAGCAGGGAAAAGACAGTCTCTTTAAACAAAAGGTGCTGGGAAAACTGGTCAGCTAAAATCAAAAGAATGAAATTGACCCACTTTTTTACTCCATACAGAAACATAAACTCAAAATGGATCAAAGAAAAAAAATGGATCAAAGACCTAAATGTGAGACCTGAAACCATAAAAATCCTATGAGAGAGCACAGGCACTAATGTCTCTGACATTGGCTGTAGCAACATTTTTCTAGATATGTCTCCTGAGGCAAAGGGAAATAAAAGCAAAAATAAACTGTTGTGACTACATCAAAATAAAAAGCTTCTGCACAGTGAAGGAAACAATCAACAAAATTAAAAGGCAACCTACTTAATGGGAGAAGATGTTTGCAAATGACATATCCAATAATGGGTGTATCCAAAATATATAAAGAACTGATACAACTCAGGGAAATGCAAATCAAAACTACAATGAAATATCACCTGTCAGAATGGCTAAAATCAAAAACACAAGAAACAAGTGTAGGCAATGCTGTGGAGAAAAGGGAACCCTGGTGTACTGTTGATGAGAAAGCAAAGTGGTGTAGCCACTGTGGAAAACAGTATGGAGGTTCCTCAAGAAGTTGAAAAATAGAACTACTCTACAATCCAGTAATCACACTACTGGGTATTTACCCCCAAAATACAAAAACACTGATTCAAAGGGATACATGCAAGCTTGGGAAGATGGTGGAATAGGGGACCCTGAGCTCACGCCATCCCATGTTGACAGCTAGGTATCATTCACATCCATGTTAATAAACCAGCGAGCAATCTGAAGACTGGCAGAGTAAACTCCACAACTAAATCTAGAGAAGCTGCATCTGAAAGGTTAGTAAGGTCTGAAAGGCAGAGTGAGGCTGCCCACAGGAGGGAGGGAACTGCATGCACGGAGACGGCAGAGAAATGGGCCCTCGAACCAGGGAGCTCACAGAGTGAAAGCTAGTACCCATAAAGTTTGGCTTTAAAAGACAGAGGGGCTCAAGTATCCTGTGTTTCTCTGGCTTTTCTTTCTTTCTTTCTTTCTTTCTTTCTTTCTTTCTTTCTTTCTTTTCTTTTCTTTTCTTTTTTCTTTTCTTTTCTTTCTCTCCTTCCCTCCTCCTTCTTTCTTTTTTTATAATAATTTTTTATTATATTATGTTAGTCACCATACAGTACATCCCTAGTTTTTGATGTAAAGTTCGATGATTCATTAGTTGCGTATAACACCCAGTGCTCCATGCAATACGTGTCCTCCTTAATACCCATCACCAGCCTATCCCAATCTGCCCACCCCCCCTCCCTTCTGAAGCCCTCAGTTTGTTTCCCAGAGTCCACAGTCTCTCATGGTTCATTCCCCCTTCTGTTTACCCCCCCCTTCATTCTTCCCTTCCTTCTCCTACAGACCTTCCTGCTATTTCTTATGTTCCATAAATGAGTGAAACCATATGATAATTGTCTTTCTCTGCCTGACTTATTTCACTTAGCATTATCTCCTCCAGTCCCGTCCATGTTGCTGCAAATGTTGGGTAATCGTTCTTTCTGATGGCTGAGTAATATTCCATTGTATATATGGACCACATCTTCTTTATCCATTCATCTGTTGAAGGGCATCTCGGCTCCTTCCACAATTTAGCTATTGTGGACAATGCTGCTATGAACATTGGGGTGCATGTGACCGTTCTCTTCACTACGTCTGTATCTTTGGGGTAAATACCCAGTAGTGCAGTTGCTGGATCACAGGGTACTCTATTTTTAACTTTTTAAGGGACCTCCACACTGTTTAAACTAATATTACACTGTATGTTAACTAACTGGAATTTATATGAAATTTAAAAATACTAAAACTGATACAAACTGACAGAGTTTTTAATTTTGCTTACATCTTTGGGAAGGGTTTGAGTGGGAGAGAACCTGAGTAAAGTGGTAGAAATATTCTATACCTTGATTGGTTTTTTTAATCTACATAGGTGTAATAATTTATTGAGTATGTACTTAAGATTTATATAGTTCACTTCATGTAAACAATATATCAAAATATATCTTTCCATGTTTTCCAATTAAAATAAAATAAAATAAAATAAAATAAAATAAAAGACAGAGGGGCTGAATTTTGTGAGTTTTTGAAACCAGGGGACTTGGAGTCAGGAACTTTAAAAGTCAGCTGACTCAGCACTGGGTGAGCCTGGAGTGATAGCTGGGTCATCTTCCTTAAAGATAAGGCAGCCTGCATGGAGAGGCAACATAAAAACAGTAGCTTACACAATGCTGGGGGCAAATGGGAGACAGATTTGTTCATACTGATTTCAGAGCATGTTGGGGGACTCCTCCAAATAGAAGGGAGCTGGCAGGCACCATTTCCCTCTCCTGCCCTCTCCCCCGCCCAGGAGCATAAACACAGAGCCAACTGCAGGAGGCGGCACCACAGGGATACTTGCTACCTAACCTGCTAGCAGTGTGCCATGCCCATGAGTTCTCCTGAGGACTCCTCCAATCCTGGCCTGCTAGCCTCAGCCCTGGGCTCAGGGCAAATTAAAAAAAAAAATTAAGATTTTATTTATTTATTTGACACAGAGAGAGAGCACAAGCCTGGGGAGCGGGAGAGGGATCATGACCTGAGCTGAAGGCAGATGCTTAACCACTTAACCACTTAACCGACCAGGCCACCCAGGTGCCCCAAGGGCAAATTTTGATAAAGCCATGTGCTTGTCCTACTCAGCTACCAGGTGCACAGCAGGGACCGCATGCTGCATGCATCCAGCTGCCCTTCAGGGCCCTGGCTGCCACACAGAACCCAGGCACAGCTGTATACTGGGCCACCCGCTGGGCTCACAGCTGCTGCCACATAGTGCACCCAGCCGCCAATGGATGCTGGGCCCAGCTGCACCCTGCCATCACCCCAGGCCATGCCCAGCCTCATGCCCCAGCCACGTTGGTGCACAGCCCCCAGCTGCTGTGGCTTTGGGGGATCTGGCATAGGGCTAGTGGTCGAGTGCAAATTTTGCTAAAGCTGCTGCCCCACTCCTAAGTTCCACAGCAGGCACACCACCTTAGAGCTGGCCTGCCTGGAGTCCATTAACACCACAAAGAGCAAGCACAGCCTGCGATAGGCAGAGGGTCAGGGCAGATGAATGCACTGAAAGGAAAACTGACTCAGACACAACAGCAGGACATAAGC
Source organism: Ursus maritimus (assembly GCF_017311325.1). Classification (NCBI taxonomy): domain Eukaryota; kingdom Metazoa; phylum Chordata; class Mammalia; order Carnivora; family Ursidae; genus Ursus; species Ursus maritimus. The sequence goes on along the minus strand of NW_024423319.1, from coordinate 108,187,776 downwards.
AACACATAAAGGAGACTCTCCGGAAGTGTCAGTTTCTGGTAAACAGGGGACACTGCACTCCAGGGCACTCCAGGACCTCTTCTTCATAAAATCAGGACTTTCAAGAGCAAAAGAAGCTGATTTTCTTAACACACAGAAACAGAAAGAAAGGCAGAAAAAATGAGGAGACAGAGAAATTTATCCCAAATTTAAGAACAGGACAAGGCCACAGCCAGAGATCTAAGCAAAACAGATACCAGTAACATGCCTGATAGAGAATTTAAAGCAATGATCATGGGGATAATCACTGGACTAGACAAAAGAGTGGAAGACATGAGTGAGACCCTTAACACAGAGATACAGAATAACATAGCAGAGATAAAGGACTCAAAAAACAAAATGAGAAATAAGCTTGATGGAACAAACAGCAAGATGGAAGAAGCAGAGGAATGAATTAGTGACCTAGAAGACACAGTAATGGGAAAGTAATCAAGCTGAACACAAGAGAGAAAAAAAGAATTATGCAAAATGAGAATAGACTTAGGGAACTCAGTGACTCCATCAGGCATAATAACATTCTTATTATAGGTGTCCCAGAAGAAGGAGAAAAGGGGCATAAAATTTATTTGAAGACATAATAGCTGAAAATTTCCCCAATCTGGGGAAGGAAACAGATAACCAGATCCCAGAGGCACAGAGAACTCTCATCAAAATAAAAAAAAAGCAGACCCACACCAAGACATACTGTAATTAAATTAGGAAAATATAGTGATAAAACAATTTAAAAACAGCAAAAGAAGTCAATACCCCTTTTTTATTTCAATTTGATTAGATCTTAGCTCTTTTATTTCTCCAAATAGGGATTCTCTACTGTCTTCTATGCTTTTTTCAAGCCCATCAAGTATCTTTATAATTGTTGTTCTGAATTCTAGCTCTGACATTTTAATAATATCCATATTTATTAAGACTCTGACAGTGAGTACTGCCTCCTGCTTTTTTTTTCTGGGAATGTTTCCTTCTGGCCATTTTGTCCAGAGAAGAATAGAAGAATGAGAGAACAGACAAAAAATAAAAAAGTAAAAAATAAAAATATCAATCACAATGCCAGCGAAATGTATATACACTAGACAAATCAGAAGAGATCTATATATATATAAAATTGAATACAGTGAAAGGAATAAAAATTGAAGAATGTATCTATAAAATGTAAACATAACAAAAATTTTAAAAAGACTTAAAAAAGAGTTGATAAAATAAGAAGCTAGTTGAAAAGGAAAAAAAAGGAAAAAGAAAAAAAATTTTAAACTGAAAGAATAAAGAATCATGAGAAAAAAACCTCAAATTCTATATACTATTTTCCCCTAGCACAGGAGTTTTTCAATTCTGTGTGATCTGTTATCTTGGTATTAGCCTGATGTTCCTGCTTGTCTCCTGGGGGAGGGGCTTGCTGTGCTGATTCTCGGGTATCTTTGCCTGGGCAGAGTTGCGCTGCCCCTTGCAAGGGCATCGGGCTCAGTGTAAGCTGCTTCAGGTTGCTCTATGTGACTGTTGTTCCATGAAAGCTTTTCATGCCACTTTAGAGGATGGAAAAAAAATGGCAGCACCCTGATCTTCAACCCCAGAGCCGAATGCTCATGGCCCCCACTTTTCAGCGCTCTCTCAGGGAAATGCAGCGAATCACTTTGTGTGCACCAAACTCTCCAGACTCCTGCGGTGCTCACCTGCACCAATCTTCCCAGGAGAAGAGGGGGGTTCTCACTGTGACCCTGCCACTCACTGGGACCCTGCTCTGGGAGTGGTTGCCTGATCTGTGCCCATACACACAGCTCCTCCTGGGGGAAGGAGCAGGGTCTCATTGTGGTTTTGCTACTTGTGGGGCCCCTGCTTGGAGAGTGGTCACTGGATCATGCTGAGGTTCACAGTTTATGGCAATACTAGCTGAGAGGCCACTCCAGGACTCACTAATTGTAGCCGGGTTCCTCACCTCAATGCTTCGGAACTCTGCCAGCTCAGGCACCCTCATTCTTTCTGTGACCTTGGGGATCCTGAGACCACACTGTCTCACCCAGGATTCTGCCCCACTGTGCCACCTGAGCACCTTTCAGGCAGGGATGTCCCTCACAGGAGCAGACTTCTAAAAGTTCCAATTTTGCACTCCACTGCTATATCACTTTCCAGTAACCAATTTCCACAGGCTCTCTCCTCCTATGGTTTATCTTCTGATATATCACCTCAGATTTGCTTCCCTGCACCTCCTACCTCGCAAAAGGTGGTGGATTTTCTATTTGTAGAATTGCAGCAATTCTCTTCTTAGATCTCAGGTTGAATTCACAGATGTTCGAATGATTCAATAGATATCTAGCTGAATTCAAGGGACAGGATGAAACGAGGATCTTCCTAGCTGAATTCAAGGGACCAGATGAAATAAGGATCCCCCAAACTTCAGCTATCTGCCCACCCAATCTCTGATTATTTTACTAGGATATACACAGAGAAGTAGAATCATCAGGACTAGTTTTTCAAAAATTTATTACCAATTTTCATTTTGGATGAATTACAAAGTATGTAATTTCTTTCATTTATTGAAAGCATTTTAATTCTTGTGAGCTCTTTGAAAATTAAGGATTTTAATCTTTTTCTCGCACATTTCTTGCATATAGTATTCCTAGGTTATTATTTTATTTCTAACTCTGATGAGCAGAAGACTTGCACTGTCATGTAGACATAGTTATTACAATTTCTACTTGATTTTTGGTTACTTTCCAGTTAGAAAACTTTTCTTTATCCCCAAATTAGATAATTATTCAGCCATTGTCTGCTGTGCTTTATATGTTTTAATTGCGATGGGGGGCTTCTGAATATTTAATCAGTGGGTAAATCACAGCTTCTAATAATTATATATTCAGAAAGAATGAATCATCCCAGGTGATCTGTGGTAAAGGAATCTTCCTTTCTCCTTTTTTAGGAAATACACACTTACAAAACTGTGATGAAGTTAAAAGATATTTAGTTTAACTTTGACAGTTGAATTTTTTGTCATATGGTTAGGCTTTTTCTCTCTAAGCCACAGAGATACAGCACTCTCTCCAAGAGAGATGACCTAGATTCATTCTCTGTTTGACAAAAGCCAGTTGAGAAAAGTAAGATCTGTTTCCACATCAGTGATCAGTCTGACCATTGTGATGAGAAATTGGGAACACACATACATTCAAGAGGATAGATAGACAGTATAGCATGTAGGAATTGGCCTTGATGTTTTTTGTTTTAATAAAATCACTTCAAAGTGTCCAAATTTTCCTCCTCTTAATTGCTTCCTGATGGCTTCCTAATATAACGAAGGAGTTTATTTTCTCAAAGTATCAGCTAAACCTATCCTTTATTGAAATATGCTTGGATATCACTGCAATAAAATTTGAGCTAGAGTAAAATAACATATTAACAGCATTGGAGGTTTTATAGAAATTATGCATTCTCTACCTACTTCCAAACCTAGAGCAGTTTACAAAAACAGATAGTATAAATCCAATGAATCTATAATTATTAAAGGGGAAATACCAAGTCATGGAAACAAGGGTTGGGATGGAGTTGAAAAAGACAAGAGTGAAATAACTAAAATAGAAAACAGAGTCAAGGGAGGCTATTATTTAATAAATCAAATAACCCCAAACTTCATGGAAGCCAAGGTAAAAAGAAAAATATAAGGGTTATACAGCTATCTAACAAAAGATATACAGCTATCTAACATAAATTACCATAGCTCTGAACTCTGAGAGAAATTGAACACATAAGTTGGGAACTAAACAGTGTAATGACCTTCAATAGAAATTTTACAACTACAGAGACCTTCTTTTTTTTTTTTAAAGATTTTATTTATTTATTTGACAGAGATAGAGACAGCCAGCGAGAGAGGGAACACAAGCAGGGGGAGTGGGAGAGGAAGAAGCAGGTTCCCAGCAGAGGAGCCTGACGTGGGGCTCGATCCCACAACGTCGGGATCACGCCCTGAGCCGAAGGCAGACGCTTAACCGCTGTGCCACCCAGGCACCCCACTACAGAGACCTTCTTTATGTGCCCATTTTTATATTGGTTCTATGTAAAAAATGAAAGCATAATGTTATTCTTAATTTTGTGAAGGCATTTCTTGAATCAGTTGAGAAGGCAATATTGGGCAAAGGGAGGCTTTAGAGTGAGAATCTATAGCACAAAGAACACTGCAGGTATTAGGGCTAATTAGTAGAATTAAGATTTGTGAAATCAACCAATTCAGTAGCACATTTACATGTTACCTGAACATCATGGAAAGAGAGATAAAGCCAAGTCAGAGGGGAAAGGAGGGAGGGTAAGATGTAGGAGGCCTATATTTTGGCTGCAGCATCCACTCTCCACTTTGTTCTTTGATGTGGTTCAAGAGTTTGCATTTTTAATGACTACCTTTATACTCCCTACACAATAAAGAGGTAGATTATTCTCCTAGCCAGGGATCAGGATACAGAATTAAATTGAACTTAGATGAAGAGAAGTGATTTATGAAAATGATCATCTTTTGATAGAGCTGGGATTTTTAGTTTGGAACCCTCTCCTCTAATTTTCCTGGATTCCTATCTGAGCCCACTTCTGTCTAGTTCTCCCTTATTTTATGGCAAAATTAGATGCTGTTACTAAATATATAGAATATGAGAGAAAATACATATTCTGGTTACATGGCTTAAATACAATTCTATATTCAGTTCGGATAATCTCTTCATACGAATACCTTTTAAAGTTTTTAATAGGGAAAATTTCAAACACATAGTACAGAGAAGGGTATAGTGAATTCATTAACTGTACTCTTTAGGCACAGTTATTGACATTTTTGTCAACTTTATTTCACTTCTCCCATTTCTCACTTTTTCCAGCTCTTTACTATAAAATTTTGAAATATGGAGAAAGGTAGAAAAATGGTAAAATGAAACCTCATATGTCCACCACCTAGATTCTACATTTCTTCCTTATACTTGTTTTATATCTATCCATCCCTTCTCTTATCTGTCCACCAATCTCTCTTATAGTTTGATGTATTTCTAACCAAGCTGTACACATCAGCATATTTCCCCCAAATACTTCAGCTAGCATATTAATAATAGAGTTTACCATTTGTTTATAGTTCCCTATTTTGATGTAAATTTTACATACAGTGAAATTCACAAATCTTAAGTGTACCGTTTAAAGAGTTTTGACATACGCATACACCGTGTTGCCCAAACTCCTACTAAGACATAGAATATAACCTTCATCCTAGAAAATTCCTTCATGCCCCTTTCCAGTCAATTCATGCCTCCACCCTGACTCCAAGAGACAACCACTTTTCTGATGTTTTCCACCTTAGATTAATTTTTCCTCTTTTAGAACTTATAAACGGGATCATGTAGTATATGCTATTCTTTCACTCAGCACTATGTTTTTGAGATTTATCCATGTTGTGTGTATAAGGAACTTATTTCAATCTTCCACCTAAAAAAATTTATTTTGATGAACTATTTTAATGACAACCCCAACATCATGTCCTTTTGCCCATCAATGCTTCTATTTCATCTGCATTCTCATTTGTACATAAGTGTAGTGTGCCTCAGTTTTTTCCCATTATAATCTTTTCACTCCTTCCTTCTGGTAAGCCACAGGTCACCTAATAGTTTTGCCTGCATGGACTCCATGCTGCTGACATACTTAGGTCACCAAACACTTTCTGATAACAGCATGAATGAGGGAAATTTAATACTTTCTCCTTGCAATAAGCATTTGTTGCTGTATTATTCTTTTAAGTTTTCTAGAGAATCATTTCTTTTCCTTGCCTACGTCTTCCAAAAAACTTTCTGCCCACTTAGTTTTCCCACCCCCATCTCTGTGTGCATCATATCCCAATCACCATCACTGCTCTCATCTGAGCTCTATAACAGTAACTATTTTACATGAATGATCCTACTCTCATGGATCCTTTGCTTCTGTCATTCATAGGTAGGGAAAAACCACAGTAGATAGAGTAGAGAATCATGGTGGACTAAGAGTGCAATTTTTACTCTACCTGAAAGCCTCTCCTTTTCCGGAATATTTTAGTAAAAATACTAAAGAGGTTGTTTTATACTTTCTGTCAATTTGAAATTATTTTACTCTCAAATTTTCAGAGATAAGATTCTGACCTGAACTACCAGCAGTTTAATTGTGGGACTGGGAATGAACAAGGTTAGTCTGTGTTCCACTTCACCACAGATGTCAAGTTAATTAGTAAAAAGCCCAAAAGGAGCAGTTTGGGGATTTGATTTTCATCACCCACTGGAGGGAAAAACATCAGCTACTGAGATAGTGTTTTCAGTGTGTCTACACTCTGTTATCCTCCACTTAAAATCTGACATCCAGAATAAAATGCACCCTCTTGGGGGATAACCTGTGGTGGTAAACACATTTACTTCCTCTTTTCTGAGAAGCAGAAAAATGCAAGTGACTTATTTATAAGATATGTTGGCACCTAAAATTTTAACCAAAATATAATAGAAAAATCAATATTATATTTTTAATATCTTATATGATTGTATACTATGTTACATAGTACAAGTAATATATGCTTTAAGCAAAAAATAAATATTGTATTCTTTGAAAAATACAATAGTTTGAACCAACTTACCATAAAACATGTTAAAACATCTAATCTGGAGACATTTGTAAAAATGAGTGTCCCAGGACTTGGTAGATTTTCCCTTCCACTATTTAGAAATGGCCACAACAGGATATGTAATAGCACAAGATTGCTACGATAATGGCATTCCACATCGGCATAAAAAGAAATGTCTGTTCTTTTCACATGTTTCTGTCCTCTTTTCCCACAATGTTTCTGTTGTGTACCTTAACAAATGCTTGTTGAAACAGTAAGTATAAACAGGTATAAGTTGTGTGGATTTAATAGAAGATGGCGATTAACTGGATCTATCATTTAGGGGTCCACAGAGTATGTTTAGTTTCATTATCATTTTTGACGTGTTCAAAATTCATGATCTATGCAGAGTAGGTAAGGGTCAGTGATGTTCAGTATTTTGTCCAAGGTCACACAGCTGTGAAAATCAGCACTCTAACGTTGGTCAACTGAGCTTGCAATCTAGTTTCCTTCTTCTTATATCAGACACTTCCATTAAAGACTGAAGAGATATACACACACAAGTAATTATAATAGGAGACCATAGACAATGAATAATGTATGTGTAATATAAGATTCCACACATCATGTCCAGGCGGGATTATCAGGAAGCATCTTGGATGACATTGCATTAGCCCTTTCTTGAAGAGATAGGCTGAATTTCTCTCCCATTCCAAAATACTTATGGCTTCTGCATTTTGATTCAAATGAAATGTGCGAATGTTTCAGGTTTGTGTGTCCTTTGTAAACACAACTTCCTGTTGGATTTTAGGAAGATTCTAAAATGACTTAAATGACTTTCTGAGTATTAAATAGGTCATGAAGAGCAAGATCTTGATGAATTATATGTAATCAGAAACACAAATCCAAGATATGAATTTTAAAATTCCCCTAAAACACACATGCTTCAAAGAAGCAGAAGGGATGATTAGTGCACACAAAAAATGTTTTGGGGTTTTCCCACTCCCTAAATGGATACAAATTCTGTAAAAAGTCAAAGGTCTAACAAACTATATTGCCTTTACATTTTGCCCTCAGGCTCACTTTTGGACACATTTTTAATCCTTTCAAGGTTTTAAGGCAAATGATAGCTAGACACACTAGAAGTTATTCCTGAAAGAGGTGCTGAGAAGTCTGTATCAAGTCCTCCCTTCCACCATCCGTGATCTATGGTAATTGTGGGATATTGGCCTCCAGAAAGTGAGGTCATTGGGCTTCTTCAGTCAGTGTCCTGGTTTTGTAGGTGTCTATATGGAATGGCAAAAGACACAAGAACACAGTACCACTAACAGAAAAGCAATGTTGTAAGCCTGGAAATGTGGTCAGAGGAGATTTGTTTCTATCACTTCTATATCCTCCTCAAAGCAATACTCATGGCTCTTTTTTATTCTCTATACCCCCAGTGGGGCCACTCAACACCATGGGTGGTTCCCTTCCTGATCATAGTCTTGGCTTAAAGCTCCCTGAAAAAGCCTTCCTTCCCCAGCACACCAATGCCCCAGGGACAGCCCAGCCTTCACAACTCTCCACATTAATTCTATCAAATGTAGCTCTGGCTCTTCTGCTGCCCCTGTGGACCTCCGTGAAGTTTGTGGGTGCTGGCAGGCACTGACCAAAAGCCCTTACTCCAATGTTGGTACACCAAGTATGAAAAGGAATTTCTGATAATTAGGAAAGACAAATAGAGGAACAGTTAAAATGATGTAGGGAAAGTGGTAAGACGAGTACAAATGTCAAGATGTGAGTGAGAGGAAAGTAAACAAAGAGGCTTATGTGGGGAGGAGGAGATGACACATTGCCTCCTAGAAAAATGTTCCTTTCTGTATGAATGGAAGAATTTCAGAATATTTATTCTACTTATACTAGGGAAAAAATCATCTTGCAGGGTACAAAACTGATCAAGCTTCTTAAGTCAACAGGCTACCTTTTTACAACAGGCAAGCATACATTGCACATAAGATACTAAAACATATACTTTTATGATAATCAAACTCTAGTATTAGCCACCCATCTTTTTTTCTTATAGTAGAAAAATACAATGAGGTTAGCATTTTTCAGGCTCTGTACTTTCTGCATTTTCAATCATCTTTATTAGGTATCAATCATCTTGTGGCCCATATCATTCTATAGTCATTCTAAAGCCAGAAAAAGAGCAAAACCAATATTATACATTTGCTGGTCTTTGTAACTGATAGATTTGGTAGATGTGAGGATGTCAGTATTTATAGGTTAATTGTTTTAAGGTTAATAGCATCTCTGTACTTAACATTTTGTATGATCTCCTGAAATACTACAATAGAAATTAATCCACTCTTGCTCTTCCTCAATATTTGCAATGAAACTGTTACATTCCTGGAGAAAACCACTTTGAGCTTCTCATAAACCCCACTTAAATCCAATGAAAATCATGTCTGTTAAAGTGAAAGGACCAGAGAGGATTGAGCACTTACTCTGAGCTAAGTGCTTTCATACACATTTCATTTAATTCATATACCAATCTCTTCCAGTTAGCTTTATCCATCTTCACTTGAGAAAATGGAGCCCTACATTGCAAAACAGTCACAGAACCAGTATCTGAAGTCATGTGTCTCTAATTCCAAAACATGTGCCCCTTTCACAATATGCTATGACCTTGCTCTACAAAATGAAATGTGCTGTTTGTCTTTTTTAGAAAAGAAGTTATACACTATGCCAAAGTATTTTCTTTTTTTTTTTTCATGAGTTAATTTTTTTTTAAAGATTTTATTTATTTATTTGACAGAGAGAGAGACAGCCAGCGAGAGAGGGAACACAAGCTGGGGGAGTGGGAGAGGAAGAAGCAGGCTCACAGCGGAGGAGCCTTGATGTGGGGCTTGATCCCATAACACCGGGATCACGCCCTGAGCCGAAGGCAGACGCTTAACCGCTGTGCCACCCAGGCGCCCCACCAAAGTATTTTCTTTTAGATCTGTCCAGCAGAAGGGAGAGATACAGTGGATGCATTCTCTAGCCCTTTATAAGTCAGCTCCTATATGTTCTTCTATAAAAAGTCAAATGGCCATTTAAAGCCCTCAAGCATTAACTATTCCTTCTAAAAAGATTTTTCTTTCATCATATTTAACACCCATGGATAAAACTTTAACAATTATAACATTATTCAGAATTCACATTAAAGATATATTTATATACAATAAAGTATTGTGACTGAAGAATGTTATCACTATCTCGATTTTTGTTTATGGCTTGTTTTGGTTCCACGGAGTCTCCTTTTAGGAGAGCATATTTGTATTATTACATTTATTTGGTAGAAAATGAGACACAATTTTTGAGGGGTTGCCCTGAAGTAAGGTTTCCACAGAGATTTTTATGGAAGAAATCAATTGCCAATAAACCGGAATGCTTATAATCCTGAACACTGCAACCTTAGATATAAATTAGGTTTCTACAAAAGATGACTGTAACAGACAACTTAATAATAATAGTATGGTACTTTAGCTAAAAGTCCAGAAATATAAAAATAAGAAACACTGGGACTTAAGGAGTAAATCTAGACTATTTAGATCAACTGCTCATTCTCTACCATTTTCCTTCTAAAATTGCCTTTATATATGTAACAATTTGTAGATTTCTCTTCTTCTACGGGGAAACCTACTTTTCTCGAACAACAATTCTACAAAGCTAATTACTGCCACAAAGATATATGGTGCAGAGAAAGGTATTGATCTTGACAATCCTGAGAAAAATAGAGCATTGGAAACATTTTGTAGAAAAACTATTGGTTTGGGTCAATTTTGTGTAAGAATGTGGAAATACAATATACTTACATGATGTAAATAGGTAAGCACTTCTGGACTGTTCAGTGTGCCAAACACTTTGAAATCATCAGTTGCCCGCCCTTCTGAGTTGGAAGATGTAATATGTTCTTTGTAAGATAGAGGGTTATTCTGCAAGTAAGTAGTCTCTCAACTCAAGTGTTATAGGTGGGCATATGGTTACATTGATCTAAAAATGCTTAGCTGACTGAGACATCTAGAAAGTGGGAAAACAACTATTCTGGTCAAAGGTTAATTTGTTGCACTGCAATGCTTGGGACCAAGAAGTACATTCTAATCATTTTTGGTGCCACAATTGTGTATCAAGACCAGCAGTGGGTGTGCAGTTGATTGTACGCCAGTGGCAGGCTGCTGAAATGCTATTTTAGCTGGGGCCAGCTTGCAGTTATTATAATGATTTGACACCTCTCCCCAAATTTAGTGTCAAAAAAATTGAAATCTCATTTCTGAGGAAGAGTATCTGAGGTATGGGAGTTATGCTTTCTGAATATCATTTGTTTAATTTAATTTTAGAAAAAAAGCCACATAGCTATTCCAGTTGTATCAACTTGATCCAAATGCTTATAAAGTGGTCATGATCACACACAATGTTTCTGGAATTTTTTGTTGTTGCTGATGAGGGGTTCCCTTTGAAAAACGATGAAAGAAAAATTATATTAGTTTGTATAAATCTTGGATTCTATCACTGGTGATTTTGGGAGGGAGTGCCATTTCATCTTATTACATTTTCCCTCCTATTTATAAAATAGTGATAATGCACATTCATGAAACTATATAAATTTTCTAAGACACCATCTTCTCAGTGTAATTTCCATAGTGTAAACTAGAATATATCTTACTTGACAAAGTTCCTTTCCCTGAACTTTTTTTTTGTGAGTTGTTTGACTACAAAATTAAGACTACAATGTACCTGTTCTTTTTCTCCTTCTGGTCCCACAGCATGCACTTACATTCCTCCCTGCAACTACTTTCCTCTTACCACTCAGGATATTCTGATAAAGATGCAAATCCGATTATACTCATTTCCCCTACTTTCCAAACACCAAAGCCCTCCTCCCAAGACAGGCTGGAGAAATGGATGGCCTTTGTCTAATAGCTAATTGGAAAATTTCAAGAGGTAATTTCAAGCTTTGACCAGGTCTTTGTGTAGCTAACTGAGTGGTCATTAAGAAGTATATGGCTTAGTAATGGGCCATTTCTTATTCTTGGCAGGCTCAAGAAGGTACAATTTGAGAGAAGGGGATAATAGAAAGGAAATAACACTGCTTTGCATAATTATGTACTGTACTAACTCCATTGTGAGAGATGTGACCTTGTAAATTATGGACCCTTAGGGAATTATTGCCTTTTCCTTCTTATGGGGCTTGTTTGTACTGTCTCTGCCAAACAGCATTTGTCCTCTGAAGACTATGGGTGAGCGTATGTGGGTACACATAAGTATGTGTTCCAACAGTTAACCATTGAGCAATCAGAAAAATAGAGATTTGTATGCAACTCATGCTGGTGAGAGGAGCTCAAATTAGAACATAAGAGTGGTGCCAATATACACCTAGATGTTTCTACTAGTGACAAAATGTCAGAGATTACTACAGATTGTCCTGCTGGACCCTAGATCATGGTTATAGATTGAATAGCTCAGATTTAGGGAAATTAGTGGGAGGAGAGAGAGATATCCTGAGCTGACAACAAAACGTGTGCACTGAAAAGTGTGCACGAAAGCTGTCCTGAAAGTTCAGTATGGATTTGCAAGATGGATATTAGAAGAAGGTTCTCTTGAAGAGGAAGTGGATCTGAGAATATGGGTATGTAATTCTCAGCCATTAAAGGAATTCTAATATCCATACAGATTTAAAGGTTGAAACTATTGGGACAAACAGACAGAATGAAAGAGGAAAATGTGTACTGTCTCATTTCTCTCTCACTGGGGACATATGAAGGTGCTGCAGCCCATGAGGGAATTCTGCCTAATGTTCAAGCTTCAACTGCAATGGAGTGAGCAGGAGTGAGGCAGCACAGAGAGGTAGGCTGCAATTTACAACACCGAGGAAACTTGTATGGGGAAAACTCAGAAGCCAAATCAGAAAAGTTCTCCCCTCTCCCCAGACTGCAGAGGAAGTGAATGCTTACTGAAGATGACAGCTGTCATTTGCATTGCTGATTTTGTTACTGTCCTGATTAGAGTCTTTCAGGACTCTAATTGCCCTTAGAAAAATGGACAAAATATTTAGAGTTGTGTACAAGGCCTTACAGGATAGTGTCCCTGCCTTCCATTCTCTCACCTCTTCTAGGTGCTCTAAAAAATCATTTTCTCTACCTTAAGACCTTCACGCTGACATGCTTTTTCTTCCCTTTTAGTAAACTAACTCCTTCTTAGCCTTTGGGTCCCCTCTTAGAAGCAGTTCTGCTGCATCCAAAGATATAGAACCACTGTATTTACATTTTAATATTTTTAATTTTTAAATTTTAAGTTTTTAAATTTCTTCTTTTATTTTTTGGTTGACCCATCATTATTTAGTAGCAAAAAAGGCCTAAAGATACATGCAGATTGAAAGTGAGGGGATGGAGAAACATTTATCATGCAAATGGATGTGAAAAGAAAGCCAGGTAACAATATTTATATCAGAGAAAATTGAATTTAAAACAAAGAGACAAAGAAGAAAGCTATATAATCATAAAGGGAACAATCCAACAAGAGTATTTATGCACTTAACATGGGAGCATTCAAATACATAAAGCAACTATTAACAAACAGAAAGGAAGTAATTGATAGTAATACAGTAATAATGGGGCACTTTAACGCTCCACTTACATCAATAGATAGACTATCCAAATTAGAAAATCAACTAGAAAATAGTGGCTTTGAATGACACTGGACCAGATGGCACTACATATATTCAGAATGTTCCATCCTAAAACAGTGGAATACACATTCTTCTCAAGTGTGTGTGAAATGTTATACAGAATAGATAACATACGAGATCACAAAGCAATTCTCAAAAAATTCACAAAGACTGAAGTCATACCATGCACCTTGTCTGACTACAATGCTATGAAACTAGAAATCAACCACAACAAAAAGTCTGGAAAGAACACAAATACATGGAGGCTAAATAACATGCTACTAAATGATGAATGGGTGAACCAAGAAATCAAAAAGGAAATGAAAAAATACAGGGAGACAAGTGAAAATAAAAACGCAATGGCCTAAAGTTTTGGGGACACATCACAAGCTGTTCCAAGAGGGAAATGTATAGCAATACAGGCCTACCTCAAGAAGCAAGAAAAATCTCAAATAAACAACCTAATCTTACAACTAAAGGAGCTAGAAGAACAAATGAAACCCAAAACCTGCAAAAGGAAGGAAATAATGATAATTAGACCAGAAATAAATGAAATAGAAACTAGAAAATTAAAAAAAAGTAGAACAGATCAATGAAACCAGGAGCTGGTTCTTTGAAAAAGACAACATAATTGATAAACCTTCAGCCAGACTGATAAAAAAAAAAAAAAGAAAGAAAAAGAAAAAAGGGAGAGGACTCAAACAAAATCCCAAATGAAAGAGAAGAAATTACAACTGACACCACAGAAATACAAAGGGTCATAAGAGAATATTTTGAAAAACTATATGTCAATAAACTGGACAACCTAAAAGAAATAGAAAAATTCCTAGAAATATATGATTTCCCAAAAGCGAATCAGGAAGAAATAGAAAATATGAAGAGACCAATTACCAGCAATGAAATTGAATCAGTCATCAGAAAACTCCCAACAAACAAAAGTCCAGAACCAGATGGCTTCACAGGTAAATTCTGTCATATATTTAAGGAAGAGTTAATACCTATTCTTCTCAAACTATTCCAAAAAATAAAAGAGGAGGGAAAACTTCCAAATTCATTCTCTGAGGCCAGCAGTGCCCTGGTGAACACAGATGCAAAATCCTCAACAAAATACTAGCAAACTGAATTCAACAGTACATTTAAAAGAATTAATCACCATGATCAAGTGGAATTTATCCCTGGGATACAAGGGTGGTTAAATATTCACAATGTGCTTCACCACATCAATAAGAGAAAGAATAAAAATGATACAATCATTTCAGTAGATGCAGAAAAAGCATTTGACAAAGTCCAGCATCCACCCATGATAAAAACTGTCAACAAAGTAGGTTTACAGGGACATACCTTAACATAATAAATGCTTTATATGAAAAACCTACAGCTAACATCATCCTCAATAGGGAAAAACTGAGACCTTTTTCCCTGAAGTCAGGAACAATACAAGAATGTCCACTCTCACTTCTTTTATTCAATATTGGACCTGATGTCATAGCCACAGCAATCAGACAACAAAAAGAAATAAAAGGCATCCAAATTGGTAAGGAAGAAATAAAAGTGTCATTATTCGCAGATGATATGATATTATATATAGAAAACCTGAAAGACCCCTAAAAAAAACTACTAGAACTGATAAATGAATTCGGTAAATTCACAAGATAAAAAAAATCAATGTACAGAAACCTTTGCATTTCTATACACCAATAATGAAGCAGCAGAAAGAGAAATTAAGAAAAAAATCCCATTTACAATTACACTAAAATAAAATAGCTAGGAATAAACTTAACCAAAGAGGTGAAAACTATACTCTGAAAACTATAAAACACTGATGAAAGAAATTGAAGATGACACAAAGAAATGGAAAGACATTTCATGCTTATAGATTGGAAGAATAAATACTGTTAAAATGTCTATGTTACCCAAAGTAATCTACAGGTTTAATGCAATCACTATCAAAATACCAACAGCATTTTTACAGAACTAGGACAAACAATTCTCCACTTTGTAAGGAACTACAAAAGACCCTGAGTAATCAAAGCAACCTAGAAAAAGCAGAAAAAATTGGAGGTATCACAATCCCAGATTTCAAGATACATCACAAAGTTGTAGTAATCAAAACAGTATGGTACGACACAAAAATCAATACATAGATCAATAAAACAGAACAGAGAGCCCAAAAATAAACCCAAAACTATGTTGTCAATTAATATTTGGCAAAAGAGATAAGAATATGCAATGGGAAAAAGATAGTCTCTTCAACAACTTGTGCTGAGAAAACTGGACAGCTACATGGGAATGAATGAAACTGGACCACTTTTTTCCACCATACACAAATATAGATTCAAAATGGATCAAAGACCTAAATGTGAGACCTGAAGCCATAAAAATCTTAGAAGAGAGTACAGGCAGTGTTTTTCTGTCTACATAGGCCATAGCAACATTTTTCTAGATATGGTTTCCGAGGCAAGTGAAACAAAAGCAAAAATAAACTTGAGACTACATTGAAATAAAAAGCTTTTGCACAGCAAAGGAAGCCATCAGCAAAGTTAAAAACAAACCTACTGAATGGGGGAAGATATTTGCAAATGACATATCCAATAAAGGGTTAGTACCCAATATATATAAACAACTTGTACAACTCAGCTCCAAAAAAACCCAAATAGTCCAATTTAAAAAATGGGCAGAAGACATGTACAGAATTTTCTCCAAAGAAGATATATACACAGCCAATAGACATATGAAAAGAAGCTCAATATCACTAATCATCAGGGAAATGCAAATCAAAACCACAATGAGATATCACCTCACACCTGTCAGAAAAACTAAACTCAAAAACACAAGAAACAAGTGTTGGTGAATACGTGGAGTAATAGGAACCTTTGTGCACTGTTGGTGGGAATGCAAATTGGTGCAGCCACTCTGGAAAACAGTATGGAGGTTTGTGAAAATATAAAAAATAATTCCACTACTCTAATTCCACTACTGGGTATTTACCCAAAGAATATGATAACACTAATTTGAATAGGTATGTATGTGCACCCCTATGTTTATTGCAACATTACTTATCATAGCCAAATTATGGATATATATATATATATATATATCCACAATTATATATATCTAATAATATATATTATTCTATATATTATAGTATATATATATTAGACATATAATTACATATGTAATTACCTATCTATCTCTCGATCTATCTATTTCAGCCATGAGAAAGAATGAAGTCTTGCTATTTGCAACAACATGGATGGACATAGAGGGTATAATGCTAAATGAAAAAAGTCACTCAAAGAAGAAAAGCAAACACCATATCATTTCACTCATACATGGAATTCATGAAACAGAACAAATGTACGGAGAAAAAAAGAGAGAAACCAAAACACAGGATTCTTAAATTTAGAGAACCAACTGGTGGTTGCTAGAGGGGAGGTAGCTGGGGGAGAAGGGTCAATTAGGTGAAGGGGGTTAAGAGTACACTTATCCTTATGAGCAGTAAGTAATATATAGAATTGTTGAATTACTATATTGTACACCTGAAACTAATATAACACTGTATATTAATTATACTGGAATAAAAAATTAATTTTTTTTAAAAAAAGAAGAAACAATAAG
This sequence comes from Ursus maritimus, assembly GCF_017311325.1. Lineage (NCBI taxonomy): Eukaryota > Metazoa > Chordata > Mammalia > Carnivora > Ursidae > Ursus > Ursus maritimus. The sequence continues at coordinate 108,170,866 of NW_024423319.1, read as the reverse complement.
CAAAAATACAATGATAAAAAACGTTCACAAAGAGGGTTTGAGATAATAAATAGATGTTGTTTTAAGCTGTTAAGTATGTGATCATTTATTAAACACCAAGGAAAAATAATAAAGCATTCCATTCATTTATTAAAAATTAATAAATAAAATTGCCAACTCCGTGTTTTTTTTTCCATTCTCTCCTTTAGTTCTGTAAGTTTTTTTTCCTCATATAGTAAAGCTCACGGATGGATGCACATTTAGAATTGTTATGCCTTGGGGCGCCTGGGTGGCGCAGTCGTTAAGCGTCTGCCTTCGGCTCAGGGCGTGATCCCGGCATTACAGGATCGAGCCCCACATCAGGCTCCTCTGCTATGAGCCTGCTTCTTCCTCTCCCACTCCTCCTGCTTGTGCTCCCTCTCTCGCTGGCTGTCTCTATCTCTGTCAAATAAATAAATAAAATCTTAAAAAAAAAAAAAAAGAATTGTTATGCCTTCTCAATATATACACTATTTTTCCTTTTTTTAAAAAAGATTTTATTTATTTATTTGACAGAGAGAGACAGCCAGCAAGAGAGGGAACACAAGCAGGGGGAATGGGAGAGGAAGAAGCAGGCTCCCAGTGGAGGAACCGGATGTGGGACTCGATCCCAGGACCCTGGGATCACGCCCTGGGCTAAAGGCAGACACTTAACGACTGAGCCACCCAGGCGCCCCTCCTTTTTTTTTCTTTTAAAATGTTTCTTTATCCCTGGTAACACCTGTAGTCTACTTTGTCTTGGAGAAGTCTACTTCGTGTGATGAAAGTATAGCTTCACCAGCTTTCCCACATTCTTGTCACTTTTTGTTTATTTCTTTTCATGTCCAAAATCTGAGAAGAGATGTTTAACTTACCCTATAAAATTTGTTGAGCAGTAACCCCTAGTAGCTCCAGTTTTATTTTATTTATTTTAATTAATTTAATTTAATTTAATTTTTTAATTTAATCTAATTTTTTAAAAATTTTATTTATTTGAGAGTGAGAGAGAATGAGTTGGGGGGGGTGGGCAGAAGGAGAAGAAGCAGACTCCCCACTGAGCAGGGAGCCCGACATGGGGCTCGATCCCAGGACCCTGAGGTCATGACCTGAGCAGACACTTAACTGACAGCCACCCAGGCACCCCAAAGTAGCTCCCATTTTAGATGGTACTAGCGAAGGCTTCAGAACATCATAGAATTGTCTTTCCACTGCATGCAACTGAGCTTTCCATTCAGCACCTCTCTTAGGCTATGCCAAGCCTTAAGAGGGTGACTAGTTACCTGATGGTACCTGAATGACATTTCATTTCAATAATGTAATCTTCTTATCAAGATTTAAAGCAAATATATATGAATGATGTACAGATGGTTTGTGGTGAGATTTAGCACAACAAAATGAAGCATCACAGAATATTCTTCCTTGTTCCTGGTTATTTTGAAAAAACAACTGTTACTATGATTTGGGGACATTGGTGCCCAAGAAAGTCACTTCAAGAGGCCCTAGAGGAGGAAAATTTCAACATGCATGCATACTTTGAATAATGGAGAACAATGTTTTGGATGGTACGTCACATACTTGAGAATGGTTTCCTTCTGCTTTGGCTAAGATAGCTTGAAGTCAGATCTGCTACAACATGAATGATGATGTGGCATTGTAATACATTTGCCTACAATTTATATACTTATAGATGCATAGCCACAGTGAAGGACTCTGAATTGTGATGACAGCTTTATATGTAAAAAAAAAAAAAAAACTCTCGAAGTTAAATGAGAATGCCTTATCTATTCACAAGGCTTCCATTGGTACTAAACATCCTATTCACAAATAGAATCCATAAGTCTAGTAACAAGTAAGACACAACAGGCTGTAGAAGAAATTCTGACATATGTCCACAGTTATACGGGTGAAAGAAGAATGGTTAGAAGCATAAACACTGGAATTAGACAGAAAAGTTTACAGTCTAGTTGTGTGCCCTTAAGCATGTTTCTTAATCCAAGATACAGTTTTCGTATCTGTAAAAAAGAGCTAATAATGGTATCTGACAGGTTTTTGGTGAAGATTAAAAGCACTCAGCACAGTCCCTGACACATGGTAAGCATGCAAAAATCTGTAGTTATTGCCTTTGTCATCATCATCATCATCATCATTAGTATTACTAGTATTATGTTTTCATGGTCTAATCATCAATGATATCATTAAAGGAACTTTTACTTCCAGGAAAAGGAAAATGAACACAGAAGGAATATATGAGATGAAAGAAAGAATGCTGAGTGTGTAAAATGATTATCACATAGGTAAAATTAAGCATGTATTAATATCAATAGTATATAATTTTCAGGGTTAAAATTCAAAATAGAATTGTGTGATTGTATGGTCAATAAAAGCATAGAAGTTATGAGTAGGGAGTGATAAGTTATAAGGTACTTTAATTATTTGGGAAGATAACATTATCGATTTACTTTAGACTTGATAAATAAGTGCATGAAAAATTCTAGGGTAATCACAAAAAAATAGAAATAGAGTACATTTTCCAATCTATTAGAAGTGAAAAATTGGAATCTGAGGGAATAAAAGCAAAAATAAAATTCAATCAATGCATAAGAAGGTAAGAAAGGAGAATTTGAAGGCATTATGCCTCTGTGTACTACTGCAGCCAGATGGACAAGACACTCAATAAAGGTTCCTTTTTTTTTTTTTTTTGATAGAGTAGGAAAATGTTCAGTAAGTTGGCTTGGTTCTGAAGTTCAAGAATGAAATGACTTATATAAACCAAATTTCTGTTTCATGTGAAAATTACAACATAGGCAATGATGTCTTGTTCCACAAACTCTCCTTCACCCACTCCTCTGAATAGGACACATTTTGCTTTGAGGGAATCAGACTAAACCGAATTGGATCCAATTGAATATGAAGCAGCCCAGAAGGTCTGGATATTCTGAGGCTAGAATATCTCATGCTCTTAGATCCTCTGTATATTAGGAGTTACTCCTAAGATCCTGACTACAAACAACTCCTAATTCTACCCCTAAAGAAGATCTAAATTATTTCTTGTCAGATTTCCAGGTCTTTCAAGTTAACAGACAGGTGGTGAACTAAGATCCCCTAGTTTCCCACTAGAATGTAAGCCATGAGAATGGGAATTTTTGTTTCATTCACTGTCATATTCCCAGTCTATGGAAAGTGCCTGACACATAGTGGGTTCTCAATAAATAGTTGCCCAATCAATAATTTAATGAATGCTACAGTTAGCATCCTCTCTGTGAAAGGTGACACCATGGGATGCTAGAGCTAAAAGGGTCATAGAAAATATCTTGTCCAAAACCAGTAGTTTACTTTGCCAGAAAGTTGGCTAACATGGTCTCCCTGGAAGAGTTCAATCTACACAATTGTTCTGATGGCCACATGGACAATGAAGCCTCACTCATGTGTTTCTCCAACCCAGGTCCATCTCTGGAGCACGAGACCCATGCATAGAAATGTTATTGACATTTCTAGTTAGATTCCCAGAGACACCTAAACACAACACTTCAGTCAGGCACATTAACTGCTGCTTTTGAGGGTAATGGTTATAAAACTGATCTATAGCATAGTTGATCAACTATACACCAAATCAATTTTTTTCATTTTGGCTTCAAGGGTAGTACCTGTTCATGCCCAAAAAGTTTGGCCTGTTTATATCTTATTTATATTCCAGCCCATATTTCCTAATCTAATTTGTATTCCCCCTGGTCCTAGTTTTTTATTTTTTATTCATTTAACTACTTTTTTCCCCTGTGTACCAAGTCCTTTGTGGTATTCGATAGACTATAAACAAAAGAAAAACTTATGATCTCTTCCAACAAATTTGTTCCCCTTCTTGTATTCTCTATTCTGGTTTTTCCAGCCATTTTCTTTTCTGGCTCTATCATAAGAGCTTCCCAATTGGTATTCCTGTCTTTCTTGAGTCTTTCCCATACCTGGTTTATATTCCATAAAGTTGCCAGAAAAAGCTTTCTAAAATACATCCTTGGTGATATTCCTTGCCTATTCTTTTTTTTTTTTAATAATGATTTTTTATTATATTATGTTAGTCACCATACAGTACATCCCCGGTTTTCGATGTAAGGCTCGATGATTCATTAGTTGTGTATAACACCCAGTGCACCATGCAATATGTGCCCTCCTTACTACCCATCACCGGTCTATCCCATTCCCCTACCCCCCTCCCCTCTGTAGCCCTCAGTTTGTTTCTCATAGTCCATAGTCTCTCATGTTTCATTCCCCCTTCTGATTACCCCCCCTTTCTTTATCCCTTTCTTCCCCTACTGATCATTCTAGTTCTTATGTTCCATAGATGAGAGAAATCATATGATAGTTGTCTTTCTCTGCTTGACTTATTTCACTAAGCATTATCTCCTCCAGTGCCGTCCATGTTGTAGCAAATGTTGAGAACTCGTTCTTTCTGATTGCTGAGTAATATTCCATTGTATATATGGACCACAACTTCTTAATCCAGTCATCTGTTGAAGGGCATCTCGGCTCCTTCCACGATTTAGCTATTGTGGACATTGCTGCTATGAACATTGGGGTGCATATGGCCCTTCTCTTCACTACGTCTGTATCTTTGGGGTAAATACCCAGTAGTGCAATGGCTGGATCATAGGGTAGCTCAATTTTTAACTTTTTAAGGGACCTCCACACTGTTTTCCAGAGTGGCTGTACCAACTTGCATTCCCACCAACAATGTAGGAGGGATCCCCTTTCTCCACATCCTCTCCAACAATTGTTGTTTCTTGCCTTGTCTATTATTGCCATTCTAACTGGCGTAAGGTGGTATCTCAGTGTGGTTTTGATTTGAATTTCCTTGATGGCTAATGATTTTGAACACTTTTTCATGTGTCTGTTAGCCATTTGTATGTCTTCATTGGAAAAGTGTCTGTTCATATCTTCTGCCCATTTTTTGATTTGTTTATTTGTTTCTCGTGTATTGAGTTTGAGAAGTTCTTTGTAGATCTTGGATACCAGTCCTTTATCTGTAGTGTCATTTGCAAATATCTTCTCCCATTCCGTGGGCTGCCTCTTAGTTTTTCTGACTGTTTCCTTGGCTGTGCAGAAACTTTTAATCTTGATGAAGTCCCATAAATTCATTTTATCTTTTGTTTCTCTTGCCTTTGGGGATGTATCATGAAAAAGTTTGCTTTGGCCGATGTCGTAGAGGTTGCTGCCTATGTTCTCCTCTAGAATTCTGATGGATTCCTGTCTCACATCGAGGTCTTTCATCCATTTGGAGTTTATTTTTGTGTATGGTGTGAGATAGTGGTCAAGTTTCATTCTTTTGCATGTAGCTGTCCAATTTTCCCAGCACCATTTATTGAAGAGACTGTCTTTTTCCCACCGGATGTTTTTTCCTGCTTTATCAAATATTAGTTGCCCATGCCTATTCTAATCTTTTCATTAATGACCCTCCACTCCCTAGGAATGAAATCTAGATTCCATTGCATGAAAGTCAAGGCCAAACTCTGAAGATATGCCTCTGAGTGCTTCTCCTCCCACTCTTCAGTTGGATAGATCAAATTTCTTGCACCTGCCAGGAATACCCCATGCACTTCTACCTCTATATATCTCCACAAATGCTGTCTTCTGTATATAAGCCCTGCTTTGACTAATTGAGTTCTATAAACTTCAGGACTGAGTTCAAGAGTCTCATATCTCTTGGGGAGCCTTCCCTAAACCCACTTTATGCTATTTTTTCTAGAACCCATGTACCTTCTACTTTCCTTTGATATAGCCTTATCCCACAGTTGTGCATCTATTTATATCCAACCTTTTCTATTGTTCTATAAGTTCCTCAATCACACTGTTTTCCATACACAATTTCCCCCCAGAGAACCTAGGGCATTGCCTGGCACATAGGAGGTAATCAAAAAATTAATACTGATCACAATAGCCAATATTTATGAAAATGTACTATGGACCAAGTACTATTCTCCTCATAATAACCCTAGGAGGTAGGTATTATTATTAAACCCATTTAGTAGATAAAGAAACTGAAACAAAGATGTAAGTAACTTGCCCAAGGTCACATAGTAAGTCCTGAGGCCAGGATTCAAAACCTACAATGTGGCTCCAGAGCCACTGCTCTTAAACACAAGGAGATACCCATATACTAAATGATTCAAAATGAAGAAAACAGAGTCACAGAGAATTTAGGGTACAATAATAAATCAGTAGTAAATATTCTAAGATAGACACAGATTAATTTTAAAGATCAAGGATGTTGTTGGATAATAGTTGATAGTAGGCTCCAAGTTCTGACTCTGCCAGAGTAATTAGTTCTGATTGCTGTGTTTTTTAATAATAATATTTTTATTATATTGTGTTAGTCACTATACAGTACATCCCTGACTTTTTGATGTAAGTTCAATGATTCATTAGTTGCATATAACACCCAGTGCACCATGCAATATGACTGTTGTGTTATTAGCAGACTTCTTCAGGAACTCCACTAAAAATGAAATAAATCTTAATAGAATTTTACTTTAGATTTCAACAGAACCCCTAAATGACAGTCACAAGGGAAAATGCTTTCTTCAGGCTCCAGGTCTGCACTTGAATTTTGGCAAGTGTGTTTATGCATATCATTTAACCTTTAATCTCTTGAACACATTTTGAACTATTTGCATTATTTTGGCCTTTTGAGAAACAGATGACAAGAGAGGATTAACTGTTCAAGAAATCTGTTAGGGGACATGCCTACTAGAAAATGGAGAGGCAGCTGGGAGAGGCTGGAAGAGCCATTAGATTGCAGTGCAGATCTGAACCCAAGGGGAGGACAGTGGGAAGGAAGAAAGTTTGGGTGGAAGCATCTTAGTCTGCAATGCAGTTCTAAGAGAGTCTGGCAATACTGTAAAGGAGTCCTTGAGCCTAAGTTATCCATCAGAGGAGTCTTGCATCTTCCAGGAATGTGCTTGCTTTAGTACCTTTGTTGTACTCAGTCATTAGCTGGAAGAAGCGCTGCCAAGCTGTCACTGACTGGGAAGTGTGGTTTTGGAACAGAATGCAGATAGATTTCATAATGCAGCAGCTAGGGCTGCCAGTCAGTTGAGGTCCCCAGAGTAGAAGATCCAAGAGGCATTCTCATGGCCACCACACTATTCCATTAGCCTACTGTCTATGAAATCACTTAAAGTCTTCATTAAGTTTTGCTCTTGAGTTACAAAAGTGACTTACTACCCCTATTTTTCCAAGCACCACAGGTTTTTAAAACTTTGGTGAAAGGGAAAAATATTATAATATTGTTTTTATTCATAGCATTAAAATCAAAGGAACTGACTTTACAAAGGACAAAAGAACCACTATTTCAGAAATTTAATTTGTGTGCCTTTATGTAAGTTACTTAATATATCTTTATATTATGTTGTTGGATTTCTATTTAAGTGAAATTGTTAAATGAGAATTTGCCTCTAACAGTTACTAAAGTAGAGGAGATAGGTGAGAGAATGGGTGGAGAACATTGGGAACCAAGTGATTTCATAAACACCAAGGTAAATGTCAGCACTTTGCTTCTAAGCCAGACAATCTTTTGAGATTTGTCTCCATCTCCCTTTCTCTAATTCCATATTTTATTTCTTCACTGTATTATTATGCAAGTACTAAGTGTGGAGAATCTTTTTAGAAATACAGATAATCAAATCAAACTGTATTAAAACAATATAAAATTCCATGACCTAAAGATAATCAATGTTAACATTTTGGTGTATTCTTTCTAATATTTTCCAATGAAAATATATACATGTAAAAATTAAAATCATGCTATAATTACTTTTTTGTAATATAATTTTTCATTTCTCTATTATGAGTATTTTTTATTGAGTAAATATGATATGAGCCATCATTTTTGATGGCTGCATTGTATTCATGCTTTGTATTGTGTACTCAAAAATATTGGGAACAATTTCCTAATGTAAGACATTGAGACATTTAGTTTGTATCTGGTTCTTCACGATTTAGAAATAATGTGGTAAAATATCTTTACATATATGTCTTTTTAACTTGTCTGATTAGTTCTTTAAGATTATTTTCTCAAAATAGAATTGCTGGATCAAAGAGTATGAAATTGTTTAAGGAATGTGTAGGATATGAATTACATTAAAGTTATGCTTTGACTGGTGGTCAGTATCAGCAAGAAAAAGCTTAGTTTGAACTGTAGATTTCCCATTTTTTGAGGAATCCAAAGGATTTAGGGCTGCCTCATATCATTCCAAATAACGGTCTCTTCTTCCCTTTTGGTGGCACCAGGGGAGGATTCTCGGAACCTCAAACAAATATGTTTCCTCCTCAGGGTAGAACTAGAATGCTAGGGAAGAATAGAGGTGTAGAAGTATCAAAGTGACCATGGGAAAAAGAGATAAAAGATTGGTGGAACAGTGAAAGATAAGGTTAGGTCTCCAAGATGTCATTTGAAGCAAAGTCTGCATATACTGAAAGATAATCCAAAGTAAATGAACATTTTACCCTCCTGGACTCCGTGTATCTATGACCATATAATAGATAAATTGGGGTTTTTTTCCTAGTGATTATTATTGAATAAGTTGAAAGACATACAAAGCATAAAAAAAGTATTACAGATTGTATAAGACACTGGTTATTTGTTCACCAATCCATGTTCTCTTCCTTCTGGTCACGTGACTAAACTACATTCCCCAGAATCCCTTGTAATTGAATTTTGGCCAATGGTATGTGAGCAGAAGTGAAGTATTCTATACTAGCCTCACTCTGAAATCTTCCCATTGTTTCCCATGTTCTTTTCCTTTGTCTGATGCTGGAGCCACATGACAGAAGAAGTCATTGGCCAATTATACACCCTGCAGCTGAAGATCTGAAAGATGTATTCTCATAGCTACCATAAGAGAAAATGGGGGGACATTCTTAGCAATTCACTAGGTCAGCAGGTGTGAATGAGAACTCCTATGGTCAAAAAAGGACATAAGGACACTTTGTCCATGGCCCACCTTTTAGAAACATAATGTTTAAGAACATGAGCTTTGTAACCATGATATGATATGGAAGCAGTTTTCAAACTAGCCGCTCTAATTTAACTATCCCTGGTTCCTTGCACAACCTAATTGACCTTCCTAAATTTCAGTTTACTAACTCGTAAAATGGGACTATAACTAATATAACTATTGCCAATTTGTTTTGTGAAGAAAAAATTATATACATGAAGTAATTAATATAAAAATGGCTCAAATAATGAAGTATTTTTCTAGTTTATCTGAAGAGATCAGGTACACTAAAAGATATTATCCATGCCTTCCAGCTCCAATTAACACCATGCAACCAGCCCATGAAGTGTCAGCATTGCAAACTAAGGACTGGATGGTGGCAGATATACCTCTTATTCAGAAATAACTGGCTAGAAGAGTTGAGATTTGAACAATTAGAATGGCATCGTTTAAGGATAATGATTAGCTCTTTAACAAGACTGGCGTGATAGATTCTCTAAGTTAGGTCAGAATTATTTTTTAGCCTGATACAAAAGCCACTAATTGGCATTTTAATAAAGACCCTTCCTTCCCCTTCTCATGTCTGAGCAAAGGAGAAAGCACTTCTTGAACCTACAGAGTATAGAAAATTGCTTCAAATTGTAGGCATTTTTAATCCTTTTGCAAAAATACATAGAAACAAAATTAATGGAATTAGTTAAATTCCATACATTAAAGATACAGGTTATAGCTCAGAAATCAGTTGCATTTCTATACATGAACAATAAGATTGAAGAAAGAGAAATTAGGGAATCCATTCCATTTACAATAGCACCAAAAATCATACGTTATCTAGGAATTAACTTAACCAGAGACCTAAAGGATCTATATTCTAGAAACTACAAATCACTCTTGAAAGACATTGACGAACACACAAAAAAGATGGAAAAATATCCCATGCTCATGGATCAGAAGAATAAACATAGTTAAAATGTCTATGCTACCCAGAGCAATCTACACTTTCAATGCCATCCTGATCAAAATACCAATGACATTTTTCAAAGAACTGGAATAAACAGCCCTTCAATTTGTGTGGAACCAGAAAAGGCCCCGAATCACCAAAGAATTGTTGAAAAGGAAAAACAAAGCTGGGGGCATCACGTTGTCTGATTTCAAGCTATACTACAAAGCTGTGATCACAAAGACAGCATGGTACTGGCACAAAAACAGACACATAGACCAATGGAACAGAATAGAGAACCCAGAAATGGACCTTCGGCTCTTTGGGCAATGAATCTTTGACAAAGCAGGAAAGAACACCCAGTGGAAAAGACAGTCTCTTCAATAAATGGTGCTGGGAAAATTAGACAGCTACATGCAAAAGAATGAAACTTGACCACCCTCTGACAGCATACACAAAGATAAACTCCAAATGGATGAAAGACCTCGATGTGAGACAGGAATCCATCAAAATCCTAGAGGAGAACATAGGCTGCAACCTCTTTGACATCGGCCACAGCAACTTTTTTCATGACACATCTCCAAAGGCAAGAGAAACAAAAGAAAAAATGAACTTGTGGGACTTCATCAAGATAAAAAGCTTCTGCACAGCCAAGGAAACAGTCAAAAAAAACTAAGAGGCAGCTCACGGAATGGGAGAAGATATTTGCAAATGACACTGCAGATAAAGGACTGGTATCCAAGATCTGCAAAGAACTTCTCAAACTCAATGCATGACAAACAAATAATCAAATGAAAAGATGGGCAGAAGATATGAACAGACACTTTTCCAATGATGACATACAAATGGCTAACAGACACATGAATAAATGTTCAAAATCATTAGCCATCAGGGAAATTCAAATCAAAACCATACTGAGATACCACCTTATGCCAGTTAGAATGGCAAAAATTGACAAGGCAGGAAACAACAATTGTTGGAGAAGATGTGGAGAAAGGGGATCCCTCTTACATTGTTGGTGGGAATGCAAGTTGGTACCGCCACTCTGGAAAACAGTGTGGAGGTCCCTTAAAAAGTTAAAAATTGAGCTACCCTATGATCCAACAATTGAACTACTGGGTATTTACCCCAAAGATACAGATGTAGTGAAGAGAAGGGCCATATGCATCCCAAAGTTCAAAGGAGCATTGTCCGCAATAGCTAAATTGTGGAAGGAGCCGAGATGCCCTTCAACAGATGACTGGATTAAGAAGATGTGGTCCATATATACAATGGAATATTACTCAGCCATCAAAAGGAACGATTACCCAACATTTGCAGCAACATGGACGGGACTGGAGGAGATAATGCTAGGTGAAGTAAGTCAAGCAGAGAAAGCAGTTATCATATGGTTTCACTCATTTATGGAACATAAGAAATAGGAAGATTGGTAGGAGAAGAAAGGGAAGAATGAAGGGGGGTAAACAGAAGGGGGAATGAACCATTAGAGAGTATGGACTCTGGGAAACAAACTGAAGGCTTCAGAGGGGAGGGGGTGGGGGATTGGGATAGGCCGGTGATGGGTATTAAGGAGGGCACATACTGCATGGTGCAACTGGGTGTTATACTCAAGTACTGAATCATGGAACATTACATCAAAAAGTAGGGATGTACTGTATGGTGACTAACATAACATAATAAAAAATTATTATAGAAAAAAGGATACAGGTTATAAACTAGTCAGATATGTCTGGGGGATTTTTTTCTTGCTAATATGCATTAATTCAAAGAAAACACCTAAAACTCTTAATGCTTTTAATTTATAAGATTTCTTCTGGGAATAATGTTATAGTTAAGCCCACTCTGTAAACATATATCCACCATGTTACTAAACCTGACAGGTGTTTACAATCATAATTAGCTAAGAATGCCCTTTTTGAACTTGGGTTAATTCCAGCTATTAATTTACCCTCTGGAGAATAAATCTGCCAAATGTTCTTATTACCTGTTCTTGTGAACAAGCAATTTACCCACTGGCACCCCCAGCACTCTCTCTACTAGCTTTTGGTCTCTTCTCCCCCAGTGATCCAGATGTGTCTCATGACAAAGGATTTTTTTTTCTCTAAGCAAGACTTCTTTATTAGCCTCTTTTTAAAAAATAGGCATATTGAGATAAAATACACATACCATACAATCCATCCATTTAAAGTATACAATAAATGGCATTTAGTATATTCACAGAGTTGTGCATCCATCAACACAACTAACTTCAGAACATTTTCATCAGTCCAAAAAGAAATCTTGTACCCCTTAGCTGTCACCACCAATTTCCCCATCTCTCCCAGTCCTAGGAAATCACTAATCTACTCTCTATATTTATGGATTTGCTGATTACTAACATTTCATATACATGGAATCATACAAGATGTGGTCTTTTGTGACTGGCTTCTTTCACTTAGTATAAATGCTTTCAAGGTTCATCCATGTTGTAACATGTACAAGTACTTCATTTCTTTTTACTACTTAATAATATTCCATTGTGTGGTTAGGCAACATTTTATTCAACCATTCATCAGTTGAGGGACATTTGGGTTGTTTCCACTTTTTGACTTTAATGAATAATGCTGCTTTGAACATTTGGGTCCAAGTTTTTGTGTGAGGATATGTTTTCATTTCTCCTAAGGATATACCTAGGACTAGAATTGATAACTCTTATGGTAACTCTAAGTTTAACCACTTAAGGAACTGCCAGACTGCTTTCCAAAGTGGCTGAAACGTTTTACATTTCAACTAGTAGTGTTTGAGTGTTCCAATTTCTCCACATCCTTGCCAATGCTTGTTATTGGCTGTATTTTGGATTACAAAATCCTCCCCCCATCAACCCTCACTTTGTTCTCTATCTTTAGAGTCTCTTATGGTTTGTTTCCCTCTCTCTTTTTCCCCCTCCCAGATGTTCACCTGTTTTGATTCTTAAATTCTATATGTGAGTAATATCATATGATATTTGTCTTTCTCTGACTGACTTATCTCACTTAGCATAATATACTCTAGCTCCATCCACATCCTTGCAAATGGCAAGATTTCATTCTTTTTGGTGGCTGAGTAATATTTCATTGTGTATATATACCACATCTTCTTCATCCATTCATCAGTCAATGCACATTTGGGTTCTTTCCATAATTTGACTACTGTGGCTAGTGCTGCTATAAACATTGGAGTGCATGTGCCCCTTTTAATAAGTATTTTTATATCATTTGTGTAAATACCTAGTTGTGCAATTGCTAGATCCTAGGTTAGTTGTATTTTCAACCTTTTGAGGAACTTCCATGCTGTTTTCCAGAGTGGCTGCGCCAGTTTGCATTCCCACCAACAGTGCAAGAGGGTTCCCGTTTCTCCACATCCTCGCCAACATCTGTTGTTTCCTCTGTTGTTAATTTGAGACATTCTTATGGGTGTGAGGTGGTACCTCACTGTGGTTTTGGTTTATCTTTCCCTGATGATGAGTGATGTTGAGCACCTTTTCATGTGTCTATTAGCTACATCAGGATGTTTTCTTTGGGAAACTGTCTATTCATGTCTTCTGCCCATTTCTTAACTGGATTGGTTTTCGGGTGTTAATTTTATTTTATTTATTTATTTATTTATTTTTTAAGATTTTTTATTTATTTATTCGACAGAGATAGAGACAGCCAGCGAGAGAGGGAACACAAGCAGGGGGAGTGGGAGAGGAAGAAGCAGGCTCACAGCAGAAGAGCCTGATGTGGGGCTTGATCCCAGATGGCCGGGATCACGCCCTGAGCCGAAGGCAGACGCTTAACCGCTATGCCACCCAGGCGCCCCCGGGTGTTAATTTTAATAAGTTCTTTATAGATTTTGAATACTACCCTTGATCAGATATGTCATTCGCAAATGTCTTCTATTCTGTAGGCTACTTTTTAGTTTTGTTGTTTCTTTTGCTTTGCAAAAACTTTCTATTTTGATGAAGTCCCAATAGTTCATTTTTGCTTTTGTTTCCCTTGCCTCTGGTGACATGTCTAGTAAAAAGTTGCTATGGCTGAGGTCATAGAGGCTGCTGCATGTGTTCTTCTCTAGGATTTTGATAGATTCTTGTCTCACATTTAGGTCTTTTATTCATTTTGAATTTATTTTTGTGTATGGGTTAAGAAAGTGGTCTAGTTTCATTCTTTTCCATGTTGCTGTCCAGTTTTCCCAACACCATTTGTTGAAGAAACTGTCTTTTTCCCATTGTCTATTCTTTCCTGCCTTGTTGAAGATTAGTTGACCATAGAGTTGTGGGTCCATTTATGGGTTTTCTATTCTGTTTCATTGATTTATGTGTCTGTTTTTGTGCCAGTACCATACTGTATTGATCACTACAGCTTTGTAATATAGCTTGAAGTCCAGAATCGTGATGCCTCCAGCTTTGCTTTTCTTTTTCAAGATTGCTATGGCTATTCACATTTTTTGTGGTTCCATACAAAATTTAGGATTATTTGTTCTAGCTCTGTGAAAAATGCTGGTGGTATTTTGATAGGGATTGCATTGAATGTGTAGATTGCTTTTGGTAGTATAGTCATTTTAACAGTGTTTGTTCTTCCAGCCCATGAAGATGGAATGTTTTCCATTTCTTTGTGTCTTCTTCAACTGCTTTCATAAGTATTCTATAGTTTTCAGAATACATATCTTTTACCTCTTCAGTTAGGTTCATTCCTAGATGTCTTATGCTTTTTGGTGCAATTGTATATGGGATTGATTCCTTGATTTCTCTTTCTGCTGCCTCATTATTGGTGTATAGAAATGCAACAGACTTCTGTACATTGATTTTATACCCTGCGACTTTGCTGAATTCTTGTATTCTAGCAATTTTTTGGTGGAGTCTTTTGGGTTTTCTACATAGTGTCATGTAGTCTGCAAGGAGTGAAAGTTTGACTTCTTCCTTGCTGACTTGGATGCCTTTTATTTATTTTTGTTGTCTGATTGCTGAAACTAACTTCCAGGACCATTAAATAGCAATGATGAGAGTGGATATCCCTGTCTTGTTCCTGAACTTGGAGTAAATAAAAGCTCTCAGTTTTTCCCCATTAAGGATGATATTAGCTGTGGGTTTTTCATAAATGGCCTTTATTATGTTGAGGTATGTTTGTTGAGGGTTTTTATCAAGAGTGGATGTTGTACTTTGTCAAATGCTTTCTCTGCATCTATTGAGAGGATTGTATGGTTCTTATCCTTTCTTTTATTAATGGGGTGTATCACATTGATTGATTTGCATATATTGAACCAGCTCTGCAGCCTGGGAATAAATCTCACTTGATTTTTGGTGAATAATTCTTTTAATGTACTGTCGGATTTGATTTGTTAATACCTTTTTGAGAATTTTTGCATCCATTTTCATCAGGCATATTGGCCTGTAATTCTCCTTTTTAGTGGGGTCTTTGTCTGGTTTTGGAATCAAGGTAATGTTGGCCTTGTAGAAGAAGTTTCAACGTTTTCCTTCCATTTCTATTTTTTGGAACAGTTTGAGAAGGATAGGAATTAACTCTTCTTTAAATGTCTGGTAGAATTTCCCTGGGAAGCCATCTGGTCCTGGACTTCTGTTTGTTGGGAGATTTTTGATTCCTGATTCAATTTCTTTGCTGGTGATGGGTCTGTTCAAATTTTCCATTTCTCCCTGTTTCAGTTTTGGTAGTTTGTATGTGTCTAGGAATTTGCCCATTTCTTCCAGATTGCCCAGTTTTTTTGGTAAAGTATTCTTCATAATAGTCTCTCTAAATGTTTGTACTTCTGTCGTGTTGGTTGTGATCTCTCCTATTTCATTCACAATTTTATTTATTTGGGATCTCGCTTTTTTCTTTTGGTAAGTCTGGCTGGGGGTTTATCAATTATATGAATTCTTTCGAAGAATCAGCTCTTAGTTTCCTTGATCTGTTCTACTTGTTTTTTTTCTATATTGTTTATTTCTGCTTTAATCTTTATTATTTCCCTTCTTCTGCTGCCTATAGACTTTATTTGCTGTTCCTTTTCTAGATCCCTTAGGTGTAAGGTTAAGTTGTGTATTTGAGACATTTCTTGCTTCTTGAGGTAGACCTGTATTGTAATATACTTCCCTCTTAGGATTGACTTTGTTGCACCCCAAAGGTTTTGGACTGTCATGTTTTCATTTTCATTTGCTTCCGTGTATTTTTTATTTCTTTGATTTCCTGGCTGACCCATTCATTCTTTAGTACCATGTTGTTTAACCTCCATGTATTTGTCATCTTTCCAAATTATTTCTTGTGGTTGAATTCAAGTTTCATAGCATTTTGCTTTGAAAATATGCATGGTATGATCTCAATCTTTTTGTAATTGTTGAGGCCTTATCTGTGACCCAGTATGTGATCTATTCTAGAGAATGTTCCATGTGCACTTGAAAAGAATGTTTATTCTGCCACTTTAGGATGAAATGTTCTGAATATATCTGTTAAGTCCATCTGGTCCAGTATATCATTCAAAGCCATTGTTTCCCTGTTGATTTTCTGCTTAGATGAGTTGTCTATTGCTGTAAGTGGGGTGTGAAAGTCCCCTACTATTTTTGTATTATTATCAAAGAGTTTCTTTAAGTTTGTAATTAATTGATTTATATATTTGACTGCTTCCAAGTTAAGGGCATAAATATTAACACTTGTTATATCTTTTTTTTTTAAAGATTTTATTTATTTATTCGACAGAAATAGAGACAGCCAGCGAGAGAGGGAACACAAGCAGGGGGAGTGGGAGAGGAAGAAGCAGGCTCATAGCAGAAGAGCCTGATGTGGGGCTCGATCCCAGAACACCGGGATCACGCCCTGAGCCGAAGGCAGACGCTCAACCGCTGTGCCACCCAGGCGCCCCAACACTTGTTAGATCTTGATGGATAGACCACTTAATTATGACATAGTGCCCTCTTCACCTCTTGTTATAGTGTTTGGTTTGAAATCTAGTTTGTCTGATATAAGTATGGCTGCTCTGGTTTTCTTTTGACATCCATTAGCATGACAGATGGTTCTTCATCCCTTTGCTTTCAATCTGGAGGTATCTTTGAGTCTAAAATGAATCTCTTGTAGGCAGCATATAAGTGGATCTTGTTTTTTTATCCATTCTGATACCCTATGTCTTTTGATTGGAGCATATAGTCCATTTACATTCAGAGCAATTACTGAAAGATATGAATTTAGTGCCATTGTGTTACTGGTAGAGTTGGTGCTTCTGGTGATGTTTTCTGTTTCTTTCTAATCTTTTTTGCTTTTGGTATATTTTCCCCACTCAAAGAGTCCCTGTTAATATTTCTTACAGGGCTGGTTAGGTGGTCATGAACTCCTTCTGTTTTTGTTTGTCTAGGAAACTATCTCTCCTTCTATTTTGAATGACAGCCTTGCTGGATAAAGGATTCTTGGCTGCATATATTTCCCATTCAGCACATTGAATATATCCTGCCATTCTCTTCTGGCCTGCCAAGCTTCTGTAGACAGATCTGCTGCAAACCTGATCTGTCTTCCCTTGTAGGGTAAGGACTTTTTTCCCCTTGCTGCTTTCAGGATTCTTTCATTGTCTGTGTATTTGGAGAATTTGACTACGATACACTTTGGCAATGGCCAGCTTTTGTTGAATTTAATAGGAGTTCCCTGTGCTTCTTGTATTTTGATGTCTGTGTCCTTACCCAGATTAAGGAAGTTTTCAGCTATAATTGGCTTAAATAAAACTTCTGCCCCTTTATCTCTCTCTTCATCTTCTGTGACTCCTATGATATGAATGTTATTGTCTTAATAAGTTACTGAGTTCCCTAAGTCTACCTTTGTGGTCTATTACCTTTCTTTCCCTCTTTTTTCAGCTTCATCATTTTTCATAATTTTATCTTCTATATTACTGATTCTTCCTCTGCTTCATCCATCATTGTTGTTATGGCATCCATTCAGGTTTGTATCTTGATTGTAGCATTTTAAATTTCAGCCTGACTAGATTTTAGTTCCTTTATCTCTGCAGTAAGGAATTCTCTAGTTTCTTCTATGCTTTATTCAAGCCCAGCTAGTATCCTTATAGTTGTTGTTTTAAATTCTAATTCAGACATCTTACTTATGTCTGTATTGATTAAATCCCTGGCCATTAGTTCTACTTCCTGTTCTTTCTTTTGGGGTGAATTCCTCCTTCTTGTCATTTCATCCAGAAAAAAAACAAAAAACACCTAGATCCTGGGTGTGTTTTGGTCTGCTTTTGTTAAGAGAAGTTAGACCCAAAATTAAAAATAAAATAAAAAAATATATGAAAAATATACATAAATAAATTTTTAAAAAATAATTAAAAATTTTACAAAGTAACTAAAAAATAATAAAAATAAAAAATAAAAATAAAAAGGAAGCTAGATCCTATTTCTCCTAGAGCTGAAGCTCTGCAGAACTCTATGATCAGTAGACTTGGTGTGTGCGAGGTGTTTGTACTGGTCTGGGAGAGGAGGCCTGTTGCACTGATTCTCAGGAGAGCTTGGCCTAATGGAGATGTGCCTGCAGGGTGCAGCTGGGCAGGGCTTGGTGTAAGTGGCTCTGGTTACCGCTAGGTGGCCCTGTTTTGTTCCCTGAAGACTTAAAAGCTGATGGGCAGGGTGAAAATAGTGGTGCCCTGCTCTCTAACCCAGGGCGGAGAGCTCATGCCCAGCACTCTTCAGGAAGCCCTTGCAAAAGAGCAAACAATCACCTCTCTTGTGTTCACAGCTTCTCAGATCCCTGCCTTCACTCTGCCTATGTCCAAGCTGTATTATCTTAGGAGCGTGGTTGGGTTTCAAAACTTCAAATTTTAGGGACTCCAACAGCATGGGCCTGTGCTGATCCTCTGGGGGAGGGTCCCACTGCACTTTTGTTGTTTGCCACCTGTGCCAAGAAAGTGGTCCCATGACCTCACAGTGGTTCTTAGTTTATGGCAAGGCAGAGCATAGAGCCGGCACCCAGGCTTGCTGCCCTCAGCTGGAGTCACTGCCTGGGAACAGTGCAGCACATTGGCAGCACTTGTTCTTGTGACCCAGGGGATCTTCAGACCATGCTTTCCACTCCCGGGTCTCTGCCCTCCTTCCCCAGTGGAGCATCTTTAAGCCAGGCATGAACCTGGTGGTGGTGGTCTTTTAAAGCTTCAGATTTTGCACTTCCCCACTTAGAATACCTTGTGGTGGTCTCCCTAAGCAGGGCTCCCTTCCCTCTGCAGCAACCATTGTTCTTATCTCCCCCAAATCAAATCTGCACCTCCTACATTCCAGAAGGTGGTTGCTTTTCTAATTGTAGACTTTCAGTTTTGTTCTCTCAGTTCTCAGATTGATTTCTTGGGTGTTCAGAATGATTTGATAATTATCTAGCTGTGTTCAAGGGATGAGGCAAGCTTCAGGTCCCCCTACACCTCTGCCATCTTAACTGCTTCTGAAGTGATATCTCATTGTAGTTTTAATTTGTATCACCCTGATGGTTAGTGATGTTGAGCATTTTTCCATGTGATTATTGGCCATTTGTATATCTTCATTGGAAAAATGTCTATATAGAATATTTGCTCATTTTTAGATTGGGTTATTTGTCTCTTATTATTAAGTTGCAAGAGTTATTTTTTAAATATATCTTAAGTAAATTTTTGTAAATCAGAATTATGATTTGTAAAATTTTTTTCCCATCCTGTTGGTTGTCTTTTCATTTTTTAATAGTGTCCTTTAAAGCACAAATGATTTTCATTTTGATGATGTCTAATTGACCTATGTTTTTCTTTTGTTGCTTGTTTTTTATATTATATCTTGCCTAATCCAAGATCTCAAATATTAATACCTGTTTTCTTCTGAGAATGTTGTAGTTTCAGCTCTTACAGTTAAGTCTTTGATCCATTTTGTGGGGTGCCTGGGTGGCTCAGTCAGTTAAGCATCTGCCTTCAGCTCAGGTCATGATCCCAGGGTCCTGGGATTGAGCCCCACATTGAGCTCCCTGCTCAGCAGAGAGCCTGCTTCTCCCTTTCCCTCTGTTGCTCCCCCTGCTTGTGCTCTCCCTCTGTCAAATAAATAAATAAAATCTTTTTAAAAAAATGTCTTTGATCCATTTTGAGTTAATTTTTATATATGATGCGAAGTAGAAATCTAACTTCGTTTTATGCATGTAGATATCCAGTTGTCTCAGCACGATTTGTTGAAAAGTCTATTGCTTCCTGTACTAAATTGTCTTGACATCCTTGTCAAAAATCAGTTAACTGGAAATGTAAGGGTTTATTTCTCAACTCTAAATTCTATTCTATTGATTTTTATCAGTCTATCCTTATACCAGTACTACACTTTGTTATTGTTGCTGTGCAGTAAATTTTGAAATTGGGTGACGTGAGTCATCCAACTTTGCTCTCCCTTTTCAAGATTGTTTTGACTATTTTGGGTCCCTCTCATTTCCCCATGAATTTTAGGATGAGCTTATTAAATTCTGCAAGGTAGTTGGCTGGAATTTTGATAGGGATTGCATTGAATCTATAGATCAATTCGGGGTGTATTGTCATCTTAAAAATATTGAGTCTTCCAATTCATGAGCATGAACTGTCTTTCCATTTATTTAGACCTTCTTTAATTTCTTTCAAAAATATTCTTTAGTTCTCAGAGTATATGTTTTAAACCCTTTTGTTAAATTTATTACTAATTATTTTATTCCTTTGATGCTATTATTAATTTAATTGTTTTCCTATGAGGCGTTGTTTTTAATTGAACACTACATCAAAAACTAATGATGTACTATATGTCGGCTAACTGAACATAATAAAAAAATAATAAATCAAAAAAAAGAAATATTCACAAAAGACTATTTCTTTGAACTTCAGGTTGAAACTTTAGAGGTCAAAATTATAAACAAAAGAAAAATCTCAGTTCTAGCTTACCCATTACAAAGGGATGCTCAGGCAGAGCAATGTGCTGTTACTTTTAAGACATGGCACACTGTCCCAGTTGCTAAGAGTGACCCTATCAATTACTCTGTTTGCAAGACAGCTTCTTTTCATAGGTTTTTTTGAAGTAAACTCCATCGCCAATGTGGGGTTTGAACTCATGATCATGAGATCAAGAGTCACATGCTCTACCAAATGAGCCAGTTAGGCACCCCAAGGCAGTTTCTCTTCAGACTTAGGAAGCATATGAGGTTTGTGTTGAGCTCCTTAATTCCTCCTTCTTTAGAACATCATCCACAGCTCTCCAGAGTCTCTTAAGGCATGCTAGCTCTCTTGATATTCCTTCGCTAACTAGTGGCTACCAGTGTGATCTCCTACCTAGGCTTGCCTTTCTTTATTCACCACGACTCTGAATCCTTCATTACTCCCCCTACCAACTCCCACCCCAAGCTTTCTGTGTAATGATATTTTTCTTATCACAGAAGTCAGCATATTAGAGGATTAAGGTATTGCTTTCCAGATACAGTGGCAGACTATGACAAGGGGATAGTGGGGGCAGGAGATGTGGCCACAAATGTATTATAATAGTCCCCAAGTTTGCAGGAGGACTTCAGTGATAGATGTAGTCATATGCACAGAGCAAAGATACAGGAATAAGGTCAAGGGAATATGGCCACAAACAGGAGTCAAGGCAAAAATAGTCAATAGGGCAAGCTGAGATGTCATCAAGTGCAGGGGTAAAGACAGGGTCAAAAAGTAAGACCGTTTGTAGTTTGAACAAAGGACAGCAGTCAGCAATGGAGCTAGACTGTGAGACAGCAGCAGCAGAACTGACACTCAGGTCTCAGCCGCTTCCCTTAGTTACTATCAGTTAAGTTCCTTCCCCTTGAGGTGCTCTTCCAAGTTCTTACAGAGTTCAGGCTTTTAGTATCAGTTGGGGTTTCATCTGGAAAGCAGAATCAGTAGGAGATATCTATCCCTTTCTTCATCTTCATCACTCTTTCCCTATTACTATCTCTATTTCAGTTACATAAATGTATTAACATCTATATCTATAGATAGCAATATTAAGGGATTTATTATAGGAATTTTACCATATGCAATTGTGGAAACTGTTAAACAGTCCATATGAAGCTGTTGCTTTTGAGTCTGGTGCTGGAGCCCAAACCCTCAGGGCCAGCATTCATGAAGGGAAGGCAAACATGAAGTAGAGGAAAACAAAGATAAATTAGAACCTGCAAGGTTGAGCTGGAACCCCACAGATTAACTGGAACCATGCTGGTCTTTCACCATGACCTTTAAGCCTCCATCTCTGATGATGAGGGTTTCCTACATAAGTTAGCACCCTTTATCTCAAAGCTAAATACTCCCAGGAGTTGGGAAAGTTGTAGGAGGCAGGAGCTAGAGGATCTGTGAGCCCAGCTGCTACCCCACAGCAAAAAGGTGAGGCCGCAGATAAGAGAGAACCTATGTGAGCTGCAACAACAGTTTGTGCACTATCTTGATCGTTCAGGATAAGAAGATGGCTCTGCTTTCTTTGTATTTTCTTAATCTGATATAAAATGTCTCTTGTAGCCCAACCTAACGCAGAACTACGCAGGGAAGGAAATTCTGAAGAGATGTAGTTTCAGCTTAGCTAAACTGACACTGAAGAAAACTACAGTGCTTGTCAACACAGATCATTTTCTCCGTGAAGAACTCCTTATTCTTCCAGGAGCAGTTGATGTCCCATCTTCAGAAAAGAGCCCTCACTCTGTGGAGCTCATGTTCCCAGTGCATAAGTAGGAACTGGCTCAAGGCCTTCTGGGGTGAGAATCTTGATAGCTGGAATCTTTTTTTTTTTTAAATACTTTATTTATTCAAGAGAGAGTCAGTGAGCGAGAGAGAGAGAGAGAGAGAGAGAGCGCATGAGCAGGAGGGAGGGGCAGAAAATGCTTCTTAGGACTCTAGTTAAGATCCCAGCTATCAGGGCACGTGGGTGGCTTAGTCAGTTAAGCATTTGCCTTCGCCTCAGGTCATGATCCCGGGGTCCTGGGATCAAGTGCTTCATGGGGCTCCCTGCTCAGCGGGAAGACTGCTTCTCCCTCTCCTCCCCGCTTGTGCTCTCTGTCATTATTTCTCTCTCTCAAACAAATAAATAAAATCTTTTTTAAAAAAGAAGCATTTTCCACTTAATGAGCTATCTTAAAAATACTGAAGAAATATAGCTAAAAGGATGGAATTTCTCAGTCAAAAGACATCAAATAGTTCTATAATTCATAAAGCTAGACCTTTATGTTCTCATGGATTACGGTTTTACATGCATTTTAACCACAAGCTGTCCTCCTGTGAAATTTGCTCTTAAGTAATGAATGAAGCAACTGAAGAGGGAGATGGGGTTGCATGATATTTATAACTGGCCTTATTTAATGGGTGTGATCATAGCTCTCTAAATATGACTAAGAGTGTCTTGTTGAAAAACAAAGAGATGTAGAGTGATGAGACTATCCTCCATACACCACTTAAGGCAAATGAATTTCCTTTCTCTAGGCATTGATTTAAGATATATTTACACTGTAAAAATAAATGTACCCAGCATTACCCATTTAATTTTCTTTCTTGATCTGTTTGTGATCATTGTTAATGAATGAAGGTAGAAAAGCACAACAAAAAGAAAAAAACTATTGGCTTTGGATGGTTGTATAAAACTAGTTTAAAAGTTTGAAGAGATTCTAATAATGAAAAGACTTCTAGTTTAGCCTTACAAATTGTCACCTGCCCTGGGCCAAACATGATTTACGTGTACAGTAAAGGTTTCAGTTTGTTTCTTGTTCTTCCTTAAGATTACATTTTCCTTCTAGTAAAAATGACATCTTCCCTCCATACACATAAATATACCCCCATCACCAGTAATTTTAAAAAATAAAAGCAGAATTTTGCCTTGTTCAGATACTGGTAAATTTTATATGCTAATTGTCAACAAATGGCTTGGATGGGTTTTACAGTAAACTACAAACCAAACTTATTTTGGTTTCTTCAATAGGAAAAAATCTTTTCTTAAACACAACTGAACAAGATCATGATATATTCTTCATCAAAATCTATAACTTGTATCTTTTTCTGGAGTAAGTAGTTATAACTGAGTACATGTATTTTTTTTCTTCTTTGCTACATAATTCTCCTTGTTAGGAACCTTTTTGGAACCAGCATGCCCTATATTCTTAATGACTTAGAGAGCCAGATTTATCCCTCTAGTTTCATCCCTGTTGAAATCCCATTAGAAAAAACGGTCTATTGTTACATTTCCACTGCAAATTGCACACCTGATATTTCAGGACATTTAAAAATTAAATAAGCAGCATGACTCTCAAATAACCATAGAACAATGTGATGTCAATTGACAAAGACCTACACTTTAGATCCAACAGCTTCCAATCTAAAAGGAAAGGGTGCCAACAGCCATCAAAGAATTAGATGGAGGAGGATACAACTGAAATTACTGTGGACTGGAAAAAAGCAGGCAATAAGAGTACAGGCCTTCTCTAAAACTGTCTTATAATTGGGAAATGGGAATACTTTACACAATGATTGGAAATTGTCCCATGTTTTTGACATGTGTCATATTTTAAAATCCTAGCCCAATACCTCTTTTGATCCAGTTTTGGGGAAGGGGTGTTTGTTTTATTTTGCAAATCCAGTGTCTGATGAGAAATAGATGCTTCTTATCTTTAGAAAATACACAGTCTAAATACTGGGCTAATGGACAGTCAAGGATGGTTAAGAGTTAGCAACCAAGTCACTAGTCTTTCTAAGCTGATGCTAAATCCATACTGACTTTCACCCAATAGTCCGTTCAGGCTTATTTATTTTCACCCTCCACAGGAAAAAATACTTCTGATTTCATTGTCTTTAGGTCTTAAATGAAAGAGCCATGGCTGGTTTGTGCAATTTTGCCTTAAAGAGCAAAACTTCACTTGTCTATATTTCAGTCACAATTTTGATAATCAAAATTATGTCTGTGAGTATGAGTTTTCTCATCAGGAAAATGGGATGGTCTTTGCTTGTACTGTTTATCTGTGTTCGGATGGCCTAATAAGGAAGAAAGTATTTGCCAGGGGCTGAGCATCATATGTAGCTAAGGTGTTATAATGTGAGGCTGCAGGTGGATGACAAGGACATTGGAAGTTGGAAATATCTCATGATGAATGAATCTTTGGCCATGGTTTTCTCTAGGTCAATGGTTCTCAACCCTAGCTACATACCTGGGAACTCCAAAAATTACTAATGCCTGGGTCCCACCACCAATGACTCTGATGTCATTGTTCTGGGGTGTGGCCAGGGCATCAGGATTTCTAAAACAAAACAAAACAAAACAAAACAAAACAAAACAAAACAAAAAAACCCTCTCAGTTGATTCTAATGTGTAGCCAAGGTCAAGAGACAATTGCAGAGTAAGGATTTTTGATGCTTGACTCTTGCCTACACCTTGTCCTGCTTGTCAGGCATAAATGTAGACCTGTAAAGATATCCTCCCCAGGCTTCACTGGACTCAGCCATAGAAGATGAGTCACTGATATGGGATCAGAAAATTTGCACATGAGTCCTGGATGTGTCACTTTTAAACTGGGTGATTTGGGCAAGTCAAAATTGTGACTTTCCCAATTAACAGTTTTGCCAATGATAATAACAATATGAGAGTTAGTATTTATAATGCAATGATTATGGACTAGTCATTAAATATCGTAAACATGTCTAGTCCCCAATAACAACCCAAGGTGGGCATTATTATTCCATTTTACATCAGAGGAAACTAAGGCTTACCCATATTTAGTGATTTACTCTCATTTATCCTTATCTGAAAAGTGGATATAATAATAACCTGTCATACATAATGACCAAAAGAAATAATATACATGGAAGTTCTTTGTAAACTAAATCACTGTACAGAATTCAGCAGATATATAGGGGTATGGATAAAGCATGAGATTTAGCTTCAGACAGATGTAGGTTTCTATCCCAGTTCTCTCTCCTTAATAGCACTGCAACCTTAAGCAGTTCACTTAGCATCCTTTTGATGTGTTTTTAAAACCATACAATGGAGATAATAATAATTCTGTAGGTTTGTTGTGGATTACAGATAATTTACTTAAAGAGCAAAGCATAGTACCTGGCACCACGACTCAATAAAAGCAGCTATTGTCATTTTCAGTTGTTCACATCTCTGTAAGATCTGGTGGTTCCTGTTCCCATACTTAAGATTAATAGCTACTAAATCTGGAACTCACTTTTTGTCTTTGCATTATTGTAATTCTATTTTTTTCTATACTCCATTCTGGAATCATTAGGGTTGGGCTTCTGGCTTTATGTATACTCTACCTAAAGACCTTTTGGTCTATCTCTACAGTTAAACAGAGCCTACTGTTTGCTCCATGATTTATCAGTAAGAGAGGACTGATGGTGCATCTCTACCTTCATTGTGGCAGGGCCTGAGAAGTCAGTTCACCTTGGCCACCATAATCCTCATCACTCTGGTCAGAATATCTACTAGAAGCTTCAGGATTTACATAGAAATTTGCAGACCCCAACTCTCAGCCCCATTCTGCATGGGAAGATTCAAACTATGTCTAATAGTCACTACAAGGAAATCTGAGCCCCTTCCCCATTTCTTGCTTTAAAAAATGAAATAAGCTTTTAAATCATTTCAACTAACTGAGGCAAATTACTTCACCATAAAAATGGAAAAGGTTTAGAAGCCAAAGGGTCAACCCTGTAAACTATACATTGGACAAACAATTGTCCCTTTATGTTGCTATGGGATGAGGGCTTACCATAGCACTCTGGGTGATTATTTAAATATTTTCTAGCATATACATGAAACAAGAAGAACAAAGAGCATAATATGTACTTACTCCTGCTTAAAGAGCCACCATGAGATGCTCTTAATAGCAAGTGTATCATGACATTTACACAGCTTACATGCTCCTTTGGGTCCATTTAATCACCAAATATCTGTTTAATACTTACTATAGATGCAACATGTAAAGGATACAGATGCCATGTACAATGTAATCCTTCTCCTCAAGGAGTGTGTAATTTATTTGGAAAGACAAGATTGCACATATTTTACAATGTAAAATTAGTACATAATTAAATAATTGCTTGTATAGTACAAATGAGGTAGAGGTGTTGTTTGAGTTTTTATGAATGTGAGATCAATATGGGACTGGGTGACTTGAGAAGTCTGTGTGGAGATGATAAAATGTGAGATGGATCTTGAAAGAATGGAAATATTTTGTAATGAGGAAGACAAAAGGATTCTAGATGACAGGAATTTTATGTATCTTACAAAGACTACACGACTATTGAGTGCTCCAACTATTTGTTCACTCACTCTCGCTCTTTGTTTCTCCTTCCCTCCTGCCTTTTTTAATTCTCCTATCTCTTATCCTCTCTCACAAGACAAGGCCCGTTGCTAAGCCAAATAGAACTCTGAGGAGAATCAAAACATTGTTAACTACTGGCTTCTGTAGGGACCTGCCCTGCTCTGAAGAGATGCACTAGCCTTCTGGCAGGTACCTGCCTTCCCCACAAAGATATTTATAACCAAGGCAGAGGATAGATAGCTCCCATGCTGGGGTAAAACTTTCCTGGTCATGTTATTGTATGAAACTATTCATGATGCAGGGTCTCTTAATGTTGTACCTTCATATCTTGATTGTTTCCTGGTGTGTCAGATAATCTGCTAGTTACTGGGCTCTTCCAAATACTCAGACCATACTTTCAAATGTTCTTACATCAACAGCATGGAAGCCTGTATAGAGACCATTGGCCTCTGCCCCATCTGTGTTCCATTCTGGCCTTGGACAATCAGTATCGTCCACTAAATCCATGCACGCTGTTCCTTCTAGCTTGCCCTGAGCTCATTGTCTATGACTGGCTTTGCTTCTGTGTCCAGAGTACACACACTTTCTTTTTTTACTACATTGTCTTCTCTAACCCCCAGTTGTGACTGTTTTCTTGGTTTTCCACTTTTCACTCACAATCATACCCATGGCTTTTCTGCTACCTCCACACTAGCCATTTTAAGTTTGGTTCTCCATCCCAAACCTCTCTCCTAGTTCCAGATTGTAGAGTTGACTGTTGGCTTGATATCTCTATCTGGAAATTCCACACTCAATTCAGCATCAACCTATCCAAATTTATATTCTTCCCCTCTCTCAAATTTGTTATTTCTTCCATTCACTTTCCCAGTCTGTAGTACCACCATCTTCCTGGTTATCTGCATTAAGATTTGTTGTGGCTATGAGTGACAGCAACCCAAAGGAACAATGGCTTAAATAAAATAGAAGTTTTTTTTTTCTTGCATGTAAATGAGAGTACTTCAGGGCTGAGTTGCCAGCTCTGCAATCATCAGGGACCCAAATCCTTTCAATCTTGCTGCTCTGCCCCCCTCAATATGCAATTTCTACTTTGTGTTCCAAGATGATTGCTCCACCTCCAGCCATCAAGGCTGCATTCCAGTCACCAAAAAGGAAGAAAGGGGATGAGAAGGGCATGTTCTTTTCCACTAAGGGCTCAGCCTGGGAGTTTCACATACCACTTTCATTTATAGCCACTAGCCAGAACTTAGTCACTTGGCTACAGAGAAACTCCTGGGAGTGGTATATAAATCCACCTCCCGTTAAATTTACCTTATTCTCCATACATAGAAAACATGCACTTCCTGGAACACATAACACTCTTCCATGTCCTTTACCTTTTACATGCTGTTCCCTTTGCCTAGAATGCCCTTCTTTCCTTGTCTTGACAAATAAACACCTACTTCCCCTACCAGTCCTAGTACAGACTTTACTTGCTCTGTAAGGTCTCCTCTGACTCTCCCAGGCTGGACTGCTTGACCTCGTAGCACCTGCACCAACCTCCATACGAGCACATTGCCTTGGAATTATAGACTTACAATTGTAGAATGTGAGCTCCAAGGCTGTGCCTTACTTATCTTTGAACCCTTAACCTCCAAGAACAGTGCCTGGGTTCAGTGGATGTTTTACTGAACATGTGAGTAAAACCAAATACCAAACTTGTTAGGATTATGTACCAAGTTAGAGTACATAGACTTTGAATAAAGGCTTGAGGATCTTTCCTATATATGAAGTGATAAACTTAGTATATAAACTCAAAGCCATTTATTTGGAGTATGTGAGCCTTTTCAATTGCTTTCTGATTCTTGCTTGTGCTATGGACAGTTGATACTATTAGATAAGTGACTTTTCAATATGGAGTATTATTATAATATGCTCAAAATTCAGCATAAGACATGCAGCATAAAAAAGAATAAAGAGAACAATTCTCACCTTGAAGTTTATTGATAAACATCCTGAACAGGAGTCAGACAAACTCCCTCCTAGTGCTGGGTCAGCAACTACCTTGGACAAGTCAGTTAACTTTTCTGGGTTTCAGTTGCCTGCAAATGAGAGATTTGAGAAAGATGAGTCTAAGTTCTTCTCCAGTTCAAATATGTTATAATTATGTAAAACCATGTTCTGAAAAGAAGGTTGATGTGTTTTGCATTACAGAGCACTTTCTGCCCTCTGTATTTTATTCTGACTTGGGAAAATAGACTGGATCTCTTAAAAGAAAGATCATGAATGCAGGGGAGTAAGGTCCAGGTAAAGATGGTCTTAAAACAGGAGAGCAAGAGTGGAGATGGAAAATGAGGTTTGTGACCCAGCCACCCTTTTCTCCCTCTATCCTCACACTGTCCTATTTATTTTTTAGGGCAAGAGATGAAAGTAGGTTGGACTGGGAGGGGGATGGGCAAAGGGGCATCCTGCAGCTGCAGTTTCCTTTCATGTTCCCCTTAAACCTGGTGACAGGGTGGAGGAAAAGCTAATTGAGGTGGGATAACTTCTGATGTGCCTGAGGGTCCTAAATCCTTTCATCTCTCCTTTCCCTCTGAACCTTTCAAGTATGCGTAATGACAAACACCAAGACTACAATCCTGACAGGACTGGGCTGAGCACTTTCTGTTAAAAATATGTGCTTTCTAGACTCTAGGGCCTGGGGGGTTTTATGAGGGGAGACTGAGGACTTTGGCTGCTTCTCTCTCTTCCACACGAAAAGGCAGCTGCCTTTGGAAATTCTGTGTTGGTGATTTGACAGACATAAAGATGGAAATACCTGTGATTGAGAAAGCAAATGGAGAAGCTGGTTTCTCCTTAAAAAAGATGGGAATTGCACTCTCTGAGGAATGCAGTGTGATGTGGGAGTGTCTGAACTAGTCCCCAGAAGGTTCTAATGGGATTCTCTCCTTCAATAACTTTTTTAAGCCCTGAGGCTCTGTCATACAAGGCTATGTTCTGCTAACTGAGTACGCTCCTGAGGTGGTTAACAAGTAGCTCTGTTCTTAGCTCTTAGCAGGCAGGGGTTTTCAGTTCTTCAGCACTTACTTACTTGTCCCTTAGCCTCTCCTCAGGATGTTTGGATTCTTGGTTGTGTTTTGTTTTGTTTCTGATAGTTTATATGGTGAATGAATGGGTTTGTCTTTGGAAAAGACCTCCCAAGCTTCCAGTTTCCTCATTACATTGAGGAACTTGTCAAAAGAGGAGCCATTAGTTCTATGAAATAAGCGTCTATGGTCCTTTGTAATGGTCTTTACTGCGTGATTACCCTTGACCTCTTCATCCCAGACTGGATCAGTGCCATATTGTTTGCAAGGTCTTTCTTTTCAAGTCCTCATTTCCCTGCACTTGGAAATGTGGCATTTGGACAAATGCTGCAGTAAAGCAGGGCCAGTGGATACATTCTCACTATCCCCAGTACCAGTTCTCTCTGTGGGGCTTCCAAGAGGGGTGGGTTATCTTCCAAATGCCTTTTATGTTCACCTGGCCATTTTTCCTCTAAGTTTTACATTTTGCTTTATTTATTTATTTATTTATTTGTTTGTTTGTTTGTTTATTTATTTATTGGATTACTAAATTTCACATGGCACAAAATGAAAAAGGTACAAGAGTATTTGGTGAAAAGTCTCCCTCTTATTCTTGTCCCCTGGCCTACCTGTCCTCCCCTCTAGACCCAACCAATGTTACTAGCTTTTCCGAACCCTTCTAAAGATATTCCATACTTACACAAGCAACTATGTATACAGGCTGTTTTTATTTCTTTATAAACCCAAATGGTAGCATACTATCCACAGCTGGCTCCTTGCTCGAACAACTTATGTGTTTCAGAGCTTTTTCTATCATCAGTCCATACACACACACCTGATTCTTCTTTTATGGCTCCACAGTATTACATGGCACGGATGTGACATAATATATTTAACCAACTATGAGGCCATTTTTAGCTTTTAGAAATATGTGTACAGAAAACACTGGTGCAATAAACAGCATTATTGCAGTTTCCTCATGCTCTGTTAGGGTAAGTTAGTGGTATCTGTCTCCTCCCAGGGGCACTAAGTGTGGTGCTAAACTTCCCCATAGCCTGAAAAATGCACAACTTCTCACCTCTCTGCCACCAAAACCTTAATACCCAGGAATCATTTTCTTTGTTCCAGTAAGAAAGCTGGATTTGTGATCTCTCAACCTATATTATTTTATTGTAATACTACTTTTTTATAGTTTCTATTATTATGCTCTAGGTTTGGGAAAATTCATTTCACCATTTCCAGGCCACTTAAGACTGCAACATGTTATATAACTGGTATGTTATAACAATTAATTGCCATGTTACCCTATTCCCTAGTGTTATGTACATGTGTTATCAGGCAACTCCACTTTACCTAGACACATATCGCAGGTTACAGACAAATCACTAGAGAACCCAGGTTTGTTCTAGGAGTTCAATAATAACAGTCATTATATTTAACAGTGGTTATTAGTTCCTTTACAAAGTTCAGAAATATATATGGGGCCCAGACTGAGCTTCCTAGTGTAGGAATCATCTGCCTCATTCATCCCGTTTCCTTCAGGGCCTACCACAGTGCCTGGCATCTAGTATTTACTATAAGCTAAAGGATTTGGGCATTTGGAAAAAATATTAGAAAAGATAAATCATGCTGAGTTTTATATAAGGTCCTTGTATCTGTTGGGTTTTGATCAGAGAAGCAAAACTATAAGCAGTTATGTAAAAACAAAGAATTTATTATAGGAATTTGACCTTATACAATCAAAGAAGCTGATTAAATAGTTTCTGTGTGGCTGCTGCTTCTGTACCAGGTCCTGGGTCTGAAGTCATCATGATAGGCAGCTAGGGAGAAAAGATGGATACAAGGACAAGCTAGAACTTGTATGAATCTTTAACTGCCCCCAAGCCTCCAGTTTAGTGATGCAGTGACATGAAGGAGAACTTGGCACCCTTCATCACAAAGCTGAACATGGATTTGACAGAGTAGTCAGAGAAGCTGAAGACATAGTTGGAGCTCTGCAGAACTGCCTGTCACTCCAGAAGCTGTATCTACTGGCACAAGAGATGGAAAAGCTGTAGACAGTCTGGCAGGAGCTAGAGAAGCTGTGGCCCCAGCTGCCGACCCATACCAACAGGGTGAGCTAGCAGATCAGCAAAAACATGGGGGAATTATAACAGCACCTAAAACCCTGCACTGCTCTTCTAAGTATAAAGAAGAATATGGATGCTGCTTCACTTCTACCATCCAGATCTTACCCAAAATGTCTCCTGTGGCCCATATTAACCAAAAACTATGCAGAGAAGGCAACTCCAGCATACGTAGTTCCAGGTTAGCTAAGTTTATGGTACAAATCTACCACAGTTCCATCCATAGTTTTTGCTATCTTCTGATATTACCACAAATCAGGTTCTCTAAAAAGAGAACTATAAATTAGCTTCCCAATTTAATCTTCAATATCTATGGAGAGGCAATGAAGAATGCTATATCTTTGTGCTGTTCCCTAAAGATAATATTTTTATCCTCATGGGAAGCCCATGATTATACTAAGAATATGATAAACACTTCCTCTGAAAGAATCTACTTTACAAAAGCAAAAGTATTAATCTCCAGATTATATCACAGAATGCAGTTTAGGCAAAAAAAAAAGACAATCATGTTTTACCAGTAGCTGATTCTTGTTAGTTAAGTATTTTTCTCAGCCCACTCAAGGTTAAAAAAAAAATGTGTATATGAGCCCTTTTTCTCCCCTTCTCAAATTAATTTTTATTTTATTCTTAAATTTTCTAAAAACAGTAAAACATCCTGATAGTAGATTTCAGAGAATCTATTGATGCTTTAAAATGGAGATCTTTTCAGCCCATTTCTAAGTTGCTCAGTTCTACTCAGATGCTGTGATAGATTGCGCAACTGGTCCCAATCATACACTCCTTGTATCACACCCTTGTTCTATGACTTTGCAGTTCCTCTGATTACGGGAACAAGGTGTGTTTCTTCACTGCTTGACCTAAGTGACTTGATTAGAGCAAAGGCATGTTGGCAGAAACAACAGTGACTGGTTCTGTGCCTGGACCTTAAGTAACCTTGTGTGTCTTGCTTGGCCTCTTATAACTCTTCCGTTCCATGAAAAGAGTTTGTCCCAGGGAGTATAATCCCTCATACTGGTCCCCCAAAATGAGTGGACATGAAGTGGAGCTGGTGTAGGTGAGCTGAAGATCTGTGAAAACAAAGGACTGCTGTTTGAAGCCCATGAGGTTTTGGGTGGTTTGTTACAGACCATTTTTGTGGAAATACTTGTTAGAGTTATCTTTTGCTTTGTAACCCCCACTACTACCAAAACCAAAACAAAACAAAATTTAGTGGCTTGCATCAGCAACAACCATTTATTTACCCACAGATTAACAATTTGGGCAGAGCTCTGCAGGGAAGACTCATCTCTCTTCCACATGGGGCAGCTTGAGTGGGGCTGGAAGACCCACTTTCAAGAGGCTCACTCACATGACTGGCAAATTGGTGCTGGCTGCCAACTGCAGCTCACTAGGGTCTTTCCGCATGTACCTATCCTTGGGTCTGCTGGCTTCCTCACACATGGTGGCTGCATCCCAAGAATAAGTATCTCAAGAGACAGAAAATAAAAGCTGCCAGTTTCTTGAGGCCTAAACCCAGAAATTGGCCCAATCTCACTTCTGCCATATTTTAGTTCTCAAGCATTCCCAGAGCCTATATTCAACGATAGGGGATATAGACTTTGCTTCTTGAGAAGTGTCAAAAACCTTCAACATTAGTTGGAGTGCTCATGAATGGAATTAGCACTCTTATTTAAAAAAAAAACAAAACACCCCACAGAATTCCCTAGCCCCTCCCACCAGGTGAGGACATAGCAAGAAGTCCGCAGTCTGCAACCTGGAAGAGGCCTTCATGTTCTAAAACTGCCACAATACATAACTGATATAGATCCCTTTAAGCATAAACCCTTCTACCAGCAGTGGAAAACACATCTTTGGGGGTAAGAAATGAAAAGAAAGGAGTAAGGGAAACACAGAACAGGTATGTGAGAAATATCACCTATCTTATACCTTTTTTCTTGGAAGTTTCCCAGTTTCAAGTCTAGCAACAGAGTAAAAGAAGTGACCAATATTTAAGTTATCCACTTGACAATTAGAAACATTAAGAGAACTTTGGACTCAAGGAGTTACAGTAGGAATTTGAGAAAACAAAATTTGGCCACTGTGATGCTATGGATAGAAAAATAACTTTAATCAGGTGATCTGGCTCTGTCTTTATTCTGCACTCCTTTAGTGTGACCTCTGGAACATTACTTAACCTCTGTGGGTCTCAGGTCTTTCATCTGTAAAATGAAGTGAACAGGGTTGTCTTTGAGATTTCTTCCTGTTCTGACATTCTTTGAATCATTGTCATTTTCTTTATGATTCTGACATCCAGATGATGACCTGAACTTTCTATATTTAAATCCTCAGGATCTATTTTTGCTACATGCCCTCAATAATGAATGGTATTCCTTAATAAAACCAAACCTTACAAGGTTTAACCAATAATGAGCTTCAGAATAATGATGGCTGGGCTGAGTGCGGCAATCACACTAGGAGCTGAGCACTCACTTCTCCCTGTAACTGAAATAAAATGAAAACATCTTTTCTTCCTCTACTCAGCATAGAAGAGGCAGACTAATAATTTCAAAGAGAAGTTTACTAAAAACTAGGGAGACAAAATAGAAACAGTTGTCTCCAAAAATAAATGTAGTATAAAAATGTCCATTTCTAAATAGAGAAAAAAGAAGCTATAAAGAGTTTTTCTGAGCTGAAATCTTACACTAAATAGTGACCTCCTTTCCCTGTGGTGGTATGGATTAAACCTGGTAAGACCTGGGTTCAAATTCCAGCTCTGCCATTTAAATCTTAAACCTAGACTGAATTACCTAAGCATATTAAGCCTTAATTTCTTCATTTCTAAAAAGAGAATAATCATAACTGATATGGACTGAATGTTTATATCCCCCCCAAATTCATATGTTGAACTCCTAATCTCCCAAGTAATGGTATTTGGACGTAGGGCCTTTGGGAGTTCCTTAGGTCATGAGGGTAGAGTTCTCGTGAATAGAATTAGTGCTCCTATAAAAGACACTCCACAGAGCTCCCTAGACTCTTCCATCATGGGAGGACATAGCAAGAAGTTCACAGTCTGCAACTCAAAAGAAGGCCTTCACCAGAATCCGACTATGCTGGCGCTTCTGCCATCTAGAACTGTGAGAAAAAATTTCTATTGTTTATAAGCTACCTGGTCTGTGATATTTTGTTATAGCAGCTCAAATGGACTAAACAATATCTATTGGTCACAGTTGTTAATATTAAATTAGATAATATAGGCAAAGCACAGGCTCATAGAAAAGCAGACCCAAATAAAAGTATTCTGGTGCACATGGTTTATAGGGGAAATGCAGGGAATATAGCCAGGGAAGTGGGCGCATGAAGGAAGAAAAGGTGGTCAATAAAGACCATGATTATTAACATACCTACCGAAGTGGGTGACTAAATCCCACTGGGGAAATGCTAGGAACTGTTATAAAACACATGCTTCAGATAACCGTACAAGGGAATCAAGGAGGCTAGAATATTTATACACCCACTTCTGTCAGTCAATGGATGAGAGCTGCTCCCAGAATTGAGAATTCCCCAGAACTTATGGATTGCTGTGAAAAAGTAGAATGGCACTCTGGAGAAAGCCCCCAGGCAGAAATAAAAATACTGGTGGGCGCAAGTTGTCCAGAGCACATTGATATGTAAGGTCCAATGAGCATGGGTAGTGCATGGATAGTATCTGCTGCAAAAGTACTCACCAAAGGTTCACTCTTCATTTTCTCCCCAGTCCTAATTAAAATTGGTGGCACCAAACTCAATCTCCTTTCCTCTAGATTCTTAATTTTATGTTGTTATCAGAGAGACATTTCTGTTTCACAACTTAAAACAGTAACTAATATCAATTCATTGAACTTCAGTATAGAAGTTGTCATCATGGACCCCTTTCCCTTCTTCCCTAATTTCCCAGTCTTAGGGCCATAAACCAGAGACAGCTGAATTTCCATCTGAAGACTGCAGCTATAACTTCCCAAAGAGCACTGTTAAGGGAGAGTCCTAAGAAATGTCATTAACTAAGCCCAAGAGTTCCATTTTCAATGCCAAGGACTATGATGCCCACCATGCTTCTCATACTATCTATCTTATCAGCCAGATGCAAATATCTCTAGACCTTTATTCTCATTTATACTTCTTTAGTCATATTGTCCTGCCATTCCTTTGCTACTCCAGCTGCAACCCTTCTTCCCAAATTATTTAGCTGTATCCTTTGGGGGCACCCAGTAGCCTTTAACTTGTCACCTCTTTGCTTTACTAGAAACTACATTTTATTGTCCTATAATTGGGAACATTGTCATATTTCATTCCTGAATCTCTCTCCCAAATCCTCTAAGCCTGAACTGCATCATCACTGAATTTACCATGAAACCATGCAAACTGGCACCACTATAAATTCCTGGTCTTCAACATTAAAATATCAAGGGAAACAAAAGCAAAATTAAATTATTGGGACTATAACAAAACAATTTTTTAAAGATTTTATTTATTTGTCAGAAGGAGAGAGAGCACAAGCAAGGGGAGCAGCAGGCAGAGAGAAGCAGGTTCCCCACTGAGCAAGGAACCCGATGCGGACTCGATCCCAGGACCCTGGGATTATGACCTGAGCTGAAGGCAGACGCTTAACCGACTAAGCCACCCAAACATCCCATGGGACCATAACAAAATTAAAAGCTTTTGCACAGTGAAGGAAACTATCAGCAAAATAAAAAGGCAACCCACCAAATGAGAGAAGATATTTGCAAATGACATATCCAATAAAGGGTTCATATCCAATATTTATAAAGAACTTGAAGAACTGAACTCCAAAAACCCCCCAAATAATCCAATTTAAGAAATGGGTAGAAGACATAAACAGAATTTTCTCCAAGGAAGACATACACATGCCAACAGACACATGAAAAGATGCTCAACATCATTCATCAATAGGGAAATACAAATCAAAACTACAATGAGCTATTACGTCACACCTGCCAGAAAGGCTAAACTCAAAAATACAAGAAACAGTGTTGGTGAGTATGTGGAGAAAGGGAACCCTTGTGCCCTGCTGATAGGAATGCAAACTGGTGTAGCCATTGTGGGAAACAGTATGGAGGCTCCTCAAAAAATTAAAAATAGAATTACCATAGGATCTAGTAATTCCACTACTGGGTATTTACCCAATGAACATGAAAACACTAATTAAAAAGATAATATGCACTCCTATGTTTCTTGCAGTATTATTTACAATAACCAAGATATGGAAACAACCCAAGTGCCCATTGATAGATGAATGGAAAAAGATGTATATACATACAATGAAATATTACTCAGCCATAAAAACAATTAAATCTTGGCATTTGCAACAATGTGGATGGATATAGAGGGTGTAATACTAAGTGAAATAAATCAGTCAGAGAAAGTCAAATATCATATCATTTCACTCATATGTGCAATATAAGAACAAATGAACAAAGGAAAAAGAGACAAACAAACAAAAAAATAGACTTTTGTATCAAGAACAAACTGATGGTTTCCAGAGGGGAGGTGGGTGGGAGGATAGGTAAAATAGGTGAAGGGGATTAAGAGTACACTTATCACGATGAGCACTGAGTAATGTACAGAATTATTGAATCACTATATTGTATACCTGAAATGAATACAAGACTATGCTAATTATACTGGAAATAAACACATAAATAAAATATCAAACAGACCCTTAGCTCATGCCTCCCAGATTGCTGGGGTTTTTTGGCCCATGGCAATTATTTCCAACATTGTCCATTCTGCTTATACTCTTGACTCTCTTTTGGGCCATCATTCTCAGCAAATGATTTTGTTTCCTACTTCACAGAGAAATTAGAGGCCATTAGTAAAGACTTTCTTATATGTCCTATCATCAGATCAGTTCTCATCCTTTCATTTTTCCTTGCTGTTATGTTGGGGAAGGCTATTGCGTTTGTTCCCATGTTGTCTGGACCCTTCCCTTGCTACCCTACCTTCTCACTATCCACATTTCCTCACCTTCAATTTGCTCCTTACCCTAATGCTTCATCACTATTCTCCTAAAATGTCTTATACAAAAGTCATCAGTGACACCCATGTTGCCAAAACCAATAGACATTCCTCTATTATGTTCCCCTGGACCTCTCTTCTACAGTTAACCTGTTGAACATTAATTCTTGGCAATTTTAATTATCTTGCTTTCTATGCACTTATTTCTCCCAATTAGCTTTCAAATTCAATAAATTATCAACTCCTGCCAAATTGACATCCAGCATAATTTTGACCCTTTTCCTTTCCCCCTCCATCCCTTCATACTGTCACTGCCCTGATTTAAGCTTTTACCATTTCTTAGTTGGATACTATAAGACCTTCCCAACAGATTTCCTTGCGTCTAGTCTTGCCTCATTAAAAATTTATCCATTCTTCCACCACAGCCAGAAATTCTATCATAACATCTGAGTGCATTACTTTTTCTCAGATACCTCAAATATTTCCCCATTTCTTATAACATTTAAGTTTCTCGGTATGGCATATAAAAACTGCCATGACTAGCCTTTGACTATTCTGCAAGCTAATACCATCTTCCAGTTCACACTTAATCCTTTAATAAAGTTTAATGGCTTGTAGACACAAGCACACAATATATCCAGTCCATGCTTTGTACTTCAGACCTTTGATGATGCTGTTTCCTTTGTCTACAATGCTTTCCCACCTTTCTTTGCTTAAGGGCCACTCCTCTGAAACTCTATAATATCCTGGAAATGTCCCAGATATTATCATTTACCATTATATTGAAATTATCTATTTCAATATTTGTCTGTCTGCTGGACTAATAGCTCTTTAAGGACAGGGATCCTATCCTCTGCAGCCAGTATTCGCCTGAAGTGAGCTGAGATCTCAACTTCTTGGGGAGTTGATTATTGGAAAGCCAGTTCTCTGACAGAAACTCCCTTAAGTTTTAATCAGTGACTTTTGTAGTTGGCAGGGACCTTTTGAGTCATTCAATCCAGCTTTCCACTCACAGGAGATCCCTCTACAATAGGAGCCAAAATAATTCAGTCACATATGGTAGAGTATTCCAACTGTGGACAGCTCTTATTTCCATACATACAGTCCCTTCTGGTGAGAGTGGAAATTGATACCAGTTTTTTGGGAAGCAACTTAGTAATACATATGCATGTTTATATGTGTTTATATTTTTATATGTTTGTTTATATTTTTATTCCTTAAATATTTATATCTTTATTCCTTGCAATGCCTCTTTCAGAAATCCCTTCTCAGGAAATCATCCAAAAATGTGGGGAAAATTTATTACATAATAATGTTCATCATGGAAATATAATATAGATAAATTATAGATAGGCAAAAGTAGGGGAATTGTTAAGTAAATTATGATGCATTTATGAAATAGAATTTATTTTGTCTTTTTAAGTGAAAATACAAGATATAAAATATCATCTTAACTATACAAACAAATTCACCTCATTTTATTTTCCAAATTTTCTATAATGAGCATGGATTATTTTTATAATAAGAAAAATTGCAGGTTTTGTTTTGGTTTGTTTTTTGTTTTAGGTTTTGTTGTTATTGTGTTTTAAGGAACTATTACTCTTCTCCTAGGAAACAAGTCTCTGATTTCTGAATTGTCTGACTTCTGCTGAGTTGTTTCCCTCTTGATACTTTGTTTCCACAATTTATCTCATACCCCAACACACCCAGTACAGTTCATCTCTTAAACCCAATGCAGTGTATATGTGTGTTCCTTCCCTTTTCCTGTTCTGATCATGCCTTTGTTACTCTTGTCTCACAGCAATTGAGAGTGTACCAGCTGCATCCCTCCTTCCATAAACATGCCTATGGTTTTATGCTGCTTCTCCATCTCCCCATCAGAATTGACTTAAGTTACAGTTTCTAACTTAAAGGTTCTCATATCCCTGGTAAAAGAGTTAGTTATGCCTGATAAGTAAAGCAATACAGGTGTGCCCAAGGTAGGAAAAAGAAAGAGATTGATGGTCTCTGAAGGTATCAGAAAGGCTTCCCTGGATATAAGATGCCTCTGGGACAAGATTTTCTCCCTTAGAATCACAGCTTTACAGTTAATACAGAGCTATTGAGAATTTAAGAGAACACTCTCCAGGCCAACATCTTATTTTGCAGATGGGAACACTGATGTACTCTGAATTAAAGTGATATTGGTCAAGGTTTCATAATGAATTATTAACAAATCCTCCACTAGAACTTAGGCCTTATGGCTACCATAACCACACTTTCCAGTGTTCTGCAATTCAGTCTACTAAAGACAGGACAGCTGCTTTTCTAAGCTTTTCACAATAAGAGCCCTTAACCCAAAGTAAAACAACAAAACAAAACAAACAGCAGCAAAAACAAAGTAGGATCTGCAGGAATGAAAATAAAGAATACACTAGTTTCTGTTTGGGGGAAAAATTTAGGGACTCTCAGAATTATATTGACCCTGAGGTTATTCCCAGAGGGCATATAAGAAAAACAAACAAGAGTCAATTACTATTTGACTCCAGTTATCTGGGGAAAAAATTTGAAACCATTGCCTCCTTTCATCTCTTAAATGCTGTTGACTAAAGTAGTTGCTGATTAGAGCTGTTAGTTGGGAATGCTGAGCAGCTCTGGGCAAGGGCGCTGCATTCCAGGCTGACCCTGCTCCACCAGGAACAACAGGGTGAAAAGAGGTATTGAGCATACATTCCCAACTCTTTGTTACCCCCTGGCAAACAGTGTGTTTACTAAGATTGCTATAAAAGGTATTTATCTAATTAGAGAGCATTTCCCCCTTTTATTAGTAAGCAATTAGACCACATTTTAGTACATTAAGGAGGTTTTGTAAATCCAACTGCAAGCATATAAATTCTGTAATTGTATAATTGTATATTGGGCACAAAACCACAGATTTTCTTCTATTTTGGCTTGACCATTTTTTTAAAGCAATTTAGGGTTTTCTAAGCTAATGCTTATGTGGTGAGTGTTTTTTAAAGCCTGGGCTAAATACATATAATTTAGCCATTCTTTGGTCTTAAACCCAAACCAGAAAATGACATAAAATCCACACAAACATATATCAACTATTTGTCTGTTCTTCTTCATCTTAAAGCCTGGGAATAATTCGTCTGTTTCACAATGTTTTAAAGTACAATGGTAGCACCGTACCATTCTTTAGCATAGAAACCATAAAATTTTTGTAGCCAAATAATTCCAGAAATTCTCATTTAAACATCTGTAGCTCACATGTATGTGGTTAAATTTATCTTAATTAAATTATGTTTGCAAGACAGGGGTGGTGGGAAAGAAAAGATCATATTAATTTGAATTTTTGCTTAGGTTAAATATATTAGTGGAACTATATTAACATTGCCAACATTTGACCATTTTTCATTTATGAAAATAGTAATTTTCTATGGTTCAACTTCTATTATGTATGTTGTCCCCATTTTTCACAAGGACATAGTAAACACCAAAAATGGAAACCATCATTGATTCACAACCTTAATAAACAATTCATCAACTTACAAAAGGTGTCAAAAGAGTTTATAGGATACATATATTCAGATAACATATATTACTACCAGTTTTACTACTAGATGTTTGTGGGACCTTGGGAGAAACACTAGGTTTTTAGGACCCTCTGTTTCCTTCTCTGGCAAATGACTGGATTATATTAGAACTAAAAAAAAAATTTACAGTTCCATAAAATGTGTATCACTAATCAAAGTTAGTACTGTAAATAACTGTTAATAACAAGGCTCTTATGTTAAGCAAGTTGAGATCTATGTCATTATGGAAACATAACATAGTATTACATTTTTATACGCTGTAAGAAATCTTTCAGTGCACTGAATTAGATAATAAAGAACTGATTCACTTATTGATGGAATGAAAATAATTAACAATACTAATGAGAATAAGCACCATTTACTGAGTACATATTATGAGCCACACACTTAAGCAGTTTACATATTATTTCATATAATTCTTATATAACATACATGAGCAGTGATGTGCAGATAAATGCTTAACAACTATCCCAAAAGCCCTGATTTGTAGTGTTTGCTGATTTCCACAATATAATACTTCAATCTCGGGTGCTTTCCAGATATCAACCTGACTTCACTGAACTTGGCAGGGGTGGGGGTGTGGTAAGGGGGTCCTAGAAGAGATGTGCAGTAGCACACTATTATATAGTATTTCCACCATGCTGATACAGTAGACAAAAATAATCTCAAGAACACAGACAATAATAAAATGTAACAAGATATTTAGGAAGTGATGAGTTTGGGGTACTTATTATTTTTGTTTTAATATAAGTTTACATAATTTAATTTTTAATAATGGCTGTGTTTGATAATCAACTCACAGGATTCCTGAATATTTGGCAGTTTTTGTGAACTGAGGGCACTATTGTATGTGAGGCTGATTTTACTAACCACTTTCACTGAAAATAGGGAACAGTAATATAAAAAGGATTAAATAATTCGTCAAGGTTATCCATTAGTAAATTCAAATCCCAATTTACCAGACAATGAGCCTTAATTTCTTAATTCTGAGGAAGCTTTTACAATGGATTTTACAAAATAACTTTTATATAATCCAAGAAATGTGTTTTTGATTATAGATAAAAAGGCACTAAGCAAGGCAAAAGTGAAAGGAGAAAGCAAGATGAGAATTTAAAGCAATGTCTTCTAGAAGAGGGCCTGTTGAGAGAGAAGACGCAGGTCAGAAAGAACAAGTAATTGAAAAAAGAGAAGTCAGAATAGTGAGCAAGTCAATCTATTCTAAGACATCATGAAGGGATACCACCTTATGCTAGTTAGAATGGCAAAAATTGACAAGGCAGGAAACAACAAATGTTGAAGAGGATGTGGAGAAAGGGGAACCCTCTTACACTGTTGGTGGGAATGCAAGTTGGTACAGCCACTTTGGAAGACAGTGTGGAGGTCCCTTAAAAAGTTAAAAATTGAGCTACCCTATGATCCAGCCATTGCACTACTGGGTATTTACCCCAAAGATACAGACGTAGTGAAGAGAAGGGCCATATGCACCCCAATGTTCATAGTAGCATTGTCCACAATAGCTAAATCATGGAAGGAGTCAAGATGCCCTTCAACAGATGACTGGATTAAGAAGATGTGGTCCATATATACAATGGAATATTACTCAGCCATCAGAAAGAACGATTACCCAACATTTGCAGCAACATGGACGGGACTGGAGGAGATTATGCTAAGTGAAATAAGTCCAGCAGAGAAAGACAATTATCATATGGTTTCACTCATTTGTGGAACATAAGGAATAGCAGGGAGATCGGTAGAAGAAAGGGAAGAATGAAGGGGGGGTAAAAAGAAGGGGGAATGAAGCATGAGAGACTATGGTCTCTGGGAAACAAACCAAGGGCTTTAGAGGGGAAGGGGGTGGGGGATCAGGATAGGCCAGTGATGGGTATTAAGGAGGGCATGTATTGCATGGTGCACTGGGTGTTATACGCAAGTAATGAATCATGGAACTTTACATCAAAAACTTGGGATGTGCCGTATAGTGACTAACATAACATAATAAAAAATGATTATTAAAAAAAAAGATATCATGAAGGGGTACTGAAGTGTGAAATTCCTATGGGAAGGGCTCACCAGTCTGAAATGCTTCAAGGAACGCTGTCTCTTTTACTTGCCTGCACTGGGGTCCCTATAGACAATGACAGACACCATCATACTTTCCCCCAATTATTTGAGCCTATTTTATCTAGATAAGAGAAGGAAAACTCAACATTCATGTTTATAGCTTTTTGATCCCTGGGTAATTTCCACTATAGTTTATAAAATAATTCAAACAAATTTTGTTGCTATAGCATTCCATCTATTCAGAAGTTTTAAGTATTTTGATTAGTCAGTTCACTGGTACTGTTGGCT
Source organism: Ursus maritimus (assembly GCF_017311325.1). Classification (NCBI taxonomy): domain Eukaryota; kingdom Metazoa; phylum Chordata; class Mammalia; order Carnivora; family Ursidae; genus Ursus; species Ursus maritimus. The sequence continues at coordinate 108,126,635 of NW_024423319.1, read as the reverse complement.
AAGTACTCAGTGCTGAGTGTGCATGGGCCAAACTTTCATGCCTTTCATGAAGACTCAGGCTTACTCCAACACTTACTTACCAAACACTAAGTTCAGTGTCTGGTCATAGTGTCACAGGGTTTCTTCTCCTTCCGTGCCCATAGTTTTTGGTCATGCCACTTGGAAGAATGAAGAGGTAGACCAGATGGAAGAGTGGTGGGCAGCAAAGCAAAGTTTATTGAGCGAGACAGCAAATAGTACAAAGCTCCCAAAGAGGGAGGAGACCCGAGAGCACTACCACTGGAGTTTCTAAGTCTAGGGGTTTTTATGCGGTTGTTGGCAGGCTGTTTTAATCTGATTGACCCTGGGGTGCCTGGGCAGCTCAGTCAGTTAAGCACCTGCCTTGGCTCAGGTCATGATCCCAGGGAGGGTCCTGGGATCGAGCTCCACGTTGGTGGTGGGCTCTCTGCTCAGCGGAGAGCCGGCTTCTCCCTACCTCTCCACCTGCCACTCCCCCTGCCTGTACTCTTTCTCTCTCTGTCAAATAACTAAATACGATCTTTTAAAAAAAAATCTGATTAACCCTCCCTGCGCCTGTTCATCCAATCAGGTTTTTGTCTTCTATCACGTGGGAAAGGGTGGAGGGCTCCTTCCAGGGTGGTGTAAAATCCTTTTAAGGGTGGTTTCCTCTTAGGGCATGGGTGGAGGGGGGGCGCTTATCCCTGCCTGCCGTTCTTCCAACTATCTTTCATCAATAATAAGCGCTATATAATCATTAATTGATATTATTATCATTATTATTGTTATTGTTATTATATTATTATTATTATTATTATTTAGAACTGCTGGATTTCTGGTGAGTTCCAGGTTCAGGTTGTGGGCAGGATTTTCTCAGAATGTTTCCACCCAGATTGTAGGATTCTCTTCATAAGCAATATATTAACCACAGGTTGCCAGAATTTGTTCTTTCCTAGGGCTGGTGTGGCCAATGTTTGCAGTTGGTCTTTGGTGCACCTGAATTTTTCATGATAGAAACATTTCAGTTATCGCTTTTGGGGGCACTTGGTAAAAGCAACATTTTCCCCCCAGAGTTTCAGCTCCAGTTGTCTAATGATTTGGGCTCATAATGTATCTGGATTGATATTGGGTGATGTCCATTGATGTGAAAATTGTGCTCTTGAAATGCAGCCAATGTGTCTTTTCACCAGGGCTGAGGTCAAAGCAACTTCCTCATGATAGAGGGGAAATGATCTCTTTGATAGTCAACTCTTGCTTTGCGGTGGTTTCTAAAAGTTATTGAAGGGCTACGTGAACAAATTAAAAGTAGGACATCTTTTAGTGTTTACAGCAGACTGTAAAGTTAAACTTATGAGCTTCATTACAATTGATAAATGGAAATGGTCTTTTTGTAAATGGATAGTGAGAACAGTGAGCAGTCTGAGGAAATCCTCCTTCTCAGACTTTCTGCCTCAAAGCTAGATCCTTCAGATTTATCTTGTACTTTACTATGATGTCTTACTATTGCTTCCTGTAATTATATTGGATTCATGCTTATCACTAAATTTATAACAGCCTTATCAGAAATATCAGCCACCTCCATAACTTTATTTCTTTGAACATATGTAATTTTTTCACCATCATAGCAGTCATTTCATATCACATCTTTTAAAAGCTAGTAAAGGACGTCAGATTCATCTGGTATAAATTTCTTATTTTACAGTTGAGGAATCAAAAGTCCAGTGAGGTTAAACACTTTGCCCTAAAACTCAGCACATCAGCATCTTACTAGTTTTGAACTTGCAGTTTTGAATGAATTTTAAGTGGTGTGTGGAATACCATCCATTTGTAAAATGAATAAACTTCCTTTAGCAATTTTTAACTTCCTTTAAAGAATGTTTCAAAAGGACATAATATGACACCATTAGAATCAATCATGTTATCCTGATAGCTAATAAAACCTTAGGTGGTGACACTGAAAACACAAGATGAGTTAGGGTGTGGTGCCTAACCTGTGTAGCCCAATACAGTGGCCACCAGCCACATGTGGATATTTTAAATTTTAAATTCATTGAAAGTAAATAAAATTAAAAATGTAGTTCCTCAGTCTTACTAGTCACAGTTCAAGTGTTCAATAGCTACTTTAGCTAGTGGCTACAGTATTAGAAAACACAGAATAGAACATTTTTATTATCCCAGAAAGTCCTATTGGATAGCACTAGAAGGCAGGTTTGGACCTCCCCTGAGCTTCAAATTTTGTTGGGGGCTTCAAAGTGGGAAAGTCCTTCTTTCTCCATGTAGGCGTCAATCTTGTCACCAGGTCAATTTCTCAGGAAACAGACAAAAGCTTTCCAGAGTGACAATCTACTCAGCTCCTAAACTGTACCACCACTCCCTGATGAAAGAGTGAGACTCTATATCCCGTGTTCCTGGCCCTTCTCACCCCTGCCCTGTTTTGGGAGTGAGGGTGCAGGAAAATGCATTAAGAAGGGAAGAGTGAAGATTTAGCATTTTGGAGGCATATCCCAAACTTCCTGAACCTTGTTTAACTTTTAACTTCTTTATCTTCTTTTTACCAATATTTCCCAATCCCTCCACCCTCAGGAGATGACAGAGGTGTGCCTTTGATGAGGTCCAACTACTTTCTGCCCCTTCAAAGCTAGAGGAAGTGTTTAGACAGATTCAGGGGAAAGAGATGAATAAAGACAGGAGCTTCAATCAATTCTTCACTGAGTTTGCGGAGGTCCTCGGCATGTTCCACCCAGTGAGCTCCACTTGTTGGGGAGCATGCAATGGGAGGTTACTCAAATAAGAGAGCTGAAAGCTATCGGTAGAAGTGAGGAAGGGAAGGGACAAAAGCAGGAGAGGAACGTGTTTTGTTTTGAAGAAACAACAGTTCCAACCAACTTGATGCCCAACTAGGTCTTTCACCTGATAGCCCCTTGCTAGGTGTGTCTCACCTGATAGCCCCTTATGTGAGCCAGTTTGAGCTGGATTAGAGCTGAGGACCTGTGCAAAAGCCCCCCCCTCCCCGAGTTGTCCTAAAGTCACCTTTAGCTCATTATAATACTAAGATCTCCTCTTGTGGGTGGAATTTTCCCCCATTTTTTGAACATATGATGTATGTATGCACTAGGATGTTGACAGGCTAGGCAGGCGCAAGTGAACTACAGTGCTTATGCAAGCTCCCTGCCTTGCCCCCTAATATACTAAATAAAAGTTTCCTGTACTAACCTTATGGGGAGACAGTGCTTTGAGAACCAGCTCCCTGTCTCCTTACTTATAACAAGTAATAAGTTCTTTGCTTTCAACAATTCCTTGGATTGTTTTCAATTTGATGCACCCCAGTCACAGAACCCCTTGAGTTTGGTTACATACTGAGTGTACAAAGATGGCAAAAATTGCTTTATAGGGACTCTTTTCCCAGAGGCCCTTTTCATTATCAGCTCTCCTAGCCTGAGGGCCTGAGACTGGGCCTCGAGGTCAAGACCCCTCACTGCCACACACTGGCAATTCCTTGTCCAAACCAGACAATGGATCCTTCTTCACCCTGAATTGGAAACACCATAGTAGTTCACAAACAAGGGGTTAATGATTCAATAAATATGTCTTGTCAGAAGAATTTACATTTCAGAAGCCACCTCCATACCCTTACTCCCCCTCTCCTCCTAATCCCTGTTTACTGCCCAGTAAAATGAGGAGTTGGAACTAATTGATTTCTAAGTCCTTTCCAAGCTCAGAAGTTGTGACACCTCCTACTTCTGGGGGATGCTCTTGCCTTAGCACATAGGAACTCTTGCCCCGGGATAACTTCTAGCAGTAAAATTGTCCTCTTACTTCCATCCACATTTTGCCTCAAAATGTATTCTTATTTATTCCATCTTCCTTCATCTTAAGGTAAATTCCCAAATCAGCAGAGGAAAAAGCCCCCCAAATTCTCTCATAGTTTGGGTTGTTAAAATTTGGATCCTGAAAGTATATGACAGAAGTAGTAAAAGATGAAGAAGTTGTCTTTTTTTGTCATTACCACACACAAAGTAAACCATGGATTTGAGCAAAGTCATTCTTCAGAAACGTTCAGCATAGAGCTTCTTCAGAGCAACACTAAACACTTAAATGTTTCCCCTACATAATTATAGTAGCTGCTATTTATTGAGCAACCATTACATGCCAGGCATGACTCTCTACATACACTACTTCATTTACCCCAGCTGTGGTACGATCTCCATTCTACAAATTCAAAAAAGTTGAGAGAGTCCTGGTAATCTGCAGATTCAAACAGCTAATATTCTGGAGCAGAATTAGAATAAGACTTCATCAATTGCTACAGTCCATCTGTTTTTCACCCTGCCATTAATTTTAAAATTTGTTCCAAGGAATCCTAAATAACCTCTCAAGATGCTCTATATTCTTGAGGGGCTTGGGGATGAGTGGGGGGAAAGAAGAGAGAGGCCACAAAGTCACCTCTATCCCTGTCCAAGTCTTGCCTGTCTGACTAACTCCTCCCCGCAGGTTAACCCCAGAAAACACTCTTTTAACTGTTTTAAGTACTGGGATTCCACATACAATTTCTCAGATTAAAAAAAAAGTTCAAAAACCATTGTACAAGGTAGGGTCTGCTTTCTCCAGTGTCCTTCTGACACCATCCTAGCAATAGCCTTTGCCTATTTATAATAAATTAACATTTACATATTAATTTATCCCACAACTGAAGAATGATTAATAAAAAATCATTGTACATCTTTAACTACACTGTCTTAATTACAGATCTGGAAATGCCCTGGTAGAAATTGATTATTCATAGGCCAATTCATCAGAAAGGAGAATAAAAAAAAAGTCCGGGCCACTGCTGCTTGCTTTCTCTCAAAAAATGAATTAGATTTTGACAAGATGATCATTCGGTGTGTGATGGCCCTTGGCCAAACAAAATATATTCACTTTCACTTTGGATCTTCCAGAAGGACCATTTTCTCAATCAGAGGTAATGGGATTGACTTTCAAAGAGGGGTTTGTTCACATTTTTTTCTCATTTTTTAATGACCTAGAGGATTTATAGCCTCATATTTTTTCTTTTAGGTATAACTGCCTGGAAGCCTGAACAGAGATAAGTTTCAATTCATTTTTTACTTCTTACAGTGTTCTTTTAAAAAAATGTGAAGACATTTCCCAAGAGATTTGTTTTTGCTGGTGGTGTTCTTGGAGGTTCCCCTTTGTTTGTGTGTTTGTATGTCCATGTATTCTCACACACAGGCCAAGAGGTGCCTATGTATAAGGGGGTCAGCAGGGAGATAGTATTCTCTAAGTATCTTAGTCTGTGATATCTTGCAACAAAGAACATTGCAAGTCACTTGGTATAAGAGGAAGCTGCTCTTGGACAACCTGTTTGTTCATCCACTTACCAAACAGCAATCAGCAATATTAATCAAATGTCTCTTATGAGTAACCAGAGAAGGGAATCAGAAATGTTCAGATAGGGGTTGAACAACTGCTTGGCAAAAAGATTATAAAATAGATTATATCAAGAACTACAAAATCATAGTTTTAGAAATTTAGAGTTCCTTTCATCTTGTAATTCCATACTTGTGACTTACAGGTTTGGATCCAGAGGGAAAACGAGCTATTTATCTTATGGTGATGATTGGATGTCTCTGTTTGCTAAGAATGACTCTGGTTCTTGTACAGAGGAACAGATCTTTGCCTAGAGTAGAAAGTTGCCAAAGGGGTTGAGGGGCACTGTGAGATGTTTGGCTATAAAATGAAAGTGAGAAAATACACTCAGGGAAAAAGGATATGATTTTATATTCCTGGCAGAACTGGCATGCTTATTTATAGTGAAGTGGATTCTCCTCCCTTGGTTATTTATATTGATCTTCAGGGGAAAGAGGAAAGGAAAATGGTAATGCCCAGGTGAAGAAAGAAAGGTTCACTGAGGAAGGGAACTCCAAATGTCTGGGAGTGTTATAACAAGGATCCCTCTAATAGGCAGCCCAGCAGTACTTGCCAGTGAGCAGAAGGCTTGTCCAGGTCCATAGAAGCTACAGTCAAAGAACCCAGAGAACTGAGAGAACTTGAACATAGAAAAAGATATTCTTTTGTGCAAGTTGCACTTTTGTATATGATAAGTTAAATCTCATTGCAAATGTAGAGTAACTGGCCCACTGAAGGCTATGGTTTCCCAAGTGCAAGGGGTAGGAGGCATTCAACACCAAGCAAAGAATGATCCACCCCCAAAATAACCAGAGAAAGTCCAGTCACTTGCCTCTTTGATAGAAGGCTTACTACATAATTGAAATAACATTAGTTACCAGTACCAATGAATGAGTACACACTAATGAAGCATCTAGTGGGCACAGCACACACGTTCTCTCTTTTCACTGCAGACTGTCATACCATGTCATTTGACCCTCAATACAACCTCATGAGGAAGAGGAAATTAAGGTTCCTAGGGGCTCAGTAACTTGCTCAAGGTCACACAGCCAGGTGACAGTACTACAATTGAACCAATATATGTCTGGATCCAAACCCAATACTCTTTAAACTTTTTCTAAACATCCCTCAAATAGGAAGTTAGGAAAATAAAGCAAAGTTTATGGTGACAGCTAAATTCATGGTGGAAACAAAACTATGTTACAGGATTTCCTTCCCTCTTCTATTACAAGGGTTTTCTTCTAATGTTCTAAGAAAACATTCACTCAGTTAGCTAAGGGTAAGGAAAATAGGTCCTATTCTTTGGTGTTAACTTATTTAAAATTTTATTTAAAAAATAAGATCAATAAGCACAACTTATATTGAATTTTTGATTGTCAAATATTTTCTCTTTGCTTAACTCTAGATAATCAATTTTTCCCCAGAGAAAAGGGGAAAAAAACCCAAATTGATCAAGAACAAACAGCAACTTAATTTAATGCAGTTTCCATTAGAGTATAAAAAAAAATGCAGTTTCCCCACTTTTAAATTTAAGTGCAGGGAACAGAACATTTTTTCATAAGAACAAATAATATTAAATACTTCAGTTCCTATGAAAGCTGAACCTCATGAACTATAAGATGTGGAGAAAAATATTTGAAGAAGGGCAGAGCTATCTAAGAGACACTATCTCTGACAAGCTGTGAATGAGTGGGCCGTGGGCTCTAGATTATTTAGCTGTGTGAGCCTGGGCAAACTACAGATAGTTAGAAACAGAAAACAGAGGTTTTCTACTCTGAGAGCATCATACTGTCGATGAGAAAATGAAGTCTCACCAACAGTAAATGACTTGCTGACCATCAGAAGAATAGTGGAGATCTAGGACTGTTCTGTGCTTCATTCAATTAATTTCTAGGTGCCTCATTTCCTATTCTGTAAAATGAAGGAATATGAATAAGAAGTGACCTGATATCACAAAATGAATACTTGGCTTGGAGATTGATAGTCTGAATTTAAGCTCCCTTGTCCAATACCCACCCATTGACTTTAGGCAAGTCCCTATCTTTTGTTCAGTTTTCACAAATTCTAAATTTGAAATTAAAATTCTGTTCAAACTGTATCATGGAGGTGTTGAGAGAAACTAATAAGACAATGTATAGGCAAGTACTTTGAAAACAATGAAACACTAAAGAGGAGCAAAGGAATTACAATAATGGTGATGATGATAATGGTGGTGATTAAGTCCTCTTGATCTCAAATTCTAGTTGAAAGGGAGAGCTTGCATTTGGAAGAAGTAGAAAAGGTTATATTGGTAGAATGAGGGCCAAATGGTGGAGCCTCATAAATGAAAAGATGTGAGTTTAGATGGCTTTTAAAAGATAGAGTGCAATTGGTAGGATTGCCAAATTAAATATGGGATGTTGAGTTAAATTTGAATTTCCCAAATATTGCATGGGACATATTTATACTGACAAATTATCTGGTGGTTATCTGAAATTTAAATTTCATTGTGTATCCTCTATTTCTTTTTACTAAATCAGGCAATCTTAATAATTGAGGGATTTCTGTGAAGGGTAGCAAGTGATATATGAAAGCAATGGTTCAGAACTCTTGTAGAAATATGGGGATCAGGAAGGAGTGGAATCAAGAAGATAGTCTTGGTTTGGGTTTCCCTAAAAACAGAAGCTATAAAACGATTTAAGGGCAGTAATTTATATGGAAGGTGAGGTCAAGAAACTTGGTAAGGAAGAGAGGAAAATAAGAACCACTCTAAGGGTGTTTCATATAAGTCATTGCTGAAGGCAGTGGGAGCTAGATTCCACTGGTTTCAATGAAAAGCCTTACACAATGCCTCCTAAGAGAGACGCTAGGGCACTTGTCTGCTAGCTTTAGCTTCCTATTGATTAAGGGTTGCCGCTGTGGGGTGAAAGGGACCAAAATATGGTGCCCCAAAATATTCCACTTCGGCATAAGGATTATTTTGAGCTGAAAGCAACTGAAAAACAGCAGATACAGAAAAAAGTCCTCTACTCTCCCCCATTTGCCTAAAAGCAGGGCGTAAATTTCCCTTTGTGAAGGTGTTCCCCTCCCCTTTCTCAACAGGAGGGGTAGAACTACCCTTAATCACTGGAGATGACCTAGACTCTTATCATCCCAGTGACAGCACCAACAGGAATTTGCATGATAAACCTTATTAAAGAACCCTTATCTTGCATTAATTTCCCCCATATATTTACCTTCCCACAATTTACTGCCCCTAGAAGCTCAAAACCCTTTTCTTTTGTCACTTTTCCACAAGTTTATGACCCTTTGCTAACATGGTATATAAGCCTCCAGGTCTGACTGCCTCTTTGGGGTTTTCACTTCCTTTTCTGTGAGACCCCCATACCATGTAAAAATATTAACATCAAATAAAAATTGTATGTCTTTTCTCCTGTCAATTTGTCTTTTGTCAATTTAATTTGTAGGGCCCCAGGTACTAAACTAAAAGGGTAGAGAAAAATATTTTTTCACCCCTACACATCTAGGATACATATCCCCTTGGAATGAGCAATTTCCAAAAGCTTCAGAAGAACTTGGAGGCAATTAGGCATGGAGAAGTTCTGGGCACCTGAGGTGGGATGTGTTGGTGGTAGTCTGATCCTACACTAACTATCCAGCACAGCTGCATCTGAAATAAGAAAAGAATGGGGAGTTGGGCACCTGGGTGTTTGAGTCAGTTGAGCGTCTGGCTCTTGATTTCAGCTCAGATCTTGACATCAGGGCTGTGAGATCAAGCCCTGCATCAGACGCTGTGCTGAGTCTGCTTGAGATTCTTTACTTCTCCCTCTGCCCCTCCCCCTCATGCTCTCTACCTCTCTACCTCTCTAAAATATATAAGTAGGTAAGTAAGTAAATAAATAAATAGAAAAGAAAAGAATAGAGAGGATATGATGCTGTACACCCAAAACATCTACAGAGACTACAAAGAGGCCACTGATGTAGTACAGAAGTGATAAAGTCTTGGACTAGGATAAGTTATTCATTTGTTCCAAAAATGCTTATCGAATACCTAGTTTATGGTAAATATGTTCTAAACATTGGGAATCCAAAGTATAATACAGTTCCTGCTTTCAAGGAATTTTCAGTCTAGTAGGGGAAAAAAAATAAATACAGTAAGTAGAATGTAGTTGCTAAGTATTATCACAGAGGTGTATTTAAAATATTATCAAAATAGGGGTGCCTGGGTGGCTCAGTTGGTTGAGCAGTCGACTCTTGATTTCGGCTCAGGTCATGATCTCAGGGTCCTGGGATTGAGCTCCACATCAGTCTCTGCACTCAGTGGGGAGTCTGCTTGAAATTCTCTCTCTCCCGCTCCCTCTGCCCCTTTCCTTGCATGCACTCTCTCTCTCTCTCTCAGAATAAATAAATCTTAAAAAAATAAATAAAAATAAAATATTATCAAAATAAGAGCAAGTGCTCAGAAAAAGACAGTGAAGAATGAAACAGATTTTAAAGACTAATTAGTCAAATTAGGTAAATGAGTAACTCTCCCCTGTATCTCACATCTGGCTTCCAAATGTGAATCTAAGATTTTGAATGAGGGTAACTGAAAAATGATAGAATCAATACTCTAGGAAGTTAGAAAGATGAGCTTGCTTTATAATGAATGACAATGAATTATTTCTAGACTGTGTTAAGTTGGAAGTGGTTAAGACCTGCAAAGATGTCTAAGAGGTCCTTTAAGATAAAGTGCTGATGTTTGGTTTAAAGACCAAGGCTGGAAATCGTCTGAGAATCTGGTAGGCTTAGAGGAGAGTGAGAGCCATGGGCAGAGCATGCTCAATAAGTGAAATATTTTAAAAAAAGATTTATTTATTTATTTATCTGACAGAGAGAGAGAGACAGGGAGAGAGGGAACACAAACAGGGGGAGTGGGGGAGGGAGAAGCAGGTTTCTCACCAAGCAGGGAGCCCAATGTGGGGCTCGATCCCAGAATGCTGGGATCATGACCTGAGCTGAAGGCAGATGCTTAGCGACTGAGCCACCCAGGCACTCCAATAACTGAAATATTAACGGGGAAATAAAGTCAGTACCAAGGTTGGTGCCTCAGAGAACATCTTTGACTGGAGATCAAGAGAAAGAGATGACATAGGGGCTGAGGCAAAGAAATCAGGCTTGCAGCAAGCCAAGAGAGAGTTTCAAGAGGGGTACTGGCCGGCAAGAAAGTGAAACAAGGTTAGCTGGTCATTCATTCAGTAAACACCAAACTGATTTGATTGCATTGACCCCAAATGGACAATAGCTTAGTTGTAACATATGAATATATATGGACAACTCAATTATTAGCTTTTGGAGATCAAGCTAAAGGAAGTTAAATGAAGGCAAATATGGCAAAAATACATGACTGCTATTGCTAGTGTAAGCCATAGATTACTAGAAGTTAGGCAGGTTCAATGAGTCTCATGCACCTATTTTTTTTTTCTGGGCCTGGGACAGGTATCTGTTCTTTGAATGGTCCCAGTAATCATGTATGGTGGACATTCTCATGCACCATCCAGATACCCCGCAGATGAAAAACTTCTTGCCCCAGCTGCTAAGAGCACTAAGTGAGGAAAGTTTTCAATTGCCCCCTCAGGGACTGCCTTAGCTTCGGAGAGAACCTAGGCCCCAGGTCACAATCTTCTGAGGGGGCATGCATTGCAATGACTAATGGAGATTGGGATATAAAGACCTGGCTTATATTTAAGCCCAACTAGGACCTCTCCCTGAGGTCGTCCATGGTTGTCATTGCCTAGTTCACAGCTTCACTTTGTCTGCCCAGTTCAGCTTTTCACTCCCTTCCCTAAGATACTATTTAAGAAACCTGTGAAGTAAACTCCATCTCAAAATCTGCTTCCATGGGAATCCACCCTGTGGCATCACACAATCCACCTTTATCAGTTAAGTGCTTTCAAGTAATAGACAACTCCATTTCACCTGGCTTAAAAAATATTGTTACCTCACAGAACCTGAAGTTCTGAGGTCGGGTTGTTCTAAGGTTAGTTAATCCAGTAACTCACTAAAACTACCAATCCTCAAGGTTTTTTCTCTTTCTGCTTTGTCATTATCAGCACAGTGGCTATGTACCTCAGTCTAGCATTTCTCACAGTCACAAGATGGCATCACAATGCAGGTATGAAAATGTCCTGCAAAGGAAAAGTTCTGACAATTCTCAGGGAAATCTTTTTTAAGAGCAAGATACCCTTTCTCAGAAGCCCTCTGGCTGACCTCCCTCCAGTCACTGGCCAGAACTGGGGTTTGCACCTCCCTCCAAACCAATCAGTGGCAAGGAAATGGGATCACTATGATTTGCAGAAACCGATCAAAACTTTCTCCTGAATCTTTTAAGGGATGGATATAGTCCTGAAAAAGCCAGGGTTACTACACTGCCGTATCCTAGAATATGTTTAATCAGCATTTTCCTTCCAAGTAACTAATTTTATATAACTTAAAATCTAGGTTAGGTAGCTAGAGGGAAATATTATTTTTATATAAAGCACCTGGATGGACCTTCTGTGAAACTTCTTGCAAGGACAATGAAATGACTTTTTTTTTCTTTTTTTGGCCAGGCAAGAATGAGATATGTGGTAGTGTTTTCTAACCATCAGTGAGCCTTCTATGCGTTAGATATACACGCATTTTCACCAGAGCTTGAGTTCAGTGGAAAGCAGCAGCACCTGACATACTGCACCAATTTTAGAGAATTTGGAAGGAAGAGTTAAGAAGCACATTTTCAAATAACCCAGTCATAAAAGGACAAATACTATATGATTGTGATTATATGAGATACCTAGAATAGTCAAACACATAAAGAAGAAATAGAATAGTGGTTGTCAGGGTCTGGGGTTTGCAGGGAATAGGAATTTATTGTTTAATGGGTATAGTTTTAGTTTTGGAAGAAGAAAAAAGTTCTGAAGATGGATGATGTTGATGGTTGCACAACAATGTGAATATACTTAATGTCAGTGAACTGTATACTTAAAAATGATTAAAATGGTAAATTTTATCTTATGTGTATTTTACCACAATTAAAAAAAAAGAAGCATATTTTCAGAGAATACCTGGAGGAAGAAAACCCAGCAGTTAAGGTCTAGAAAAAAAATTCATTCTAGAAAAGCCTTATCACTCACTGGAACTGCTTTAGGTTATAAACACCTACTGTAAAGCATATTTTATTGTGTTATATTTGTAAAATGGATTGAAGTATTTTAAATGATTGTGGCTGTTAGTTCATCATGCAGTAAAATTAATTTTAAAGAGAGGTTTGATTTAAAATGGTTAACTATTCCTAAATAAAGTTCCATTATTTTAATAATAGGCTCCAACCATCCAAGTTAGAAGATAAGATGAGCAGCTACTTATCTTATTTAAATCTTATTTTTGTCCCATTCATGTTGTTTTCTGAATTAGGTGAAAATAATACACTGTGTTGAGGCAAAAAATGATCAAAATTAGATGAATATGCTAATGTATTTTAACAGCTTGTCTGATATTTCATAAATATCATCTCTAACTAAAGTATGTCACTATAAATAAATTTCAATTTATCTCCTGCTCAGAAAAAAATACTCCACAGAAATATTTTTAGCGATGTAAAGCCAGAAAGGGATGTCCATCTATTGATGCAGAGTAATTTTTCCACTAGGGAGATGCTGCATTAGATAATTTTTAAAGGCGTTTTCAACTCCGTGATTCTGTGATATGCTGAAGCTTTGAAAATAACTCTCAGAGAGAGAGGAAGTGACATCAGCAAAATGGCAGTACAGGAATTTCCAGTTCCCATCTTTTCCTAGAAACATCAATTTAAGCAATTATCCACACACAAAATATCTTCACAAAACCTAAGGATTTGAGGTGAGAAATTAACATACCTAAGTGAACCAGAGAAATAAAAAATGACACATTGAAGAGGGATGAAGATAGATTCCCATTATTCTGTCACCCTTCTCCCAAGCCCAGCCAGCCCAGCATGGAGAGAGACACCTTCCCATGGGAGAAGAAGGGTGAAATAAATGCCCAATTTCAATGTAGACCCCAGTACCAAACCCGCCTGCATAGACCTACAGACCAGCTCCTGCAAACCCAGGTTTCCAGCTGGCTCCCATGGGCCCAACCTCTAGGCCAGCTACTATGAAACCAGTTCTCCTGGATTATCCCAATACCAGACTGGCCCCCAGGGACCAAGATACTGGGCCTACCCTAGTGGTGTCCAATGCCTGGTTGGCTCCTTTGGACCCAGGATCCAGGTCTACCCCACAGACCCAGATCCCAGGCCCATCACTACAGACTCAGGTGTGAGGCCCCTCCCAGTGAACCTAGCTTCAGACCCCTCATCTGCTGACCCAGGCACCAGATCTGCCCACCCAAGGACCCCAGCAGCAAGCCCATCTAGAGATATCACCAGACAGTTCATATGGAATCTCTGAATGGACTGACTGGGAAAGGGCTTTGCCTCAAGAAGCCAGTGTAAAAGGACTGGAAGGGGTGCCTCATTCTTCAAAAGTACAGATAACAACACAAGGTCATAATGATCATGAATAATCAAGGAAACATGACACCACCAAAGGAAACAAACTCCAAAGTCTGAACCCCAAAAATTGAGATGTGTGAACTGACAAAGGATTCAGAATAATCCTCTTAAAGAAATTGAGGGAACCACAAGAACAGGGAGATAGACAACTGAATGAAACTGGGAAAACAATGCATGTACAAAATGAGAAGTTCAAAAAAGAAATAGAAACCATTCAAACAAACTGAAATCCTAGAGTTGAAGGATACAATGACCCCTATCTTACACCACTCACAAAAATTAACTTGAAATGGATTAAAACATTAAATGTAGGACCTTAAACTATAAAAGTACTAGAAAAAAAAAACGTAAGCAAAAACTTCTTGACGTTGGTCTTGGCAATGATTTTTTCTATATAACACCAAAAGCACAAGCAACAAAAGCAAAAATCAGTAAGTGGGACTATGTCAAAATAAAAAGCTTCTTCACAGCAAAAGAAGCAATCAAAAAAATGATAAGGCAACCTATGGAATAGGAGAAAATATTTGCAAACCATTTATCTGATAAGGAGTTAATATCCGAAATATATAAGAAACTCATACAACTCAATAGCAAAAAATACACAATCCAACAAATGACTGGGCACTGTCATAGGCAATTTCTATAGCAGTAAAGTGAAACACATTCAGACTACTTGAAACATGATCAGTATAGGCTCTATTGGTGCCCATCTATATCATTTTGGTACTCAGTGTTCCTGTTAATGGCATCTTAATTCAAGCACATGGGATTATCTGTCTCAGAATTTCCTCTGGCCACAGGAGCATGCCCAGCTCACACAAGGGGCAGGCCAGAAGTGCCAAGGAATTAACAGTCTTGGGAGCAGCCATCCACCAATGATGTTTGGGACTGGTAAATAAATATCTCAGCTTCCCTTTCCCCTTCAGTGGATGACTGGGTTGTCCTTGTTACACTGTCTTCCAGGGGTCCTCAGTATGATTGAGTCCCTGTTCCCTACAGCAGTAATATGTTCAAGAACATACCTATATTGGCTTCCTTCCCTTCTCTGTCTCAATTCCCCACTCCCCTACCAGTGCTTCCTGGGATCACTTATCAAATAAACTACCTGCACTGAAATTCTTTTACTAAGATCTTCTTCTAGGGAAACTTCAACTAGGATAATCAGTAAAGGAGAAATGATCTCAATAGGAGTCCTAGAACTGGCACTGGAATGAGACTCAGTCTCACGGCAGATGAGTTTGGCATTGGGATCTCATGAGTATTCATATGAATTTCCACTATTACATAAAACATGTTAGTTTTCTTTATGAGTCGCTTCTCCTCTCCCCTCAAGACTAATTTCCCACCCTCTATTTTGCAGATTTCCCCCCCTAAACTGTGGAGCTCCTACTTATTCATAAATTTGAGTTACTCATAATGTTGACTCACTCATGGCCTATCATGACCCTCCCACTTCTCTCTACTTCATGAATTTTCAGTTTTAGACTTCACTGTTTAATCATAGACGTCTAATTTCATTTTTCAATTCAAACGGTAGAGAGTGAAAATCTAATATATTCCATCTTTGAGCAGAGCTAATTACAATAGATTAGTAATGAGCAGTTAAGAATCATCCAATCCAGGACACCAGATTACCTCTTTCACAAAGAGGCACTGTTAATAATTAAGCCAGGACAGTTAGGTACAAACCAGGACTGTTCTGGGCAAATTAAGTTGTATAGCCATGGGCATATGACATTAATCAATTTATACTTGCTTTTATAAGATCGGTTTCTTGGTGCTTGTCAAATTAGTTATGAACTTTATGTGTGTGCAGGGGATGGGGATAGTGAATGGCACATGATCATCCATTAAAAAGACCAACGATTTTCTAAAGAAATAAAAATATGGCCACTCTTAAGTTATAGAACATTCATACTATAGGGCAGTGAGAACTGTAATGGATTACCAGTGATTCTCATACCAAACTTTGGGGACGAGCAAAAAAATCCACTCTTTGATCATAGTCAGAACACATTCTAAGGCTGAAAAAACCTCATCATGAATTCAACTATGGCCTATTTTGTAAAGATGTAAAGCCATTTGGTAAAACATCATTCTTCAACAGAACAGTTCAAATAAGTATTGATGAAGTTGGAAAACGGAATCCTATTGTATCCAGTGAGTATTAGGATTACCTAAAATTCAATAATCTTGGAAGCCATTGATGTCTCAGATTGACATTATTGGTTGGGATGTAATTGAAATTAAAACATTCAGAATTATATTCACGGGTGTCTCAGATAAAATGAATAGAAGGGGAAGTTCTTGGTATTACAAAGGAAGCAAATAGCTTATTTTAGTGTTTCACCTCTCTGAAAATTAAAGAGAAGTTTGTCCAACCATTATTCTGCATCAATGTATTACAAAAGATTTATCTTTCTGGGTTGAACTTATAAATATAGTTTCTAAAACTATTTCAGAAAGATTGCAGAGAAGGTCTATTTCTTTCTATGGAGTTTCAGATACACAAGGTATCTAAGCCTTTTTTCTACTACAGGATAAAAAAAATACAAGCTTTCAATATTATCTGGGTATGTTGAGCAGTGACTGGATGAGATAGCAGTCAGGAGTCCTAGGCTCAAATTTCATCTCAGCCACTTTTGTCTCTAAATCCGTTTGTTCATCTGAGAAATGAGCAGATTAAGCTAGATCAGACTTTCTAATTGGGCTCTGTTGGCCTACAGAGTTCCATGTATCACATTCTCTCTGATATGCTTCAGCGATGTGAGTCTTCCTTTCGGGTCCCTGTACAAGTCACAGTCACTTCTGTCATAGGACCTTTGCATGAGTTATCTTCATTTGAAATGCTCTTTCTTCTACATCCCATCTCCAAACATCTTGCTTGGTTAATTCCTATTTATCATTTAGATTAATTGCAAGGGTTGGTTCCTCAGGGAAACTTTGCACAATTCTCATCTTGGGTCACATTGCTGTTATTCATACTTTCGTAAAAGCATTCCTTTCCTTCCTTGCACTCAGTTCACTCATTTGTGTGATTATTTCATAAATAAATAAGTTATCCAGTAGTTCTAACTCTGTAAGAATGAGTCTATCATAGATGGTATTTTCCGAAGATGGTTGTAATAATATCACCTATCCCACATGGTTTTCTACAGTATGACCTTGTGATTTTCCCAATAAGAAGTGGAATTTAATTACTCTGTCTTTGAAATGGAGCAAACCTATGACTGCTTTGTGAATATAGTTCATCATAAGTGACACTGCATAACTTCTCAGAGTAAGTCATAAAAGGCAATGCAACTCCCTCCTTTTTCAATGGAACACTTGCACTTAACAAAGCTGGGGGCATCACATTGCCTGATTTCAAGCTATATTACAAAGCTGTGATCACCAAGACAGCATGGTACTGGCACAAAAATAGACACATAGACCAATGGAACAGAAAAGAGACTACAGATATAGACCCTCAATTAATGGTCAACTAAACTTTGACAAATCAGGCAAAAATATCCAATGGAAAAAAGACAGTCTCTTCAATAAATGGTGCTGGGAAAATTGGACAGCTATATACAGAAGAATGAAACTCAACCATTCTCTTACACCATACAGAAAGGTAAACTCTAAATGGATGAATGACCTCAATGTGAGACAGGAATCCATCTGGGAAACAAACTGAGGGCTTCAGAGGGGAGGGGGGTGGGGGAATGGGATAGGCTGGTGATGGGTAGTAAGGAGGGCACGTATTGCATGGTGCACTGGGTGTTACACGCAAGTAATGAATCATGGAACTTTACATCAAAAACTAGGGATGTACTGTATGGTGACTGACACAATATAATAAAAAATAGTATTACAAAAAAAAGGAATCCATCAAAATCCTAGAGGAGAACATAGGCAGTAACCTCTTTGACATCAGTCAGAGCAACTTCTTTCAAGACATGTTCCCAAAGGCAAGGGAAACAAAAGCAAAAATGAACTTTTGGAACTTCATCAAGATAAAAAGCTTCTGCACAGCAAAAGAAGCAACCAACAGAACAAAGAAGCAAACCACGGAATGGGAGAAGATATTTGCAAATGACACTTCAGATAAAGGGCTGGTATCAAGATCCATAAAGAACTTCTCAAACTCAACACAGGAAAAACAAATACGTCATTCAAAAAATGGGCAGAAGACATGAACAGACACTAATCCAAAGAAGATATACAAACGGCTAACAGACACATGAAAAAATATTCAACATCATTAGCCCTCAGGGAAATTCAAATCAAAACCACATTGAGATACCACCTTACACCAGTTAGAATGGCAAAAATTAATAAGGCAGAAAACAACAAATATTGGCAAGGATGTGGAGAAAGGGGAACCCTCTTACACTGTTGGTGGGAACGCAAGCTGGTACAGCCACTCCAGAAAGCAGTATGGAGGTTCCTCAAGATGTTAAAAATAGAGCTACCCTCTGACCCAGCAATTGCACTACTAGGTATTTACTCCAAAGACACAGATGTAGTGAAAAGAAGGGGCACATGCACCCCAATCTTCATAGCAGCAATGTCCACAACAGCCAAACTGTGGAAGGAGCTGAGATGCCCTTCAACAGATGAATGGATAAGGAAGATGGGGTCCATATATACAATGGAATATTACTCAGCTATCAGAGAGGATGAATACCTACCATTTGCATCGATATGGATGGAACTGGGTGGCATTATGCTAAGTGAAATAAGTCAAGCAGAGAAAGACAATTATCATATGGTTTCACTTATATGTAGAACATAAGGAATAGCACAGAAGACCATAGGGGAAGGGAGGGAAAAATAAAGGGGAGGAAATCAAAGGCGGAGATGAACCATGAAAGACTATGGACTCTGGGAAATAAATTAAGGGTTTCAGAGGGGAAGGGGCAGGGGATGGGTTAGCCCAGTGATGGGTATTAAGGAGGGCACGTACTGCAATGAGCACTGGGTGTTATATGCAAACAATGAATCATGGAACACTACATCAAAAACAAATTAAAAAATGGGCAGAAGATATGAACAGACACCTTTCCAATGAAGACATACAAATGGCTAACAGACACATGAAAAAATGTTCAAAATCATTAGCCATCAGGGAATTTCATATCAAAACCACCTTGAGATACCACTTTATGCCAGTTAGGATGGCAAAAATTGACAAGGCACAAAACAACAAATGTTGGAGAGAATGTGGAGAAAGGGGAACCCTCTTACACTGTTGTGGGAATGCAAGTTGGTACAGCCACTCTGGAAAACAGTATGGAGGTCCCTCAAAAAGTTAAAAATTGAGCTACCTTATGACCCAGAAATTGTACTACTGGGTATTTACCCCAAAGATACAGACGTAGTGAAGAGAAGGGCCATACGCACTCCAATGTTCATAGCAGCACTGTCCACAATAGCTAAATTGTGGAAGGAGCCAAGATGCCCTTCAACAGATGAATGGATAAAGAAGATGTGGTCCATATATACAATGGAATATTACTCAGCCATCAGAAAGAACGATTACCCAACATTTGCAGCAACATGGACGGGACTGGAGGAGATTATGCTAAGTGAAATAAGTCAGGCAGAGAAAGACAATTATCATATGATTTCACTCATTTGTGGAACATAAGAAATAGCAGGCAGATCAGTGGGAGAAGGAAGGGAAGAATGAAGGGGGGGTAAACAGAAGGGGGAATGAACCACGAGAGACTATGGACTCTGGGAAACAAACTTAGGGCTTCAGAGGGGAGAGGGTGGGGGATTGGGATAGGCTGATGATGGGTATTAAGGAGGGCACATATTACATGGAGCACTGGGTGTTATACGCCAACAATGAATCATGGAACACTACATCAAAAACTAAGGAGGTACTGTATGGTGACTAACATAACATAATAAAAAAAAAAGAAATTCAAAAATTAAAATAGTCATGGTCTGGAAGAGCCAGAGGATTCCCAACTGCTTCCTATGATCGGGCTCTGTGAAGTGGTAGAGACGGTGTTTCTATAATACCATATGTGTAAATGTGAAAATAACATTAATTTTGATAGAAAAACTCATGATTCTACCTAACAGATCATATTATAAATATTTAGCATAATTTAAAAGTGAACGGTATTGTAAAGAAATAACACACAAATAAATAAAATTAAGTTCTTGAAATTTGTAAACGAACTTTGAGCATTGACAGGAGAAAGCATGTAATAAGACAATGCTTAATAAAGTTGAATAATAGTAATTATGGTAAAAAAAACAAAAAACAAAAACTAATGAAGTACTGTATGGTGACTAACATAATATAATATAATATAATAAATATAATATAATATAATATAATATAATATAATATACCCTGAAGCACCATGTAAGAAGTCCAACTACCCTGAGACTCCTCTGCTGTGAAGAAGCCAAGTACTCCAGTTGGCAGTCCTAGCCTTCATATTATTCCAGCCAGATGCCAGACATATGAGTAAGCCTTTGAGAATCCCAATCTCCAGGAATCAGTTTGCCTCTAGCCATTGAGAATTCCCAGCTGAGGTCCCAGACATCTAGAAGAAAAGACAAGCTACCTCTCCTGTCCTCCTTCATGATTACTGACCCACAGAATCCATGAGCATAATTAAATATTTGCTTTAAGATGCTAAATTTTGAGTGATCTTTTACTCAGCAAGAGGAAATGGAACAGTCGTATCTGTCTTTCTTACAGAGGTGTCCCAATTACCCAAGACAATGCTCGTCATACTGAGTAGGTGTTCAGTATGTATCTATGGAAAGAATAAATAAATACCCATGACTTTGTTTAAATTATTCTCTCAGCACCTTGCAGAAAGTTTTTTTCCCTCCTCTCTTATGAACTCATATACAGCCTTCAATGGCCAATCATGGCACTTAATGTCAATACTTTTAGTGAGATCTGTATAAAACAATACATAATATAAAAACTCATGAAAAGCAATGAGCCATAAAACTGTTGTTTTCACAAATTCTTCATTTAACTGAGCTCTCTTCAAGTTTATAATAATTATTGTTTCTTTATCAGCTTATACATCTCTTTATAAGTTTATCCATCTCTTTATCCCCTTCAGGGACTTAGTGGTTTTAAAGTGTTGGTGGCAAGATCACTATCTTCATGTACTGAAAGTAATGGGAATTTGCCTTTAAGAGTTGACTATATTGGAAGGAAATTAAGCTGCAGAAAGAGAGAGATCCTTACTGCTAATTTATTAAAGGCAAGGTTCATTGAAGATGCAGAAGGGAGCATCTGAGAAAAAGAAGAGACTTTACCATGTAGACAGTCTTTTAAGTTTCTAGAAGGTGACACATTTAAGAAATTGCTGGTAGCCCTTCTGTATATTATTATGTTAAAAAATAAAATCTGTCAGTTCTTTCTTTTCTAATTACATAGTGATACTGTATGGAAAAACAGTCAAACCAAAGGAAACTCTAGGTCCAAGAAGAGGCAACTTAACAGTGGTTTAATAAAAACAACAACAACAAAAACAACAAAGCCCAGTTCATAAAAAGGAGAGAGGAAAAAATTGAGCTATAACAGCTCTCCAAGAAGTTGTTCGGAGGAGACCAGCCTAACACCAAACAAAGATCTCAGTGAAAATTATCACCTGAGTGGCTGAGTGGACAGCTTTCGCCAGTAAGAAAGATACAAAATGTGTGTATTTCTGGGTGCTGTGTAATATAATTGTGGAGCTATCACACACAGGGAAACTGTTCAAGAAAGGTTAATCTATTAGTCTTAAACTAAAGGCAGTTCTAGAAATTGAAGTCCAGTTTCTGCTTTTTACTCCTGGTCTTTTCTTTCTAGATTGTACCTCCTTTTCTTAGATGAGACACAAGAGTGCAGGACAAGTCTGGTAATTCAGCAGCCACACTCAGGATTGATGACCTAATTGTGTTTGTATGTGAGTTTCATAATGTCAGTGATATCCAGTAGGTGCTCAATATGTTATTAATGGAAAAAAATATATAGTGACATTATAATGACAGTGATACCTAGGAGGTGCTCAATATGTATTTATGGAATGACTGAATAAATGCCCACGTCTTTGTTTAAGTTACTCTCCCCAATACTTTGCAAAAATGTGTGTGTATTTCTCTCTCTATATAATCATATACATACACGTGCCACATATTTACTCCTTCATTTTGGCAAAATATTCTCAAATATATAAATTCACAAATGCACAGATACGCCTAGGAAAACTGACAGAAGGACATGCAAAATATAGAAGGAAGGCAAATATCAAATTCATTTCCAAAGGGATGTGTGGGTGGGAGGGGTTGCCATGCCAGTTATTTGCCTTTTTACTCTCAGATCCATTTCTTGCCCTTCTCTGCCTTTCTCTGTAGATCAAGGACCACATATTCCAGACTCCATTGCCAACTGGCTTCCAAGCATGATAACCAATTGGAGGCTCTGGTGGAGGACTAGAGAGTGGAAGGAAAGAGAAGAAAGAGAATATCTCTCCCTCTTTCTCTGTTTTGGTCAGTGTCTCTGGCAGTAGCCATATCTCTTCTACAACTCCAGGTCCTGACAGACAACCTTTTCCTTCCTGGTCTCAGCTTCCCCTGGTCAGACATGCCCTGGTTAAATTCCATTGAATTTCTCTGACTCCTGGGCTCTGATAATACCATCTCCTCTGTTCTCCCTTTAAACATTAGATGGGTTTGAATTTCCCTGATGGCTAATGATTTTGAACATTTTTTCATGTGTCTGTTAGCCATTTGTATGTCTTCATTGGAAAAGTGTCTGTTCATATCTTCTGCCCATTTTATGATTTGTTTGTTTCTCATGTATTGAGTTTGAGAAGTTCTTTGTAGATATTGGATACCAGTCTTTTATCTGTAGTAACATTTGCAAATATATTCTCCCATTCTGTGGGCTGCCTCTTAGTTTTTTTGACTGTTTCCTTGGCTGTGCAGAAGCTTTTTATCTTGATGAAGTCCCATAAATTCATTTTATCTTTTGTTTCTCTTGCCTTTGGGGATGTGTCATGAAAAAGGTTGCTTTGGCCGATGTCGTAGAGGTTGCTGCCTATGTTCTCCTCTAGAATTTTGATGGATTCCTGTCTCACATCGAGGTCTTTCATCCATTTGGAGTTTATTTTTGTGTATGGTGTGAGATAGTGGTCAAGTTTCATTCTTTTGCATGTAGCTGTCCAATTTTCCCAGCACCATTTATTGAAGAGACTGTCTTTTTCCCACCGGATGTTTTTTCCTGCTTTATCAAATATTAGTTGCCCAAAGAGCCGAGGGTCCATTTCTGGGCTCTCTATTCTGTTCCATTGGTCTATGTGTCTGTTTTTGTGCCAGTACCATGCTGTCTTTGTGATCACAGCTTTGTAGTACAGCTCGAAATCCGGCATTGTGATGCCCCCAGCTTTGTTTTTCCTTTTCAACAGTTCCTTGGAGATTCGGGGCCTTTTCTGTTTCCATACAAATTTAAGGACTGTTTGTTCCAGTTCTTTGAAAAATGTCCTTGGTATTTTGATCGGGATAGCATTGAAAGTGTAGATTGCTCTGGGTAGCATGGACATTTTAACTATGTTAATTCTTCCGATTCATGAGCATGGAATATCTTTCCATCTTTTTATGTCTTCCTCAATGTCTTTCAAGAGTGATTTATAGTTTCTAGAATATAGGTCCTTTACGTCTCTGGTTAAGTTAATTCCAAGGTAACGTATGGTTTTTGGTGCTATTGTAAATGGGATGGATTCCCTAATTTCTCTTTCTTCGGTCTCGTTATTCGTGATGGGTGGTAAGGAGGGCACGTATTGCATGGTGCACTGGGTGTTATATGCAACTAATGAATCATCGAACTTTACATAAAAAAATAAAAAATTTAAAAAATTAAAAAATAAACATTAGATGAGTAATAGTATTGTGTTTTTACTAAATTCTGGGTTAGCTCCCTGTCTCCTGTTTGGTTCCTTAGATCTTTGATCATCTTTATGATAAGCTTCCTGGAATAAGTTCCTGCTGTGTGAAATATTTAGCATAGTTTCTATCTTTTGACAGTTCTCTGATAGAATTCTTGGTATAGGAGTAGTCCCAACCCAGACCCTCAACATGAGACTCTGCTTGGGGTTAAACACAATTATGACTTCCCTGTGGATGAAAAATAGGATATCAATAAGCCATGATCCTAGTAGACCATAACATCATTCATAACTTGCATGAAGAAAAATCTTGCCAGTTGTAGTGATATAGCTCAGGCATGTTTATGATGATACAAATTAATATAGATATTGTGTGTTAGATGTTTCAAATGAGCCTTTAGTGTGTGTTACATTAAAACAATTCATAGTTGCTTGCTTTTTTCTTTTTTAACTCAGTAGCCAAATGCTTTAGATAACAGATGATGATATAGTAAGGGACAAACTGTTATTCTCTTAAAATTTTTTGAGTCTTGGGGGCACCTGGGTGGCTCAGCTGGTTAAATGTCTACCTTCAGCTCAGGTCATGATCCCAGGGTCCTGGGATTGAACCCTACATGGGGCTCCCTGCTCAGCAGGGAGCCTGCTTCTCCCTCTCCCTCTGCCTGCTGCTTTGCCTGCTTGTGCACGTGCTCTCTCTCTGTCAAATAAATAAATAAAATCCTTAAAAACAAAAGAATTTTTGAGCCTTGTTTTTAAGGGCTTGTCTCTATTCCCACTCTAACAGAAGACCAAGCCCTACATCAGAAGCATGAACTGCAGAAGTGCAAGGGAGTAGAAAAAAACATGTAGTAAGGAATCATGAAAGCCTTTGTTCAAAACCCATAATTTTGAAATCATATAGTATTGAAGAAATCTTTTCTCTTCAGCCTATACATGTTTTTAGAACAGGAATATAGAGTGAATGGAAGATTCTCAGTCTAAATGCTATGGAACATCTACTTTTGAGAATTGTATCCTATGTGTGGTCCTGGAAAGATAAGATAGTTACAAAATATTCCCTAAATACAGGACACATTGATCCAATGGATATAATTGTTTGAAATGGAAGAGTTAAATATTTGGAAATCCTTAAAGTTGGCTTTTTTGATCATCTGAGAAAATGACATCCTTTATATCAGGAGTGGGGTGTTCCTATTCATCACTGGGCCTTAGAAACCATCAATTCTGAGTCATGATAAATGACTTCACTCTTACAGCAAAATGACTCACAAACAACTTAGAGCCCAAGAGATTGTTTTGCAAGCTATATTAAATTCATTTAGCTATCTTCTTATTTAAAAATCAATATCCATATTGGCCTTCATTTATTTTTTAAAAATATTTTATTTATTTATTTGACAGAAAGAGACACAGCCAGCGAGAAAGGGAACACAAGTAGGGGGAGTGGGAGAGGAAGAAGCTTGCTCCCTGTGAAGCAGGGAGCCCGATGCTGGGCTTGATCCCAGGACACTGGGATCACACCCTGGGCCAAAGGCAGATGCTTAACGACTGAGCCACCAAGGCGCCCCCCATATTGGCCTTTAAATAAATTCCCTTTCAGAACAGGTAGTATCAGCAAGTAGTCCATGAAATTGGAATGTTTGTAAGGTATTTTGGTATTATACAGAAGATTTTGTTGTTACCTTGGCCTCAATTTTGTGAAACTCTAACTGCCTCTAGTTTTCTTATTTCCCTCTTTGACAATCAGAAATTGACAGGTGTACTGGGTTGGAAGAACCATCTAAAATGTCCCATGAGACCATTTTTACATCATTCCCTAATTTAATTTAATAGAGGCTGAGGATGCCATAAAGAATTTTATTTTGTATGCTGTAATATCATATATTTATGTGTGCAGGACTCTTCCACATCTGAGATAAAAGCAGTAGGAATTTTAATCTACTTTCTTCAGGGTTAATAAGAAAGGAAAAATAAAAGGAAACTGTCTTTAGGTTTTCTGAAAGGTGAAAAAAAAGTTTTAAAGCTTAAACTCACATGATCAGATTTACAAATATGAAAAAGACTAATAAGACCCAGTGTTGCCAAGGATGAGGGAAAATGGACAACTGAACTTCCAAAGGGTAGTTTGATACAGTGAATCAAATTTTAGGATTTTATCTTAAGGAAATGATCATATAGGTATAATAGGCCCAAGGATATTAATCAGAACATTAAATAATGGAAGGGGAATGGAAACAAAGTTAACATTTATCAGTAGGGCACCAGTCAAATAAAATATGGTAGTTTATGTCTTAGTTTGGTTTCTCNAGACTTGTGCTGTTGAAACTGGTAGCCACCAGCCACATGTAACTAGCAAAAGCTTGAAATGTGGCTAGATACACACCAATTTCAAAGATGCAATATGAAAAAAGAATGTAAAATATCTCCTTAATAACTTTTACTTTGATTCTCTGTTGGAATGATAATTTTTCTATATTAAGTTAAATAAAACATTATTTTTTTGAAGATTTTATTTATTTATTTGACAGAGCGAGAGACAGCCAGCGAGAGAGGGAACACAAGCAGGGAGAGTGGGAGAGGAAGAAGCAGGCTCCCAGTGGAGCAGGGAGGCCAATGTGGGACTCAATCCCAGGACTCTGGGATCACACCCTGAGCCAAAGGCAGATGCTTTAATGACTGAGCCACCCAGGTGCCCCTTAAATAAAACGTTATTAAAATTAATTCCATCTGTTTCTTTTTACTTTTTTTTTTAAGAATTAATTTTACTTTTTTCTTTTTACTTTTTAAATATGCTACTGGAACATTTAAGATTATATATATGACTCACATTTGTGGCTCACATTATATTTCTAGTAATTGCACTACTGTAGAAGCAAAGCTTGAGACAAGGATTTATATATAAGTAATTTATTGAGGAAGTGCTTCTAGGAGAAACTAGTAAAAAAAAAAAACAGCAAAAGCAAAATAGGGAATCAGAGGAAGCCAAACCAAGATGTGATCAGATGGTCTCAGTTTCAGCCTAATACTGCAGGGAGCTGTGGAGCATAGATTGTATTTCAGAGTTTGTCCCACTTTGAGGCAAAGTTGCTGGGCTGTCATACCCTCATGTCAGTTACATCAGTCCTTAGCTATGGGGCCACCATGAAGGCATGTAAATACTCAGGCATTTCTGGCTCCGTGTGTCATTGAAGCAGTTCCAGTAGCCTAAAGGACACCCTTCTGAAGATCACAGGTGCAAGCCATAGGAAGGAAAGCATATAGGAACAGGGGGATGGGGACAAAGAATAAGTTATAGGGATCCAAGGGGATAAAAGCAGTCCACTGACAATATCAGCTACACTTTATACATTGGAATTCTATGCAATAATTTTATAGACTTAGATTTTTAGACATAGAAAATGCCAGTAACATAGGGTGGTATATTAAAAGCATGTTAGCAAACATCATATATAGTATGATCCTATGTATATAAAATTGTATACATATTCATATCTGCATAGAAAGATGTTTGGATCTTCCACCAAAACATTAATATATTTTACATCTGAGTTGTGACATTTCACTGTTATTTTATTCTTTCTATTTGATTATTTTTAAATAATGCATGTGTTTCATGTATTAGAAAAACAATAAAGGTATTGAATGAATTAATAAAGTGCAAGTGATAAGTATAACCTAAGATTTCAGATATAAGACCATTTGAATTGAATTTATGCCTTCATTATCTATGAAATTTTTATATCTGGAACGCATTTGGTGATGTGCTCATGGTTGACATTCATCTGGCATGTACTTGTATGGTCAAATGGCCAGCATCTGTTCTGATTGCCCAGTATGTGCTGTGCTGATTGGTAACTTAATGAAGAGAACCCATAAGACATAAGTGTATATGGTCCAATCAGCCCTAGAGGATAAAAGAGGATGCTAGATCAGAAGACCAAAGATTCAGTACAATATAAATAATAGAAATAAATATTCTGAGTGATTACAGAACAAAATAACATTTTAAATAAAGATAGGATAAGTAACAGTGCCTTGCAGAGTCATATTGAAGCCTGAAGCAAAAGAAAAAAAATCAGGAACACCAGTCATCTTCACTAAAAATATTTATATTTTGTTAATGATTAATTTTTACACTAATTTTGATTTTGTAAGGTATTACATTGTAATATTATTTATTTTTGACTACTAAGATTTTTGGTGCCCCCATAAATTCTGTACCCTAGGTAAGTGTGTCACTCACTTTATTCACTCACTAGGCTCCCCCTCTTCCAGCCCTGACTTGATGGTGTCTCATGAAACAACTTTAATCTAATTAATTATTTGGTACATAAAACTATCTTCTGCATGTTAATTTTGAAGTTTAGCTGCCAGAATGATATCCTAAAAACCTTTCCTTTCATTAACGGCAATCTAACATTGTCTTTACCTAAATTACAAGAAGAAGAAAAGATAAAAATATTTTAAATCAGAAATCTCTATAGGCATTTGAACAATGCCATATATGTTTTGTTATGATGAGATACAAGGATTTCCACATCTGTTTGAGAACCATTGACAAAGTAGTAAATAATTGGACTGTGCTGAAGATGTGCTAACATTTAAACGTATGTTAATACAAAGAAAACAAAAGTAAAAAAAAAACCAAGAGAAAAAAAATGTTCATACAGGCACAAAAATGATTATTAAGAAGAACACTCATAGGTCAAGATTACAGAGAAATAACCTCCAGCAAAGGATCTTTGGCAGAAATTCCAAATTCATTCTTGGCTCCATGGGATCTTGCATTAAGATTAATGGAAAGATATGTGCAAGATCATGTTGCAGTGCATTTTTATATTATTTACCATTTTGTTTGCTCCCAGATATTTAGGTTCCCTGAGTATGGAGTATGTTGACAGCATGGAAATATTGTAAATTGCTGACCTCCTTCTCTTTCTCATTTGCTCTTACAAATACCTTTTTCACAAAACCTTGTCTTTAAATGGTTGGCACTAGGAGTGGTAAAAATAGAAATGTTGAGACTCAAAGTTGTTTCTTGATGGTAGTTTTCTACTGAAAGCTTTGTATTAAATTGTATATGCATTCAATATTTATTATTATCCCAATATATTTATGCCACTGTGGTGTTTAGTTTTTCCTCCTAACTTTACAGAACTGCATATTTTCTAATTGCATTTCTGGTGTAGATCCTAAACCTTACAAGAACCCTTGTACTAAAAAAAATAGTGATTTATACTCTTGTTTAGACATAAAATCTCAAATAGAGTTGATTAGTCATCTATGAAGCAGTTTAGAATTAATGCTTGAATAATTTTCTTTAACAAGACTACATAGTTTCTCCACAGCGGAAAATATGATATATGAAATGCTTTGTTACTTTTGGAATATTTGTTTTGTATTGTGAAAATCATATCTTGAAGGAAGTCCTTTAGAATAAAGTAGCACTCAAACCCAAAAAATATATATGCCTATTTAGCAAGATCAATACAGCATGGGTGGTAGGTGATGCTAAGAACAAATATATGTGATAAAATGTACAGGGTGACTGACTTACATGATCACTTGAAATGAGCTGAAATGAAAAAGAACTTGTACAGCAAAAATGTAGCAGATGCTGTTGGTGCTCTGACTATATCCCCTTGGCACACACTGTTCCAAAGTATGTTGAGGGCACTGGATAGAAAATAAATTCCCCAGTACCCTTTAACTTTGGGGGGTAGAATAAGGAGTAGACAGCTCTTAGCTTGTTCTGCATTCTCTTCCAGAGTTCCTCAGTGGAACTGAGCCCCATTTGCTTACAGTGACAACATATTTGATAAAACTTTCTGCATTGGCTTCTTTCCCTTCCCTGTTTCAATTCCCCTTTTCCTACCAGGTTTTCCTGGGATCACCTTCCAAACAAATTACCTGCACTTGAGACTTTGATGCAGGGTCTGCTTTTTGGAGGATCCCAAACTAAGATAATTTTCCTGGAACAAATCAATAAAGAAAAGAACCTAGTAATTAATTCAGATTGATCACTCCATCAACCCCCAAGTCCTTCAGTTTGATGCAGCTTTTCTGGTGTTTTTTTACAAAAAGTAGAAATGGGAAATGTCTCATTTTATAGACTTCCTTCCTCTCTCCCCAAAGTGTACAATGCTTGAAAACAACTTCTCAAGGCCAGGAGTGTACAATCTTGATGTAAAAAAATTAGGCACATAATAAAAAAATGAATAATTTTGAACTACTGTTCTCAAAGCCTCTACATAATGACAGCTTTTATGGCTCAGTGTTGACAAATGAAAAGGATATCCTGCAGGCCAACTGAGTACATACACAGAATAAACTATTGAACAGCTTGGAGGGGAGAACAATTTTTACAAATGAAACAGGCCCACTTTAACAGGGTTTATTCAAAAGTCATTAGCAACCTTTGGCATTTCATTTCAACTTCTATATGCTTGCCACTGGGGCTACATTAATATTTGAACATCACACTAACAAAACACAGATGCATCACGGCAGTAGAAAGACAAGGTATAAGAACTGTCTTCCACCCTACCCAAATAAATCAGCAGGATGAGACTTAGGAGCCTACATATATCTGTGTCCTTTTAAGACACACAGCAGAGAGACAAATGAGACATATTGCCATAAAGAGCAATGGTCTTTGTATGTCCAAATTCAATCCTTCATTCCCATATTTGAATATAAATGTTCTGCCCTTTTATCATTGTTTTGTATCATTTGTTCCTGGAAAATACAGTATATTATTCAGATGTCCGTCCAGGTGTATTTTAATTCATGCCTGAAAATCCCAGACATTCTGTATATGAATGTTCATAGCTGTATTCATATTAGCCAAAAAAGTGTACACAACCCAAACATCCATCAACAAGTGAATGGATAAACAAATTATGTTGTATACATGCAATGAAATACCACACAATAGAAAAGAACAACATAGACAAATCTCAAAAACATGCATTAAGTGAAAGGAGCCAGACAAAAAAGGCTATATACTACATGTTCCAATTACATGACATTCTAGAAAAGAGGAACCTAATCTATAATAGAAAGTAGATCAGTGGTTGCCTGGAGTCAGGAGAGGATTGACTACAAAGGGGCTTGAGGGAATTTTTGAGGTGATGAAAAAATTCTATATCTTGATTGTGTAGTGGTTACATGAGTGTAAAAATACGTCAAAAATGAACATTTAAAGTGGAACAATTTTGTATGTAAATTAATCCTCAATAAAGTTAATTTGAAACAAAACTTATCTGCATCTTTCTCTACCAAAACTTTATTTAACTAACAAACCAATTCCTATCATTTGCTTAAATATAGAACTGAGAAAAAGACACTGAGGACAGTTATATTTTGTCAGGGGTTCAGACAGAATTGAGTATCACCTTGCATTGTAGGAGGCTAGAGGAGCCTGGGACAAGGAAAAAAAAATTAAAAAAAAAAAACCAGACCCTGAAGCCTGAAGGAATTCATCTAGGGGAGGTAGAAGGGGGATGTGTAGAGGGAGAAGAGAAGGAAGGAGTACAGGAAAACAAAAGCACATTTGACATACTTCAGAATTTTGCCTGCAGTCAAACAATACTATTTCTTTATCATCACCCTGATTGGTCAAGCTCAAGGGTACCATTCTGGTGGAGGGGCAGTGAGGAGGGGCAAAGGTATTAAAGTATGGGCACAAATCTGTTGGTGATATCTTGAAGTCAAAAATTTAGAGATACATTTTGGTGTGAATGTGACCTAGATCAGTGTTTCTCAAGCTTTAGTGAACATCAGAATCATGTGCAGAGCATGTAAACATGAAGATGCCTGGTCCCTACCACAGGGATCCTAATATGATAGGTCTGGAGTGGGACTGAGATTTTATATTTCTAGCCAGCTTCTGGGTGATGTTGATGCTGCTGGTCAAAGGACCACACTTTGACTAGACCTGATCTAAAACCATAGAGGGATTCCAAAAGCAAGGATGAAATTTCATACTTAATTACTGCTGAAAATTGTTCTGTTTTTGTGGGTCAGGCATGTAGGTTCAGAAGTTTTGTAGTACAGAGGATTTACTCAACAGATCTCTGAATTTATTCCTTGCTTCAAATTTGGTTTGTTTTCAGTGAGGACTCTTTTAGATTTGTTGAGGGAGACAAATGAGCTTTTACTACCAATCTTCCTAGTTCTTATGTTCCATAGATGAGAGAAACCATAAAGAAAAGGGGGGTAATCAGAAGGGTGAATGAAGCATGAGAGACTATGGACTCTGAGAAACAAACTGAGGGCTTCAGAGGGGAGGGGGTTGGGGAAATGGGATAGGCTGGTGATGGGTGGTGGGGAGGGCACGTATTGCATGGTGCACTGGGTGTTATACGCAACTAATGAATCATTGAACTTTACATCAAAAACCAGAGATGTACTGTATGGTGACTAACATAATATAATAAAAAAATATTATTATAAAAAAAATATGAGCTTTTAAAAATAGACCCTGTTTGCTGACCATTTCTTTGAAAACTCCGAGTGTCATTTGTAGGTATGTGCAGGGCCCTCTTGTCCTGTAGTCAGAATGTGAGAACTGATTGGACCCTCTGAGATGGAAGTTAATGGTTTCGTGGTCCCCAGAATATATAATTAATAAGTTTCACTGTACTGGTATTTTTAATGTCAACATCACCAACAGCAGATGGGAGATGTCTGCATTGGGTGTCTGCTTCCAATTAAGATCTTTAATTTATGATAAATGAATACATTTCAATCATGTCTGCCTTGCATTCAATGTATGCTTGGTTGATCAACTATAAAAGCTGCTGGGAATGTTTTGGCACACAATGAGAGACTGAGTCAGATCACAGAAGAACGCTCACTATTTTCATGGTTCCTTAAATACTTACATTAAACCAGAAAATTTCAAAAAGAAAAGGTAATAAATGAGATTTGTGGTTCTTTGTTCCATATGTGTATGTGAACATTTGGAAAATAAGGGGGAAGGCATTTGTAGATACCAGCACCCTAACACAAACCCTAATAATATTTACATGTTTTCTTCCAGTCTTCAGACTATGCATAGACTCATTTAGCTAGGTATAATTATATATTGATTCCCGAATTTTTTTCTACCTCATATATCCTAAGCTTTATTTTCACTGTTTTTATGTAGTCTGTTCCAATTATCTACTATTGCAGAGCAAATCACTTCAAAACCTGGTGGCTTAAAGTAAGAAGAGTAATTTGGATCAAGCATCTTCAATTTGGGCAAGGCTTGGCAGGACAGTTCAACATTGGTTGTCCCATCATTAACCTCAGTATTTCAAATGCTAGGGGCTGGAATCATCTAAAGACTTTTGTACTTGCATGTCCTTTGACTGATGATGACTATTGGCTTAATTTGGGTTGTCAGCAGAAACACATGTGACTTCTGCATGTTGCTTAGACTTCCTTAAAACATAGCTGGATTCCAAGGGTGAGCTTCCTACAAGAGTGAGCCAGGTAGAAGCTGTATCACCTTTTATAAGCTAGCTTCAGAAGTCATACAACATGACTTCTATCACTTTCTATTCATTAGAAATGAGTCACTAAGTCCAGGCCATATTCAAGGAGAAGGAAATTACACTCTACCTTTTTATGGAGCATCAAAGAATTTGCTGATACATTTTATAAAATGATGGCATAATATTCTATCAAGTTAATATACCAAGCTTAACCATTTCTCCTACCGTTATACATTTAGGTTGCTTCCATTCTTAGACTGATTAACATGTTTATTTGGCAGGTCTTCTAGTAGTAATTATATTTTGCACTATACCACCTAGTTTCCAAAAGAGAATTTGTATACACATATGAGCACTTAGTAAAGATATTTTGATTTTGAAAGGTCTAACTAGACCTTAATTAAAACAATACTGTTCAAAAAAACACAATATCATTTTAAGAGCTAGGGCTATGTCAATAGATGATAATCTTAGAAAGAGATGAGGAGACAGGCAGACACTCCTACCTTATAGCTACAAAGAAACTGAAGGCATCCAAAACTATATATTCACACTTAGAACCATAACATTTTCCAATTTAAGATGGACTGTCAAGGTGAATGTTCTAAACTTATTTGGCATTTGTGGGTGTAGAGGCTAAAAAGCTGGTATGTCCCATGAGCTGGGGGGGTCCAAATGCTGATGACAAACACAATGTCTCCCCTCGGGTATATGGAACCACAAGCAAATTTTTTTTGCAGGGTCTTTGTCTATAAAAACAATTTGATTTAAAAATATATGACCACATTCATGGGCCCCTTTGATTTAACCATTTGTTTTAATGATGAATACTCAGAATCTTGGGTAGAGAAGAGGCATTACATATTTGTTTATTGTCCAGTCAAAACAGATAAAAATTATTTTTAGTGTCTATGTACCACCTCTGCTTGTTCAGATCCAGAAACCATTTTCACATTCTTTAATGTCAAATGTGCCATTCCTTAATAATTTCATATCTCCTACCAGAAGAAAAGGGTAACAAAACTTACTATTAACTGAACCATGACTCCTTGGAACCTCTTTGTATTGAAATAATATAGATCTTGCCTCTGTAGTTCCCTAATATCTTATATTTAATCGTACTTATATCATTACTCATGATCCTGTATCTCAATCATGCTGTTTGTGAATATTGGCTTCCAGGGACTCTCAAGTATTGTTATTATACTTCATTGATGATGACTACACATGCAAATCTTACCCAGAATATGCAGAAAAATGTGAACAATAATTCATTTGCTGGTCACAATAAACTTACATTTCAGAATTTTATAGGGGAAATGTGGAAGAACTCATATTTCAACCATATCTTTTCTTGAACCCTTCATTCCACAATTATTGCATTTCTAAAATATGATCTCTCTCAGTCTTGACTGTACCCCTTCCTACCACACACCAACACCAATGGAAAGGATAGGGATCCTTGAGAATAGTGAGAAGAGCAGAAAGAATATTCATTTTTGATCTGTTCCAGGAGTGGCCCTCCCAGAAAGCAACTGATGGCCCCAGCCAGTAGCAGCCACCAGAAGGCACCCTGGAAATTTTCAAGGAAGGTATTCTAAAGCACTGGGCCCCTTGTGCGGCCTAGACCTAGGGGCCTGGAGCAGGGGTTTAGTTTGTCTGGGTTTAAGGTTAGTTTTGAACACAGCTATAGATGATAGAAGGAAGTTTATTTTACATATAAATGCCTTATGGGACAGTATGATAGCAAGTGATACACTGTGGGGTAGAAGGGTGGCTGGCATCAAGGAAGTCAGCAAAGGTGATAGGTAATGGACTATTAGCAAAAAAAATCCTCATGAGTCATATGGAAGTGGACTCCATGAAGAGATTCAGACTAGAAAAGACTTATTGGATTTTATTTCCATAATTTTAAACAGCATCACAAGTTCCAGGCACTATGGAGTTTTCTTGATGGTCAGTTCTCAGTCTCCATCTTTCTTGACCTAGCAGCAGCATTTGCCACAGTTTATTGTTTCTACTTGAAACATTTTCTTTACTTTGCTTCTAGGACACTGATCTCACTTAGTTTTTCTCCCAGTTCTTCAGCTGTTCTTTCTTTCTCTGTCTCCTGCTGATTACACTTTTATCTCATGGACCTCTCTAATCATCAGATTTCCAAGAGCTCAGTCCTTGGACTTAATCTCTTCTATATTTATACTCACCCTCTTGGTGATCTTATCCAGTTTCATAGCTTAAATACTATTTACATGCTCTTGACTCTCATATTCATACTACTGATATATCCACTCCTAAATGTCTTCTCTGAACTTCAGAATTATATATCCTACTACCTACTTCATGTTTCCACTTGGATGTCTAAGAGACATCCCTAACCAATATGTCCAAAGCTGAACTCCTGGTATCTGATACCACCAACTTGATTCACTCATAGTATTCCACATCTTATTTAATGACCACACCATCACTCCAATCGCTCAAGAAAAAAGTTTGAGATCATCCTTCACTCCTCTTTTTCTCTTATACATAGTGGTGTTCTGGAGCCAGCTTGAACAGACACGTAAGAGCCAACTGTCCACATCCTTGCCAACTCTGTACTAAGTATCTCCAGCATCTATAAGAGATCCTGACACATAGTATGTGCTCAGTAACAGTTATTCAAATAGATGTATAAATAGCACATATGTAATGGGAAAAGGGCAGGCCAAGTGGACAGTGTTCTGTGCTTTCTAACCCCCAATGAACCATTTAGCTCCATATTTTACATACTAGTTCTATCTGTTTTACATATTGGGCTGTGCATATAATTCTACTTGTGAAAAAGTTTGTTGCATAAACAATAATAATAATACAATTGAACCTTGAATAACACAGTTTGAACTGTGTGGGTCCATTTATATGTAGATTTTTCCCATAAATACAGTACAGTACTGGAAATATATTTTTTCTCTTCCTTAAACGATTTTCTTAATAACATTTTCTTATCTCTAGCTTATTTTATTGTAAGAATACAATATATAATACATATAACATACAAAGTATGTGTTAATTGACTATTTATGTTATTAATAAAGCTTCCGGTCAACAGTAGACTATTAATAGTTAAGTTTTGGAAGAGCCAAAAGTTATACTCAGATTTTTTACTGTAAGGGTGCCAGTGCCTCTAAGCCCTGCATTGTTCAAGGATCAAGTGTAATGATAAGACTTGAAATACACTTTCTAGTCTAGTACTCTCATTTATCCTGTGGCAGAAACTGAGAATGACAGAAGTAAAATGGTTGCCTAAGGTCTCAGAATCCTACCTTTACCTCCTAAGCCTACTCTTCGATAAAGCATAAATGGAGTGGAGGGAGGGCATTGCGTGAAGTTGTGAGTTTTTCACTCCACCTGAATGGGGTGAAGAAGCATGTATGGAATGAATATCTTCAAGAAGAATATGGATACAATTTAGGATTATATTAATTACATGATCAGGAACACAGAGGTACACCTATGGCTTATTGATAGAGAAGATATGTGACTTTTCTAATTAAGAAAACACTAGTAATAGGACATGTGGGAAAAACAGAAAACTTTTAAGAAAGTCAAAATTTAAATGAAGTACACTAAAATGCAGTATAATTTAAAACAGACAGAGTTAACAAATAATATGCAACAAGGTTACACATTCACTGATCAGATAATTCAGGAAGGGAGGGCCAGCTGATTCTTTGCATTCTTTTTTTTTTAAAGATTTTATTTATTTATTCGACAGAGATAGAGACAGCCAGCGAGAGAGGGAACACAAGCAGGGGGAGTGGGAGAGGAAGAAGCAGGCTCATAGCGGAGGAGCCTGATGTGGGGCTGGATCCCATAACGCCGGGATCACGCCCTGAGCCGAAGGCAGACGCTTAACCGCTGTGCCACCCAGGCGCCCCTGATTCTTTGCATTCTTGTATAATCTCTTTGAGGTTACATTAAATTATAGCTCTATCCATTTATGCATGATGTGCTTGTTTATCCCTGGAAGTTATTTTCCATGTTATGATGCATTTTGCTTATAAAGCAGTTCTTCCCCCAAATCATCTTTCAAAAAGATCATCTTAAAACTAGGTTTTAGTACAGTCCTCAAAAAATTAAGTTATTGACTGGTTTGGTATCATCTTGATGCTTTTTGTTAGTGGTGTTTTAAAAATTTTTATAAGACAGTTGGCTTTTTAGATTTCGTAAATTTAAACTCATGCCTATGAAGATTCATGAAGTTTTTTTTTCCAAAATCTAATAATAATCTACTTTTTCCTATCACAATTTTTATTATTAAAGAAATCACTAAAGAAAAGATATTGCTTGTTTAATTCCTTCAGTTTCACTTGATTGTCTTCTGGTTCTAGTCAATTAAAATTAAAGTTCATGATTTCTATTTAAAATATCAGCAGTAATAGTGTTGGATGGTAGAAATGTTTTTTTTTTTACTCATGTACAGTTGACACACAGTGTTACAATAGTTTCAGGTATACAACATACTGATTCAACATCTCTATACATTATGCTGTGCTCACCAGAATTGTAACTACCACCTGTCACCATAATGCGCTATTACAATATCATCGACTATATTCCCTATTCTGTGCCTTTTATTCCTGTGACTTATTTATTCTACAACTGTATCTCTTATTCCCCTTCAGAATTGGCTTTTATTTATGTTTTTATTATATTCAGTTAGCCAGTATATAGTACATCATAAGTTTTTGATGTAGTGTTCAACGATTCATTATACACCCAGTGCTCATACAACACTTGCCCTCAATATCCATCACCTGGTTACCCCATCTCCCCACCCCCTCCCTTCTGCAATCCTCAGTTTGTTTCCCAGAGCCCAGAGTCTCTCATGGTTTGTCTCCCTCTCTGATTTCTTCCCATTCCATTTTCCCTCCCTTCCCCTGTCCTCCTCCACACTATTCCTTATGAGTGAAACCATATGATAATTGTCTTTCTATGCTTGACTTATTTCATTTAGCATAATCCTCTCCAGTTCCATCCATGTCGACGCAAATGGTAGGTATTCATCCTTTCTGATGGCTGAGTAATATTCCATTGTATATATGGACCACATCTTCTTTATCCATTCATCTGTTGAAGGGCATCTTGGCTCCTTCCATGGTTTGGCTATTGTGGACATTGCTGCTATGAAGATTGGGGTGCATGTGCCCCTTCTTTTCACTACATCTGTATCTTTGGAGTAAATACCTAGTAGTGCAATTGCTGGGTCAAAGGGTAGTTCTATTTTTAACATCTTGAGGAACCTCCATACTGTTTTCCAGAGTGGCTGCACCAGCTTGCATTCCCACCAACAGTGTAAGAGGGTTCCCCTTTCTCCACATCCTCCATTTGTTCTTTCCTGTCTTGTTAATTTTTGTTATTCTAACCAGTGTAAGGTGGTATCTCATTGTGGTTTTGATTTGAATTTCCCTGAAGGCTAGTGATGTTGAACATTTTTTCATGTGTTTGTTAGCCATTTTTATGTCTTCTTTGGAGAAGTGTCTGTTCATGTCTTCTGCCCATTTTTTGACTTGATTATTTGTTCTTTGGGTGTTGAGTTTGAGAAGTTCTTTACAGATCTTGGATACCAGCCCTTTATCTGTAATGTCATTTGCAAATATCTTCTCCCATTCTGTGGATTGCCTCTTAGTTTTGTTGACTGTTCCTTTGCCGTGCAAAAGCTTTTTATCTTGATGAAGTCCCACAAGTTCATTTTTGCTTTTGTTTCCCTTGCCTTTAGAGACTTGTCTTGAACGAAGTTGCTGTGGCCAATGTCTAATTCTTCTAGATCGATTCCTAAAGCATTCCATATCAAAACCAAATATGGAAGCAAAACAGTGGAAGATTCAGAGTGGGGTAGGGTTGCTTGTTGGTATGTTGGGGAGCAAGCATTGTGTATGACTGCACAGCAGATTTTGTTCTGTTTTCTTGCAGTATCTTTCCAAATACCTTTTATTTTTATAAAATATTTCCACTTTTGCTGATTGGGAAGGCCAAGAACTACCTACATGGCATGCACCCTGATGTTTATAGCAGCATTATCAACAAGAGCCAAATTATGGAAAAAGCACAATGTCTACCAACTAATGAATGGATAAAGAAGATACACACACACACATACACACACACACACACACACACACACTGGAATAATACTCAACCATAAAAAAGAAAGAAATCTTGCCATTTGTAATGACATGAATGGGGCTAGAGAGTATTATGACAAGTAAAATAAGTGAATCAGAGAAAGTCAAATAAACCATATGATTTCACTCATGTGGAATTTAAGAAACAAAACAGATGAACATAGGGGAAATAAATAAGAGAGGCAAACCAGAAAATAGGCTCTTATATACAGAGAACAAACTGAGTTACGGGGGTGGGGTGGGGGAGGTGGTCAGGAGGATAGGTTAAATAGGTGATGGGAATTAAAGAGTGTACTTGTTGGGGCACGTGGGTGGCACAGCAGTTAAGCGTCTGCCTTTGGCTCAGGGCGTGATCCCGGTGTTATGGGATAGAGCCCCACATCAGGCTCCTCTGCTATGAGCCTGCTTTTTCCTCTCCAACTCCCCCTGCTTGTGTTCCCTCTCTCACTGGCTGTGTCTATCTCTGTCAAATAAATAAAATCTTTAAAAAAAGAGTGTACTTGTTGTGATGAGCACTGAGTGTCATATGTAAGTGATGAATCATTAAATTCTACACCTGAAACTATATTACACTGTATGTTAACTAACTGGAATTTAAATAAAAACTTGATAAAAAAAAAGGAATGAACCTTTCTCTCCATTTTTGCCCTGCTTCTAATCTGGATCCCTTGCACTTATCTTTAAGGATCATGAGGGTCCATGTCTGACCCCTATGGTTATTAATAAAAATTGAGGTGCTAGAGACTGACAAGCAGAGATAACATACAAAAGTGTGAACCTGTAGGCCAATAAGAAACAAATAATTAATAAATTTGACCTTATCCATGTAGAAAACTTATTCTCTGTATAAGACCTGGTAAAGAGGAAGAAAGGGATAAAGAAAGGGGGGGTAATCAGAAGGGGAAATGAAGCATGAGAGACTATGGACTCTGAGAAACAAACTGAGGGCTTCAGAGGGGAAGGGGGTGGGGGAATGGGATAGACTGGTGATGGGTAGTAAGGAGGGCACATATTGCATGGTGCACTGGGTGTTATACGCAACTAATGAATCATCGAACTTTACATCAGAAACCAGGGATGTACTGTATGGTGACTAACATGATATAATAAAAAGCATTAAAATTAAAAAAAAAGAAACAAACAAACAAAAGACCTGGTAAAGAGGATGAAAACATAAACTGGAGACTTCAAGAAAATATTTTCAAACCCTGTGCCCAACAAAGGTCTGGTATCTAAAATACATACAGAACTCTCAAAACTCAATAGGGAAACAACAAACAATTCAAGTAGAAAGTGGGCAAAAGTCATGAACAGACATTTTATCAAAGAAGGTATAGCGATAGAAAGTATTAAGCAGATGCAATGAATTTAACATTATTAAGCATTAGGAAAATGAAAATTCAAATCATAATGAGGTATCATTACACTTCAATCAGAATTGCTAAAATAATAGCAATGACATCAAATGCTACAGAAATGTTGAGAAACTGAATCAATCAAACACTGCTGGTGGGAATGTAAAATGGTACAGACTCTCTGGTAACAACTATGGTGACTTTTTACAAAATTAAATGTACTTACCATATGACCCAGCAATTATACTCTTGTGTAACAAAGAAATAAAAAATGATATTCACACAAAAACCTATATATAAATGATCATAATAGCTTCATTCAAAATAAGTCAAACTGGAGACAATGCAGATGTCCTCCGATAGGTGATGGTTAAACAAACTGGTATATCTATACCATGGAATACTACTCAACAATAAAAAGAACAAACTATAATTATATGTAACAAGTTGGAATGATTTCCAGGCAATTAAGCTGAGTGAGAAAAACCAGTCCCAAAAGGTTAACAGCATATGATGCCATTTATATAGAATTCTTGAAATGACCAAATTATAGAATTTAGGGTTGTTTTGGTTAACTCTGGATTACTGTGTATCTTATATATAAATAGTGTGTGGATTAGAATTAAATTATAATAAAAATATCCAAAAATTAGAAATATCCAGGGGCACTTGGATGGCTCAGTTGGTTAGGTGTCTGACTCTTGATCTTGGCTCAGGTCTTGACCTCAGGTTCATGAGTTGAAGCCCCACATTGGGCTCCATGCTGGGCGTGGAGCCTACTTAGAAAAAAAAAAAAAGAAATATCCAACAATGATAATGCTGTCCATGGACTTCTTGGCTCTTTCCATAGTGTGGCTATTGTAGGCAGTGCTGCTGTAAACACTGGAGTGAATGTGACCCTTTGAATCACTGTTTTTTTTTTTTTT
>NW_024423319.1:108072336-108084863 GCF_017311325.1 Ursus maritimus | reverse complement strand
TTTTTTTTTTTTTTATCATTCAGATAAATACCTAGTAGTGCAATTGCTGGGTCATAGGGTAGTCTTTCAATTCATGAACATGATATGTCTCTCCATTTATTTGGTTCTCTTTAAATTATGTCATCAGCATTTTGTTATTTTCAGGATACAGTTCCTATACCAGTTTTATTAGATTTATACCTAAATATTTTCTTTTTATTAAGCAATTATAAATGATATGTTTTCAGGTTATTTCCAATATTTTTTGTTAACGTGAGGGGTTCCACACAGGGGAGCACCAGGTTTGGTCAAGAGGTATGGGAGTGGAGAGGAAGGTATGGATATGAGCCTTAATTGTGCTTTTTGCAGAAAGGAACAGGTGAAGCAGGGTAAGCAGGTTCAGGATTGACTAATCTGAATAATTTCAGTGGACTCTGAGGTAGAGGGGTTGTTCCTAGCTGTCTAGTACCTGGCGCTGGGGTGATTAGGGCAGGAGAAGAGTGGCTCTGATTGTGAGTCCTCAATAAAGGATGTCATCAGGTATGGGCTCCTGATTGGTTGGTTTGCACAGGAAAGGCACATTTGCAGGCAAACCCTTTACTATCTCTAAGAACTGGCTAACCCTGGGGTGTGGGAAATTCTTCCAGGGTCATGAAGGCCCCAAGATGTTAAAGCATCAAATACAGAAACTAGAAAATGTGATTATTACAAAAGTTTTCCAGTATTATATTAAATAGGAATGGTAAAAGTGGACATCTTTACATTGTTCCTGATATAGAGAGAAACCATTAGGTTTTTTTGTAGATATTCTTTATCAAGTTAAGGAAGTCCCCTTCTTTACTTTGCTGAGAGTGTTTACCATGAATGAGTGTTGGAGTTTGTCACATACTTTTTCTGCAGCAATTAATATGATCATATGATTTTTCTTCTTGAGCTTGCTAATATGGTTGATTACACTGATTGAATGCTTAAAGAGCCGTGCATGTGTGAAATAAATAATTTTTTTATACATTTCTTGATTTGATTTGCTGATGTTTTGTTGAGGATCTGATGTGCTGTTGCATCTAAGTTCAGGAGAGATATTTGTTTATAGTTTTCTTTTTTCTTTTTCTTTTTTTCTTTCTTTCCTTATTTTTCTGATATGGTTTTTGTATGGTTTTGATGTAAGGGTAATATCAGTCTTGTAAAATGAGTTGTAAAATGTTATCTTCTTCTCTGTTCTTTAGAAGAAACTGTATAAACCAGTTCTACTTCTTCTTTAAATGGTTGGTAGAATTTCCCAGTGAAACCATCTGGACCTGTAGATTTTTTGTTTTGGAAGATTTAAAATTATAAACTGAGGAGGAGGAGAAGATGGTGGTAGAGTAGGAGGACCCTAGGCTTACCTCATCCCACAAACACAATTAGATAACTATCAGATCATCTTAAGTATCCCAGAAATCAACTT
Source organism: Ursus maritimus (assembly GCF_017311325.1). Taxonomy (NCBI): domain Eukaryota; kingdom Metazoa; phylum Chordata; class Mammalia; order Carnivora; family Ursidae; genus Ursus; species Ursus maritimus. The sequence goes on along the minus strand of NW_024423319.1, from coordinate 108,083,437 downwards.
GAAGACTGGCAGAACAATTCCACAACCAAAGGTAGAGAAAAGGCAACATCAAAGAAGGTAGGAAGCATAGAAACGTGCTTTAGGAGAGAAACAAATTCTGGCAGCTGCAGAGGGGAGGAAGCTACAGTTGTGCAGAAGTGCGATAGAGACTAGCACACAGGGAAGTGAACAGAGAAAACAAATCCAGTAGCATTTGGCTTGGAATGTGAGAGGGGTCGAATTTCATGAGTTCTTACAACCAGCGGGGCTTAAGTCCTGGAGTTTTAATGGTCAATGGGCTTGGCTTGCATAGAGCCCAAAGGACATTGGGGCTGTTCTTGGAGAGAAAGTGGGGCAAACAGCCTATGGAAAAAGAGCAATCTGAAGAGCACCTGGTGCACATAGTGGGGAGGTAATTTGCTTATCTTGGAGTGTATCCTAAAGAGGCAGCACTTATGGAGAGAAACCTTAGGGAACAAAGGAAATGGTAGGTACCATTTCCCTCCTCTACCCCTCAGTATAAGCACAAGACTATCTGAAGGAACAAGCATATAGCAGATGTTTACTACCTAGCTTCCTTACCAAGAGCCATGCCCCTGAGCTTGAGTGAAACCACCCTTTTTAGTTATATTTGCCTCAATCCCAGCATGGCAGATCCCTTCCCCTAAAAATTGGGCCCAAACCCTGTCAACTGCATCTCCCAGCTCAGGAGTTTTACAAGGCCTTGGTTCTGGCAGTGGTGGTGACAGGTTTCATTTCATAAGCAGACCAGAACACACCTTGTTAAAACTCACCACAATCAGGCCAGGGACCAAACACTGCCCACAGCAGGCAAAGACAGCCTCTGCAAATGACTGGCCTGAAGGATACGGTAGCCAGGACAAAACAGCAGAGTGCACATAGCACACAATGAAGACACTCCCTGAAGCTCCAAGCCCTGGAGAACAGGGGAAAATATACAGCAGGACATGACAAGACCTCTTCTTCATAAGGCCATTACCCTCGAGAACAGGATATATAGCTGACTTTCTTTTTTTTTTTTTTTAAAGATTTTATTTATTTATGTGACAGAGAGACAGCCAGAGAGAGAGGGAACACAGCAGGCGAGTGAGAGAGGAAGAAGCAGGCTCCCAGCAGAGGAGCCTGATGTGGGACTCGATCCCGGAACGCCGGGATCACGCCCTGAGCCGAAGGCAGACGCTTTAACGACTGCGCTACCCAGGCGCCCCATAGCTGACTTTCTTAACACAGAGAAACAGGCACAGAGACTTAGACAAAATGAGAAGACAGGGGGATGTGTCCCAAATGAAAGAACAGGACAAGGCCACAGTCAGAGAGCTAAGTGAAACAGATATAATCAACATGTCTGATAGAGAATTTAAAGTATTGATCATAAAGACACTACCTGGACTTGGGAAAAAAGTGGAAGGCATCAGAGAAATCCTTAATACAGAGATAAGAAATAACACAGCAGAGATAAAAGGCTCAATAAACAAAATGAGAAACATACTGGATAGAAGGAACAACAGGCTGGAAGAAACAGAAGAATTAATTAATGACCTAGAAGACAGAGTAATGGAAAGTAATCAAGCTGAACAAAAAGAGAAAAAAATTATGCAAAATGAGAACAGACGTAGGAAATTCAGGGATACAATTGAGTGTAATAACATTCATATTTTAGGAGTCCCAGAAGAAGAAGAGAGAGAAGAGGGCAGGAAATTTATTTGAAGAAATAATAGCTGAAACTTTCCTAATCTGGGGAAGGAAAGTGATATCTAGATCTAGGAGGCACAATAATCCCCTGACAACATAAAAAAAAAAAAAAGCAGATGACACCAAGACATATTGTAATTAAATTGGCAAAATATAGTGATAAAGAAAATACTTTAAAACAGCAAGACAAAAGAAGATAATAATTCGCAAGGGAAACCCCATGAGGCTATCAGGGGATTTTTCAGCAGAAACTTTCTAAGCCAGAAAGGAGTGGCATGATACATTCAAGGTGCTGAATGGGAAAAAATCTGCAGCCAAGAATACCCCATTCAGCAAAGCTATCATGCAGAATAGAAGGAGATATAAAGAGTTTCTAAGACAAACAAAGCTAAAGGAGTTCATGATCACTAAACTAGCCCAGGAAGAAATATTAAAGGGGAGTTGTTGAGTGGAAAGGAAATAGCAAAAGTGACAGTATGAAGGTAATAAATGCAAAAGCAATAAAAATGAATATTTCTTTAAAAAATCAGTCAAAAAATTCAAAAAATAAAAGGATGTAAAATATGAATATATACCTAAAACATGGTGGGGAGAGGAGTAAACAATGGGTTCAAATTGAAAAGACCATCAACTTAATATAGACTGCTATATGCACAAGAGGTTGTATACAAACTTAATGGTAACCACAAAACAAAACCCACTAATAAATGTGCAAAGAATAAAGAAAAAGAAATCTAAACATATCACTAAAGAAAACCAGCAAACCATGAAACAGAGAAAGACAAGAAAAGATCAGACAAAATCTTAAGAAACAATCACAAAACAAGAAATAAGGCAATAAATACTATCAATAATTACTTTGAATGCAAATGGACTAAATGCTCCAATCAAAAAACACAGACTGACATAATGGATAAAAAAGCAAGACCTATCTATACACTGTCTACAAAAGCCTCATTTTAGACCTAAGACATCTGCAGATTGAAAGTGAGGGGATGGAAAAACATCTGTCATGCAAATGGATATGGAAAGAAAGCCAGAGTAGCAATACTTATATTGGATGAAACTTTAAAACAATAACTGTAACAAGAGACAAAGAAGGAAACTATATAACAATAAAGGGGAAAACCAACAAGAATATGTAACAATTGTAAATATTTATGCACCCAACATGGGAACACCAAAATATATAAACAGTTAATAACAAACATAAAGGAGCTAATTGACCATAATACAATACTAGGGGACTTCAGCACTTCACTTACATCAATACACAGATCTTCCACACAGAAAATCAATAAGGAAACAATCCTTTGAATGACACATTGGGCCAGATGGCACTAACAGATATATTCAGAACATTCCATCCTAAAACAGCAGAATACACATTCTCTTCAACTGCACATGGAACATTCTCCAGAGTAGATTACATATTAGGCCACAAAACAAGCCTCAACCAATTTAAAAAGATCAAAGTCACACCATGAATCTTTTCTGACCACAACACTTTGAAACTAGAAATCAACCACGAGAAAAAACCTGAAGAGAACACAAACACATGGAGATTAAATAACATGCTACTAAACAATGATTGGGTCAACCAGGAAATCAAAGGAGAATAAAAAGTACCTGGAAAAAAATGAAAATGAAAACAAAATGATCCAAAATCTTTGGGATGCAGCAAAAGCAGTTCTAACAGGGAAGTTCGTTACAATACAGGCCTACCTCAAAAAGCAAGAAAAATCTCAAATAAACAACCTAAACCTACACCTAAAGGAGCTAGATAAAGAACAAAAATGCAAAGCCAGTAAAAGAAAGTTAATAACAAAGATTAGAGGAGAGCTAAATGATATAGAAACTAAAACAAACAAACAAACAAACAATAAAACAGATCAATGAAACCAGGAGATGCTTTCTTGAAAAAAACTCAATAAAATTAATAAAACTCTAGCCAGACTTATAAAGAAAAAAAGAGAAAGGACTCAAATAAAATCACAAATAAGAGGATAGAAATAACCAACATCATGGAAATACAAAAAATTATATAAGAATATTATGAAAAATTATATGCCAACAAATTGGACAAACTAGAAGAAACGGATAAATTCTTATGACGTATAAACTACTAAAACTAAAACAGGAAGCAATAGAAAATTTGAACAGACCTATGACCAGCACAGAAATTGAATCAGTAACCAAAAATCTCCCAACAAAAAGAAGTCCAGGACCAGATGGCTTCACAGGTGAAATCTACTGAACAAGTAAAGAAGAGTTAATACCTATTCTCAAGCTATTCCAAAAAATAGAAATGAAAGGAAAACTTCCAAATTCATTCTATGAGACCAGTATTACCCCGATACCAAAACCAGATAAAAATACCACAAAAAAAATTACAGGCGAATATCTCTAATGAACATAGATGCAAAAATCCTCAAAATACTAGTAAACCAAATCCAACAATGCATTTAAAAAGTCATTTCCCAAAATCAAATGGAATTTATTCCTGGGTTGTAAGAGTGGTTCAATATTTACAAATAAATCAATGTAGTACATCACATCAATAAGGGATAAAAACTAAATGATCATTTCAATAGATACAGAAAAAGCATTTGACAAAGCACAACATCCATTCATGATAAAAACCATCAACAAAGGAGATTTGGAAGGAACATACCTCAGCATAATAAAGGCCCTATATGAAAAACCCAGAACTAACATCATCCTTAATGGAGAAAAACAGAGCTTTTCCCTTAAGGTCAGGAACAAGACAAGGATGTCCACTCTCAACACTTCTATTCAATGTAGTACGGGATGTCCCAGCCAGAGCAGTCAGACAACAAAAAGAAATAAAAGGCATCAAAATCAGTAAGAAAGAAGCAAAACTTTCACTATTTGCAGATGACATGATCTATATAGAAAACCCAAAAGACTCACCAAAAAACTGCTAGAACTCATCACAACATGTGCCCTCCTTAATTGAAAGACCTATACTCTAAAAACTATAAAACACCAATGAAAGAAATTAAAGATGACACAAAGAAACAGAAAGCCATTTCATGCTCATGAATTGGAAGAACAAATATTGCTAAAATGTATATACTATCCAAAGTAATCTACACATTTAATGTAATCCCTATCTAAATAGCAACCTTGTTCACAGAAATAGAACAACAGTCCTCATCCCCTAAGGTCAGGAACAAGACAAGGATGTCCACCCTCATCACTTTTATTCCACATAGTATTGGACATCCTAACCACAGTAATCAGATAAGAAAAAGAAATAAAAGGCATCCAAAATGGGAAGAACTAAAGTGAGGAAGAACTAAAACTGTCACTATTTGGAGATGACATGATACTATATAGAGAAACCATAAAGACTTTACCAAAAAACTACTAGAACTGATAAATGAATTCAGTAAGCTCAGAGGATACAATATACAGAAATCCTTTGCATTTCTGTATAGTAATAATGAGGAAGCAGAAAGAGAATCTAAGAAAACTCCCTTTTATAATTGCATCAAAAATAATAAAATACCTAGGGATAAACTTAACAAAGGAGGTGAAAGACCTGTACTCCAAAAACTATGAAACAGTGATGAAAAAAATGGAAGATGATACAAACAAATGGCAAGTTATTCCATGCTCATGCATTAGGAGAACAAATATTGTTAAAATGTCCATACTACCCATAGCATTAAATTAAATTAAATTAAATCTACAGATTTAATGCAATCCCTATCAAAATGCAAACAGCATTTTTTCACAGAACTAGATCAAATAATTTTAAAGTTGGTATGGAACCACAAAAGATCCCACATGTCTAAAACAATCTTGAAAAAGAAGAACAAAACTAAAGGTATCACAATCCCAGATTTCAATATATATGACAATGTTCTAGTAATCAAAATAATATTGTACTGGGGCACCTGGGTGGCTCAGTCAGTTAAGCATCCAACTCTTGATTTTGGCTCAGGTCATGATCTTAGGGTCCTGGGATCAAACCCCATGGAAGGCTCCATGCTCAGTGGGGAGTCTACTTCAGGAATCTCTCCCTATCCCTCTGTCTCTTCCCCCTCTCCCTCCCCCCACAAAAAACAAAACAAACAAACAAAACAAACAAACAAAAAAACACCCCCCCCAAAAAAAAACCCATGTATTGTACTGGCACAGAAAATGACACATAGATCAATGGAACAGAATAGAGACTCCAGAAATAAACCCACCATGAAATGGTCAATTAATCTTTGGCAAAGGAGGCAGGAATATGCAATAGGGAAAGACAGTCTCTTCAACAAATGCTTTTGTGAAAACTCGATAGCTACATTCAAAAATGAAACTGGACCACTTTCTTACACCATACGGAAAAATAAACTCAAAATGGATTAAGGACCTTAACATGAGACCTAAAACCATAAAAATCCTTGAAGAGAGCACAGGCAGTAATTTCTCTGACATTGGCTGTAGCAACATTTTTCTGGATATATCTCCTGAGGCAAGAGAAACAAAAGCAAAAATGAACCATTGGGACTACATCAAAATAAAAAACTTTTGCATAGCAAAGAAAACTACTAAAAAAACCTAAAAGACAACTCAGTGAATGGGAACCGATATTTGCAAATGAGATATTCAATACAGGGTTAGTATCCAAAATACATAAAGAACTTCTACAACTCAACACTAAACAATCAAATAATCTAATTTAAAAATGAGCAGAAGACATGAACAGACATTTCTGCAAAGAAGACATACAGATGGCCAACCGAGGGTTGTAAAGATGCTCAACATTACTGATCATCAGGGAAATGCAAATGAAAACACAATGATATATCACTTCACACCTATCAGAATTGCTAAAATCAACAACAGAATAAATAGCAAGTGTTGGTGAGGATGTGGAGAAAAAGGAACCCTTGTGCCCTGTTGGTGGGAATGCAAAGTGGTGCAGCTACTGTGCCAAACACTATAGAGGTTCCTCAGAAAATTGAGAATAAAATTACCAAAGGATCCATTAATTCCACTACTGAGGATTTAGCTGAGGAATACAAAAACGCTAATTTGAATAGATATATGCACCCCATGTTTATTGCAGCATTATTAACAATAGCCAAATTATGGAAGCAGGCATATCTATATATAGATATATAGATATATATATACACACAATAGTAATACACACACACACAGAGGAATATTACTCAGCCATCAAAAAGAATGAAATCTTGCCATTTGCACCAATATGGATGGATCTAGAGGGAATAATACTATGTGAAATAAGTTACAAAAAACAAATACTGTATGTCACTTTTATGTACAATTTAAGAAACAACAAAGGAACAAAGAAAAAAAGAAACAAACCAAAAACCCCGACACTTAACTATATAGAATACACTGAGGTATACCATAAGGGATGTAAGTGGGGGGATGGGTGAAATAAGTGAAAGAGATTTAAAGTATACTTACCATGATGAGCCCTGAGTAATGTATACAATTGCTGAACCACTGTATTGTAAACATGAAACTAATATAACACTATATGTTAACTATACTGGAATTTTAAAAAATAAGCAAACTTAAAATAAAAAAGGGTATTGTTCCTTCATTATTATATGTGTAAATTAAGACCATATTTTATATTACTAACCATAAAATCCCCTTTAAAAATAGTAATAAAGCTATAATAATACATGTGCTTCAAGTCTTTGTCCCTTTTCCCTCCAGCGGTATGGAAAAATGGTGATGGGGAGCAAATGTAGCTGTATAAAATGCTTCTGGAAACAAATGTTTTTCACTGCTTTTGTTCCATCCTCAGTGAAGATCTTACAGGCTATTGCAATAAATGGCTGAGTATAATGGAATAGGCGTGGTGTTTGGAGTCAGCAAACCTGCTGAAGTTACTACCTTGGCCACTGGTTAGATGAAAACTGAAACCTCCACTTCTCTGAGATTTCTTCTCCTCTAGCTTGCAGTCACACTGGCCTCTTTGATATTCTTTGAGTATACAAAACATGCTTCTCCCTCCCTCTTGGCCTTTTCTTTGCTGTTCCCTCTGCTAGAAATGCTCTTTTCTCAGATATTTTATGATTATTCTCTCATGTCACTCAGATCTGTTTAAATGCTAACACCTCAGAGTGAGCTTCCTTGACCTTTTGAAAAGAGCTCCTGACTCTATTTTCTCATCTTGCTTTATTATTCGTAACAACACTTTTAACCAGTTGACATTAAATTGAATTGTATTGTATTATATTGCTTTATATTAAATTGTATCATAGTTTTATATCTACTTATAAAAATATGTGTAACTATTTATTTTCTGTCTTCTTCACTAAAATCTAAGTTTCATGAGGTCAGGTCATTCGCTTGCACTGTTGTATCTCCAGTGCCTTAAACAGTGTAGGCAAATAGCAAATGCACAAAAATATTTGTTAAATGAATCAATGAATGCATAAGTAATATTGATTTTTCAGGATTCCTTTGGATAACTAAATAAAACAGCTTATAAATAACACAACAGTGAATGTTCAGTCCATGTGAGCTAGCTTTATTCAGCGGCAGGAGAGCAATGTTGTATAAATTCCTTTTATGTTTGCATGCAAAAAGATGCTGAGAAAATACATCTATATGAAACGCTTCCAAAACCAAGTGCTTTTAATTTAGCACTACAGAGCACAGAGGTATTTTTTTTATTGTGGTAAAAACATACAACAGGAGATCTACCTTAACATATTCTTAAGCATACAGTATTGCTAACTATATGCACATTGTTGCAACCTGGAAGAGATGGAGGCCTTCCTGGAAACCTATAAACTACCAAGACTGAAACAGGAAGAAATTGATTTTTTAAACAGATCAATTAATTATGAAGAGATTGAAACAGTGATTAAAAACCTTCCAAAAAACAAAACTCCAGGGCCTGATGGATTCCCTGAGGTTCTACCAAACACTCAAAGAAGAAATCATACCTATTCTCCTAAAGCTGTTTCAAAAAATAGAAACAGAAGGAAAACTACCAAACTCATTCTATGAGGCCAATATTACCTTGATCCCCAAACCAGGCAAAGACCCCCTCAAAAAGGAGAATTACAGATCGATATCCCTGATGAACATGGATGCCAAAATTCTCAACAAGATCCTAGCTAATAGGATCCAACAGTACATTTAAAGGATTATCCATCATGACCAGGTGGGATTCATCCCTGGGATGCAAGGGTGGTTCAACATTTGCAAATCGATCAGTGTGATAGATTATATCAACAAGAAAAAAGTCAAGAATCATATGATCCTCTCAATAGATGCAGAAAAAGCATTTGACAAAATACAGCATCCTTTCCTGATTAAAACCCTTCAGAGTGTAGGGATAGAGGGTACATTCCTCAATCTCATAAAAACCATCTATGAAAACCCTACAGTAAATATCATTCTCAATGGGGAAAAGCTGGAAGCCTTTCCCTTAAGATCAGGAACACGACAAGGATGTCCACTCTCACCACTATTATTCAACATAGTACTAGAAGTTCTTGCAACAGCAATCAGACAACAAAAAGGGATAAAAGGTATCCAAATCAGCAAAGAAGTCAAACTGTCTCTCTTCGCAGATGACATGATACTCTATATGAAAAACCCAAAGAATCCACCCCCAAACTACTAGAAGTTATAGAGCAATTCAGTAATGTGGCGGGATACAAAATCAATGCTCAGAAATCAGTTGCATTTCTATACACGAACAATGAGACTGAAGAAAGAGAAATTAGGGAATCCATTTCATTTACAATAGATTTTTTTCCCTTCCTGCAAAGCTTTTCAAGCTGATGTAGTCCCATTTGCTTACTTTTGCTTTTGTTGTTTGTGATTTTGGTGTTATTATAAGGAAATAATTGCCAAAACCAATTTTATGAAGCTTTCTCCTATGTTTTCATCTAGGAGTTTATAGTTACAGGTCTTTTTTTAAAGATTTTATTTATTTATTTATTTATTTGAGAGAGAGAGCGCATGAGCGGGGGTGAGGGGCAGAGGGAGAGGGAGAAGCAGACTCTCCACTGAGCAGGGAGCCCAACACAGGGCTCGATTCCAGGCCCCCGGGATCATGACCTGAGCCAAAGGCAGAAGCTTAACCAACTGAACCACCCAGGTGCCCCTACACTTTTAAAGGCCTTATGTTCAAGTCTTTAATTCATTTTGAGTTGATTTTTTGTGTATGGTATAAAGTAAGGTGCAATTTCATTCTTTTCCATGTAGATATCCAGTTTTCCCAATAGCATTTGTTGAAGAGACTATCTTTTACCCATTGTGTAGTCTTGGCACTCTTATTGAAGATCAGTTCACCATATATGCATGGGTTTATTTGTGGGCTCTCTATTCTGTTCCGTTGGTCAATATGTCTGTCTTTATACCAGTACCATATTATTTGAATTACTGTAGATTTGTAGTATGTTTTGAAATCATAATATGTGATGCCTCCAGCTTTGTTCTTCTTTCTCAAGGTAGTTTTGACTATTTGGTATCCTTTGCAGTTCCATATGAATTTTAGGATTATTTTTTCTATTTCTTCAAAAAAAATGCCACTGGGATTTTCATATGGATTACATTGAATCTGTAGATTACTTTGGGTCATATGACATTTAAACAATATTAAGTCTTTCTACCCATGAGCATGAGATGTCTTTCCATTTATTTATTTCTTCTTTAATTTCTTTCAGCAATGTTTTATGGCTTCATTGTATAAGTCTTTTACCTTTTGACTAAGTTTATTCTCAAATATTTTACCCTTTTTAATGTTATTTTAAATGAGATGATTTTCTTAATGTCCATTTGAATTATTTGTTTTTAGTGTGCAGAAAGACAACCGATTTTTGTATGTTGATTTCATATCCTGCAACTTTGCTGAATTCACTTATTCTAAGAGAGAGAGAGGCATATATTGTGGAGTACTTGTTTCTGTGCAAATTAGCCAAATGTCTTCAAGCCTGGTCTGTTTGTGCCTTCACATTCTCTTTTTTTAGTTAGTCCTTCTTGTCCTCTTCTTTTGATCTCTAACATCATGAAAGATTACTAGCTAGGTAACGGTAAGCTGCTAAAGTGCCAAGGAACAAGCTGTAGTGAGGACTTCCAAGAGAACAATACGGAACCCTGAACTGGAGGGCAGGAATAATCCTGTCTAGGTTGATAATAGTGTAGCCATGATGCTTGGTTGTCCTGGGGACTAGGAACCAGAAATAACACCATCTATCTCTCTGTCCTAACAAACCCAGATTTCACAAGGCATTGCCTCTGTTTTCTCAGTAACAGGCACTGTAAAAAACACAGGCAGCTATTGTTTTACATGTTGCACGCTGTGCATTACTTCAAAGAACTTCTCAGGTGTATTTCCTGAGGGTTTTAAAGTAGCCACACCTGTTTCGTTTTTTTTTTTTTT
>NW_024423319.1:108069103-108072326 GCF_017311325.1 Ursus maritimus | reverse complement strand
TTTTTTTTTTTTTTAACTACTTAAAGATTCTCTTGGATTAGGGCAGTTTTTTACATTTCACATCAGCTTTTCCAATGTAGTTGATATAAAATGCTTTTCCCCCCTCAGTTCAGAAGGACCATTTAAATTGAGCTTTAGATAAAGCTGGGTTTTAGGTGAGAAAAGTACCCTCCCATGTCAAAATATAATAAAAATTAGAACAATATATTATGCCAATTAACTTTGAAATGTTTATGCCTGGACATAGAAATTTCATTTATAGGAATAGAAAAAAATAACCTGAGCCAGAGAAAAGCTTTAGGTTCATATACATTTATTAAAATATTATTTATAATGGTGAAAAGCTAGAAACAATCTATATAACTAACACTAGAAGGGTAGTTCAATTAACTATTAAAATTGTGTTCACAAGAAGACTATGATAGAATAGAAAAGTACCTGGTATAACTATTAAGAGTAAAAGGACATTTAAAAGTAGTATATGTAGTCTAATTTTAAAAATTTCAAGAAAAATCTACAAAAATGTATACAAAGGAAAATATCTGACAAGAAATATACTATAGCAGTGGCTCCCAACTTTCCATGTATGAGAACACTTCTAGTACCAAAAACTCATCATAGACTTCTGGCTCCAATTAAGATGGAATAGTCCCATTCTTTCCAGGTCCTCTCTCTTATACCAAAAAAATTCCCTGGTTATAACATAACAAACAAGCATAGGAAGACTCTGAAAAGTAGAAAGAAGAAGGCAGGCATCCTAGGACTTTGGGACTGATGGAAAGACACAGTGGTAAAATTCTTTGGATTTTCATATTGCCTCTACTATATCTCACATGATACAGAAGCCTCCAACCCAGACTCACCAGTAGGCACAGACAAAAAAAGCTCTAAGAAAAGCCTATTCCCTTTTTCAAAGGAATGGAGAAAAAGTGGCGTAACAATATTAAACCTTTTTAGCACTACTTGCCCTACCCCAGCTAAACACCAATGGAGGAATTGCATACCTCCAACTGACAGTTTCAGTGAGGCCCAGGTGGGAGGTGAGTTTTTGTCCTCACCTTGCAACAATAAATAATTCTAGGCCAGCCCTTTGCTTCCCTTTTCCCTGGTGTCAGCAGGGCTGGGGAGTAGCTAGATTTCAACTTCACTCATTTGCAATAAGGCTGTGTATGTAAGTTCATACTTCTAAATATCAAAAAGGAAGTATCAAAGGAAAATTTTAAAATACATAAAACTCAAAGCAAAGAATATACAACACATAAAAATACGTGGGGCACAGGTAAAGGAAAGCTGAGAGAGATATTTATTTATTTATTTATTTATTTTATTTATTTATTTTTCTGGGGTTTTTTTTCAAGATTTTATTTAAATTCAAATTAGTTAACATACAGTGTAGTATTAGTTTCAGGAGTAGAATTCAGTGATCCATCACTTGCCTGTAACACCCAGTGCTCATTACAAGTGCCCTCCTAACTGTCTATCACCCATTTACTCCATCTCCCAGCCAACTTCCCCTCCAGCAACCCTCACTTTGTTCCCTATAGTTAAGAGTCTCTTATGGTTTGTCTCCCTCTCTGTTTTTATCTTATTTTTTTTATTTAAAGATTTTATTTATTTATTTATTTGTCAGAGAGAAAGAGAGAAAGCACAAGCAGGGGGAGTGTCAGAGGGAGAGGGAGAAACAGGCTCCCCACTGAGCAAGGAGCCCAAGGCAGGAATCGATTCCAGGACCCTGGGATCATGACCTGAGCTGAAGGCAGACACTTAACCAACTGAGCTACCCAGGAGTTCCATGTTTTTACCTTATTTTATTTTTCCTTCCTTTCCCCTATGTTCATCTGTTTTGTTTCTTAAATTCCACATATAAGTGAAATCATACAGTATTTCTTTCTTTGACTTATTCGCTTAGCATAATATACTTTAGCTTCATGACACATCTCCAAAGGCAAGAGAAACAAAAGAAAAAATGAACTTGTGGGACTTCATCAAGATAAAAAGCTTCTGCACAGCCAAGGAAACAGTCAAAAAAACTAAGAGGCAGCCCACGGAATGGGAGAAGATATTTGCAAATGACACTACAGATAAAAGACTGGTATCCAAGATCTACAAAGAACTTCTCAAACTCAATACACAAGAAACAAATCAAAAAATGGGCAGAAGATATGAACAGACATTTTTCCACTGAAGACATACAAATGGCTAACAGACACATGAAAAAATGTTCAACATCGTTAGCCATCAGGGAAATTCAAATCAAAACCACACTAAGATACCACCTTACGCCAATTAGAATGGCAAAAATTGACAAGGCTAGAAACAACAAATGCTGGAGAGGATGTGGAGAAAGGGGATCCCTCTTACACTGTTGGTGGGAATGCAAGTTGGTACAGCCACTCTGGAAAACAGTGTGGAGGTCCCTTAAAAAGTTAAAACTTGAGCTACCCTATGATCCAGCAATTGCACTACTGGGTATTTACCCCAAAGATACAGACGTAGTGAAGAGAAGGGCCATATGCACCCCAATGTTCATAGCAGCATTGTCCACAATAGCTAAATCATGGAAGGAGCCAAGATGCCCTTCAACAGATGACTGGATTAAGAAGTTGTGGTCCATATATACAATGGAATATTACTCAGCCATCAAAAAGAACGATTTCTCAACATTTGCTGCAACATGGACGGGACTGGAGGAGATAATGCTAAGCAAAATAAGTCAGCAGAGAAAGACAATTATCATATGGTTTCACTCATTTATGGAACATAAGAAGTAGGAAGATAGGTAGGAGAAGAAAGGGAAGAAGAAGGGGGGGTGGTTACAGAAGGGGAAATGAACCATGACAGACTATGGACTCTGGGAAACAAACTGAGGGCTTCAGAGGGGAGGGGGGTGGGGGAATGAGATAGGCCAGTGATGGGTATTAAGGAGGGCACGTATGGCATGGTGCACTGGGTGTTATACGCAACTAATGAATCATTGAACACTACATCAGAAATCAGGGATGTATTGCATGGTGACTAACATAATATAATAAAAAAACATTAAAATAAAAAAAAAACTAGGGATGTACTGTATGGTGACTAACATAATATAATAAAAAAATTATTTAAAAAAGTATACTTTAGCTTCATCCACATTGTTGCAAATGGCAAGATCCCATTCTTTTTGATGGCTGAGTAATATTCCTCTGTGTGTGTGTGTGTGTGTGTGTGTGTGTGTGTGTGT
>NW_024423319.1:108059017-108069093 GCF_017311325.1 Ursus maritimus | reverse complement strand
TGTGTGTGTGTGTGTGTGTGTGTGTGTGTGTGTGTGTACCTCATCTTCTTTATCCATTCATCGGTCAATGGACATCTGGGCTATTTCCATAATTTGGCTATGGTTGATAATGATGCTATAAATGTCAGGGTTCACATACCCCTTCAAAACTGTATTTTTTTTTATCCTGTGGGTAAATACCTAGTAGTGTAATTGCTATAACATAGGGTAGTTCTATTTTTCGCTTTTTGAAGAACCTTAAGTGTTTTCCAGAGTGACTGCACCAGTTTGCATTTACAACAACAGTGGAAGAGGGTTCCCCTTTTTCTGCATCCTTGCCAACATCTTTTGATTCTGGAGTTGTTAATTTTAACCATTCTGACCAGTGTGAGGTGGTATCTCATCCAGGTTTGATTTGTATTTCCCTGATGATGAATGATGTTGAGCATCTTTTCATGTGTCTTTTAGACATCTGGATGTCTTCTTTGGACAGCTGTTTATTCTTGTCTTCTGCCCATTTCTTGACTGGATTATTTGCTTTTCGGACATTGAGTTTGATAAATTCTTTATAGATTTTGAATACTAGCCCTTTATTTGATATGTCATTTGTGAATATCTTCTTCCATTCCATAGGGTAACTTTTAGTTTTAATGATTCTTTCCTTTGCTGCACAGAAGCTGTTTATTTTGATGAAGTCCCAATAGCTCATTTTTGTTTTTGTTTCCCTTGCCTCTGGTGACATGTCTAGTAAGAAGTTTCTATGGCCCAGGTCAAAGAGGTTGCTGCATGTGTTCTTCTCTAGGATTTTGATAGATTCCTGTCTCACATTGAGGTCTTTCATCCATTTTGAATTTACTTTTGTGTGTGGTGTAAGAAAATGGTCCAGTTTCACTATTCTGCGTGTCACTGTCCAGTTTTCCCAAGGCTATTTGTTGAAGAAACTATCTTTTTTCCATTGGATATGCTTTCCTGCTTTGATGAAGATTAGTTGACCATACAGTTGTGGGTCCATTTCTGGGTTCTCTATTCTATTCCATTGATCTGTGTCTGATTTTGTGCCAGTATCATACTATCTTGATGACTATAGCTTTGTAATAGCTTGAAATCCAGGATGTGATGCCTCAAGTTTTGCTTTTCTTTTTCAAGATTGCTACGGCTATTCACATTTTTTGTGGTTCCATACAAAATTTAGGATTATTTGTTCTAGCTCTGTGAAAAATGCTGGTGGTATTTTTTTTTTTAAAGATTTTATTTATTTATTTGACAGAGATAGAGACAGCCAGCGAGAGAGGGAACACAAGCAGGGGGAGTGGGAGAGGAAGAAGCAGGCTCATAGAGGGAGGAGCCTGACGTGGGGCTCGATCCCGTAACGCCGGGATCACGCCCTGAGCCGAAGGCAGACGATTAAACGCTGTGCCACCCAGGCGCCCCTGTGCTGGTGGTATTTTGATAGGGATTTCACTGAATGTGTAGTTTGCTTTTGGTAGTATAGTCATTTTAACAATGTTTGTTATTCCAATCCATGAGGATGGACAGTTTTTCCATTTCTTTGTGTCTTCTTCAACTGCTTTCATGTGTTCTATAGTTTTCAGAGTACAGATCTTTTACCTCTTCAGTTAGGTTTATTCCTAGGTATCTTATGGTTTTGGTAAATTGTGAATGGGATCAATTCCTTGATTTCTCTTTCTGCTGTTTCATTTTTGGTGTATAGAAATGCAACAGACTTCTCTACATTGATTCTATATCTTGCAACTTTGCTGAACTCATGTATCAGTTCTAACAATTTTTTGGTGGAGTCTTTCAGGTTTTCTACATAGAGTATCATGTCGTCTACAAAGAGTGAGAGTTTGACTTCTTCCATGCTGATCTGGATGCCTTTTAATTATTTTTGTTGTCTGATTGCTGAGGCTAGGACTTCCAGTACTATGTTAAACAATAATCGTGAGAGTGGACATCCCTGTCTTGTTCCTGACCATAGAGAAAAAGCTCTGTTTTTCCCCGTTAAGGATGATATAAGCTGCGGGTCTTTTGTATACAGCCTTTATGATGTTGAGGTATGTTCCTTCTATCCCTACTTTTTTTAGGGTTTTTATAATGGATGTTGTATTTTGTCAAATGCATTTTCTGCATCTATTCAGAGGATCATATGGTTCTTAACCTTTCTTTCATTAATATGGTGTATCATATTGATTGATTTGTGAATATTGAACCACCCATGCAAGCCCAGGAATAAATCCCACTTGATCATGGTGATAATTCTTTTAATACACTGTTGGATTAGTTTGCTAGTATCTTGTTGGGAATTTTTGTATCCATGTTCATCAGGGATATTCATCTGTCATTCTCCTTTCTAGGGGGATCTTTGAATGGTTTTGGAATCAAGGTTATGCTGGCCTCATACAGTGAGTTTGGAAGTTTTCCCTGCATTTCCATTTTTTTGGAACAGTTTCAGAAGAATAGGTATTAATTCTTCTTTACATCTCTGGTAGAATTCCCCTGGGAGGCCATCTGGCCCTGGACTCCTGTTTGTTGGGAGATTTTTATTACTGATTCAGTTTCTTTGCTGATTATGGGTCTGTACAAATTTTCTATTTCTTCATGTTTCAGTTTTGTTAGTTTCTATGTTTCTACGAATTTATCCACTTCTTCCAGATTGTCCAAATTGTTGGTGTATTAATTGTTCATAATATTCTCATATAATTGTTTGTATTTCTGTGGTGTTGGTTGTAATCTCTCCTCTTTCATGCATGAATTTATTTATTTGGGTCCTTTCTCTTTTTGATAAGTCTGATTAGGCATTTATCAATTTTATTAATTCTTTCAAAGAACCAGCTCTTATTTTCACTGACCTGTTCTGCATTTTTTCTTTCTATATCATTTATTTCTGCTCCTATTTTTATTATTTTCCTTCTTCTGTTGGATTTAGGCTTTCTGTGTTGTTCCTTTTCTAGCTCCCTTAGGTGTAAGGGTAGGTTGTGTATTTAATTTTCTTGCTTCTTAAGGTAAGCCTGTATTGCTTTATGCTTAGGATCTCTTTTACAGCGTTCCAAAGGTTTTGGATTGTCATGTTTTCATTTTCATTTGCTTCCGTGTATTTTTTTATTTCTAATTTAATTTCCTGTTTATACCATTCAGTCTTTAGTAGGATGCTCTTAACCTCCATGTATTTGTGGTCTTTCCACATTTTTTCTTGTAGTTGACTTCAAATTTCAAAGCATTGTGTCTGAAAATATGCATGGTATGAGCTTGAGCTTTTTGTACCAGTTGAGGCCTGATTTGCAACCCAGTATGTTATTTGTTCTGGAGAATGAACCATGTGGACTCGAAAAGAACGTGTATTCTGCTGCTTTAGGATGGAGTGTTCTGAATATATCTGTTAAGTCCATCTGGTCCAGTGTGTCATTCAAAGCCATTGTTTCCTTGTTGATTTTCTTCTTACATGATCTCCATTGCTGTAAGTGGGGTGTTAAAGTCCCCTACTATTGCATTATTATCAATAAGTTTCTTTATGTTTGTTATTAATTGATTTATGTATTTGTGTGCTCCAAGTTAGGTGGATAAATATTTACAATTGTTAGATTTTCTTGATGGATAGACCCCATATAGATGGGTCTTGTTTTTATCCATTCTGATACCCTATTCTTTGGATTGGAGCATTTAGTCCATTTATATTCAGAGTAATTATTGATAGATATGAATTTAGTGCCATTGTGTTACCTGTAGAGTTGGTGTATCTAATGATGTTCTCTGTTCCTTTCTAGCCTTTGTTGCTTTTGGTCTTTCTTACCCAAAGAGTCCCCTTTAATATTTCTTGCAGGGCTGGTTTAGTGGTCTTGAACTCCTTTTGTTTTTGTTTCTCTGGGAAACCCTTTAACTCTCCTTCTATTCTGAATGACACCCTTGCTGGATAAAGGATTCTTGGCTGCATATTTTCCCATTCAGCACATTTACTATATCCTGCCATTCTCTTCTGACCTGTCAACTTTCTGTGGACATATATGCTGTGAACCTGATCTCTCTTGCCTTGTGGTTTAAGGACTTTTTCTTCCCTTGCTGCTTTCAGGATTCTTGTCTGTGTATTTTGTGAATTTGACTACAATATGCTTTGGTGTTGGCCAGCTTTTGTTGAACTTGATGGAACTTCTCTGTGCCTCTTGGATTTCAATGTCTGTTTCCTTCCCCATATTAGGTAAATGTTCAGCTATAATTTGCTCAAATAAACCTTCTGCCCCCTTTTCTCTCTTTTCTTATTCTAGGACTCTAATGACACGAATCTCCCCTAAGTGTATATTTGTCATCCAGTACTTTACTTTCCCTCTTCTTTTCAGCTTCATTATTTTCCATAATTTTGTCTTCTTTTTTTTTAATGATTTTTTATTATATTATGTTAGTCACCATACAGTACATCCCCGGTTTCCGATGTAAGGCTCGATGATTCATTAGTTGTGTATAACACCCAGTGCACAATGCAATATGTGCCCTCCTTACTACCCATCACCGGTCTATCCCATTCCCCCACCCCCTCCCCTCTGAAGTCCTCAGTTTGTTTCTCACAGTCCATAGTCTCTCATGTTTCATTCCCCCTTCTGATTACCCCCCCTTTCTTTATCCCTTTCTTCTCCTACCGATCTTCCTAGTTCTTATGTTCCATAGATGAGAGAAATCATATGATAGTTGTCTTTCTTTGCTTGACTTTTTTCACTTAGCATTATCTCCTCCATTGCCGTCCATGTTGTAGCAAATGTTGAGAACTCGTTCTTTCTGATAGCTGAGTAATATTCCATTGTATATATGGACCACAACTTCTTAATCCAGTCATCTGTTGAAGGGCATCTCGGCTCCTTCCACGATTTAGCTATTGTGGACATTGCTGCTATGAACATTGGGGTGCATATGGCCCTTCTCTTCACTACGTCTGTATCTTTGGGGTAAATACCCAGTAGAGCAATGGCTGGATCATAGGGTAGCTCAATTTTTAACTTTTTAAGGGACCTCCACACTGTTTTCCAGAGTGGCTGTACCAACTTGCATTCCCACCAACAATGTAGGAGGGATCCCCTTTCTCCACATCCTCTCCAACAATTGTTGTTTCTTGCCTTGTCTATTTTTGCCATTCTAACTGGCGTAAGGTGGTATCTCAGTGTGGTTTTGATTTGAATTTCCTTGATGGCTAATGATTTTGAACATTTTTTCATGTGTCTGTTAGCCATTTGTATGTCTTCATTGGAAAAGTGTCTGTTCATATCTTCTGCCCATTTTTTGATTTGTTTATTTGTTTCTCGTGTATTGAGTTTGAGAAGTTCTTTGTAGATCTTGGATACCAGTCCTTTATCTGTAGTGTTATTTGCAAATATATTCTCCCATTCCGTGGGCTGCCTCTTAGTTTTTCTGACTGTTTCCTTGGCTGTGCAGAAACTTTTAATCTTGATGAAGTCCCATAAATTCATTTTATCTTTTGTTTCTCTTGCCTTTGGGGATGTGTCATGAAAAAGGTTGCTTTGGCCGATGTCGTAGAGGTTGCTGCCTATGTTCTCCTCTAGAATTTTGATGGATTCCTGTCTCACATCGAGGTCTTTCATCCATTTGGAGTTTATTTTTGTGTATGGTGTGAGAGAGTGGTCAAGTTTCATTCTTTTGCATGTAGCTGTCCAATTTTCCCAGCACCATTTATTGAAGAGACTGTCTTTTTCCCACCGGATGTTTTTTCCTGCTTTATCAAATATTAGTTGCCCAAAGAGCCGAGGGTCCATTTCTGGGCTCTCTATTCTGTTCCATTGGTCTATGTGTCTGTTTTTGTGCCAGTACCATGCTGTCTTTGTGATCACAGCTTTGTAGTACAGCTCGAAATCCGGCATTGTGATGCCCCCAGCTTTGTTTTTCCTTTTCAACAGTTCCTTGGAGATTCGGGGCCTTTTCTGTTTCCATACAAATTTAAGGACTATTTGTTCCAGTTCTTTGAAAAATGTCCTCGGTATTTTGATCGGGATAGCATTGAAAGTGTAGATTGCTCTGGGTAGCATGGACATTTTAACTATGTTAATTCTTCCAATCCATGAGCATGGAATATCTTTCCATCTTTTTATGTCTTCCTCAATGTCTTTCAAGAGTGATTTATAGTTTCTAGAATATAGGTCCTTTACGTCTCTGGTTAAGTTAATTCCAAGGTAACGTATGGTTTTTGGTGCTATTGTAAATGGGATGGATTCCCTAATTTCTCTTTCTTCGGTCTCGTTATTCGTGTATAGAAATGCAACTGATTTCTGAGCATTGATTTTGTATCCCGCCACGTTACTGAATTGCTCTATAACTTCTAATAGTTTGGGAGTGGCTTCTTTTGGGTTTTCCATATAGAGTATCATGTCATCTGCAAAGAGAGACATTTTGACTTCTTCTTTGCCAATTTGAATACCTTTGATCCCTTTTTGTCGTCTGATTGCTGTTGCAAGGACTTCTAGTACTATGTTGAATAATAGTGGCGAGAGTGGGCATCCTTGTCGAGTTCCTGATCTTAAGGGAAAGGCTTCCAGCTTTTCCCCATTGAGAATAATATTTGCAGTAGGCTTTTCATAGATGGCTTTTATGAGATTGAGAAATGTACCTTCTATTCCTACACTCTGAAGGGTTTTAATCAGGAAAGGATGCTGTATTTTGTCAAATGCTTTTTCGGCATCGATTGAGAGGATCATATGGTTCCTGAGTCTTTTCTTGTTGATATGATGTATCACGCTGATTGATTTGCGAATATTGAACCACGCTTGCATCCCAGGTATGAATCCCACTTGATCGTGATGGATAATCCTTTTAATGTACTGTTGGATTCTATTAGCAAGTATCTTGTTGAGGATTTTGGCGTCCATATTCATTAGGGAAATCGGTCTGTAATTCTCCTTTTTGAGGGGGTCTTTGCCTGGTTTGGGGATCAAGGTAATATTGGCCTCATAGAATGAGTTTGGTAGCTTTCCTTCTGTTTCTATTTTTTGAAATAGCTTTAGGAGAATAGGTATTATTTCTTCTTTGAATGTTTGGTAGAATTCCCCAGGAAAACCGTCCGGGCCTGGAGTTTTGTTATTTGGAAGGTTGTTTATCACTGACTCAATTTCTTCATAATTAATTGGCCTGTTTAAGGAATCAATTTCTTCCGGTTTCAATCTTGGTAGTTTATAGGTTTCCAGGAAGGATTCCATCTCTTCCAGATTGCTTAGTTTATTGGCATATAGCTGTTGATAAAAATTTCTAATAATCCTTCCAATTTCAATGGTGTTCGTCGTGACCTCTCCTTTTTCATTCATAATTTTAATAATCTGGGTCCTTTCTCTTTTCTTTTGGATAAGTCTTGCCAGTGGTCTGTCAATTTTATTGATTCTCTCAAAGAACCAGCTTCTAGTCCTGTTGATCTGCTCTACTGTACTTCTGGTTTCTGCTTGATTGATTTCAGCTCTAATTTTGGTCAACTGCTTCCTCGTGCGTGGATTAGGCCTGTCCCTCTGTTGCTGTTCCAGCTTCTTGAGGTGAGAATATAAAAACTGCATTTTAGATTTTTCTATTCTTTTGAGTGAGGCTTGGATGGCTATGTATTTCCCCCTTAGGACTGCCTTTGCAGTATCCCATAGGTTTTGGACTGTTGTATTTTCATTCTCATTGGTCTCCATAAATTGTTTAATTTGATTTTTGATTTCCTGGTTTATCGAGTCATTCCTGAGCAGGATGGTTCTTAGTCTCCAAGTGTTTGAGTTTCTTCCAAATTTTTCCTTGTGGTTGAGTTCCAATTTCAGAGCGTTGTGGTCTGAGAATATGCAGGGGATAATTTCAATCTTTTGGTATCGGTTGAGACCTGTTTTGTGTCCCAGAACATGGTCTATTCTTGAGAATGTTCCATGGGCATTAGAATAGAATGAGTATTCTTTGGTTCTGGGGTGTAGTGTTCTATATATATCTATGAGGTCCAACTCGTCGAGTATGGCATTCAAAGCCTTTGATTCTTTGCTTAGTTTTTGCCAGGGTGTTCTGTCTATTTCTGAGAGTGGAGTGTTGAGGTCCCCTACTATTAATGTATTTTTATTTATATGTCTCTTTATTCTGGTTAAGAGTTGGCTTGTGTATCTTGCTGCTCCCCTGTTGGGGGCATATATATTTATAATTGTCATATCCACTTGTTGAATACTTCCCTTAAGAATAATATAGTGCCCTTCTGCATCTCTAACTATAGTCTGTAGTTTAAAATCCAATTTATCTGATATGAGAATTGCTACCCCAGCTTTCTTTTGAGGTCCATTTGCGTGAAAGATGGTACTCCATCCCCTTACTCTCAGTCTGAATGCATCTTTGGGTTCGAAATGAGTCTCTTGTAGACAGCAAATGGATGGGTCATTTCTTTTTATCCAATCTGCAACCCTGTGGCGTTTTATGGGATGGTTCAAACCATTTACATTAAGACTGATTACTGAGAGATATGATTTTAATGTTGCCATGTTGCCAGTAAAGTCTTTGTTTGTATTGGCTGTGACTTTCTGTTCTGTATCACTCTTGGGGCCTTTTTACTTTTATAGAACCCCCCGTAATATCTCCTGTAGGGCTGGTTTCGTGGTTACAAAATTGGTTAGTGACTGGCGATTCTGAAATGTCTTTATTTCTCCATCAATTCTGAATGACAGCCTTGCTGGATAAAGGATCCTTGGCTGCATGTTTTTCTCTGAAAGAGCTTTAAATATGCTCCCCCAACCCTTTCTCTCATTCCAGGTCTGTGTAGACAGGTCTGACGTAATTCTGATGCTTTTGCCTTGGTACGTGAGAAATTTCTTTGCCCTGGCCGCTTTCAATACTGTATCCTTGCATCTAATATTTGCGAATTGCACTATGACGTGACGTGGCGTAGGTTTGTCGTGGTTGAGCTTGGGAGGGGTCCTCTCTGCCTCTTGGACACGAATGTTTGTTTCCCTTGCTAGATTAGGGAAGTTTTCAGCTACAATTTGTTCAAATATCTCTTCTAGACCTCTGTTTTTCTCCACCCCCTCGGGGATGCCGATGATTCTAACATTGGATCGTTTCATTGAGTCAGTAATCTCCCGTAACCTACATTCGTGGGCGTGGATTTTTTTAAGACCATCTTCTATTTTCATTTTTTCCTCTATTAACCCATCCTCCAATTCACTAACCCGTTCCTCTGCTTCTGCGACCCTGGCCGTCAGAGCCTCTAGTTTTGCCTGCATTTGGCTCATAGAATTTTTAATTTCTGTCAGATTCGCTCTCATTTCTGTCCTTAGGGATTCTATATTCTCAGTAACCTTTTCGTTAATAGTTTTTTCAATTCTACTCATCATTTTGACCATCGTTACTCTGAATTCCATTTCTGATAATTTGGTTACATCCATATCCATTATTTCTGTGGCAGAGGCCACAGAATCACTGTCTTTTCTTTGCTGGGGGGGGCTTCTCCTTCTTGTCATTCTGATGAAGAGAGGTTGCGGGGTTTCCAGAGCCCAAATTATTGACTGGGTCCCAGGCCGTGCCCCTTGTTTTATAGGGATCTTAGGGATGTGGGCTTCTTCTTTAAAGATTTTATTTATTTATTTATGTGGCAGCCAACCAGCGAGAGAGGGAACAGAAGCAGGGGAGTGGGAGAGGAAGAAGCAGGCTCCCAGCGGAGGAGCCCGATGAGGGACTCCTTTCCGGAACGCCGGGATCACGCCCTAAGCCGAAGGCAGGCGCTCAATGACTGCGCCACCCAGGCGCCCGGGTTGTGGGCTTCTTGATTTTTCAGCCTGCCTTCTGTGTTCTGGGGGAGGGGCATGCTGCGCCAATACTCAGGCAACCCTGTTTGGGTAGAGTCTCCGTGTCCCCTGCGAGGGGGGATGGGGATGGGCACTCTCTGAGCCGGTATTTCCAGGCTTTTGTTCTCTGGTGGCTTTCCCTGGCGGTTTGCTGTGCCTCTTCTGAGAGTCAGAGCAGCAGCGGCCAAATTTCAGCCTCTGTCACAGAACAGAGGGATTGCGGCCCGTTCTCTACTAATGTTCTGGCCACTTTAACTCTGTTCCTGTTGGTGCTGCTCAACCCTGCAGCGTCCCGGGATGTGCGCCCCACACCCGGCGTCCCAGCCCTCA
>NW_024423319.1:108053392-108059000 GCF_017311325.1 Ursus maritimus | reverse complement strand
TGGCTCCCCGCTTCGTACCTCAATACTCAGCGCTGGAGATGTTCATTTGTAGAGATCCAGATGCGTCTTCCTGCGTCTCAGGCTGGTTCCGTGGTTGTTTAGGCTGGTCTGGTACCTATCCAGCTCGACTCAGGGGACCGGCTGAAAACGGTGTCTCCTACTCCTCTGCCATCTTAACTCCGCCCCCCTCCATAATTTTGTCTTCTATATCACTGATTTGTTACTCTGCTTCATCCATTGTCATTGTCATCCATACAGTCAGCTTTGCATCTTGGGTATACCATTTTTACTTTGGCCTGACTAGTTTTTAGTTCTTTTATCTTTGCAGTAAGGGATTCTCTAGAGTCTTCTATGCTTTTCTCAAGCCCAGTTAGAATCCTTGTGATTGTTGTTTTAAATTCTGGTTCAGACATCTTATTTGTATCTGTTTTGCCTCAATCCCTGGCTATAACTTCATGTTCTTTCTTTTGGGATGAATTCCTCTGTCTTGTCATTTTATCTAAGTCACTGTGTGGGGGGGAGTGTGTGTAAGGAAATCCTGTTATATTCCTGGTTCTGAGAATAATGGCTATATTAAGAAGAGGTCCTATACTGTCTTAGACCTGGCACTACAAGAAGTGTTTCAGAGTGTGTACTCTTCTGTTGTGTTTTGGCTGCCCCTTCCCTCAAGTCAGTTCTCTGCAGAGTTTCTCCTTGCCTGCATTGGGGAGTGTTTGGACCTTATCCACTGTGTGGTAGGTTTTAACTAGGTGTGTTTTGTTCTGCTTGTTAAAACAGGCTAGAACCTATTTCCCCTAGAAGTGAAGCTTTGCAGCATTCTATGATCAGTAGTCTTGGTGTGTACCAGGGGTTTGTGCTGGTCTATTGGGGAAAGAGCCTGCTGTGCTGGATCTTAGGTGGACTTGCCTAGGAAAGATGCACTTGCAGGGTGCAGCAGGGTGGGGCTTTATTTAAACGGCTCCAGCCTCCACTGGGGAAGTTGTTTTACTCACTGAATTTGGACAGTGCTGACGGGCAGGGGAAAATGGCATCACCCCACTCTTTTGTCCCTGAAGCAGGGAGTTCGCACCTACCACTCTTCAGGAAGCCCTCACAGAAGAGCAAACAATCTCCTCTCTTGTGTCTTTGGCTTCTGTCAGATCCTTCCCTTCACTGTGTCTATGTCTGAGCTGTCTGCCTGCCAGGTGGCACAGTACTCCTCTGTTTTATGTCAGGTGCGTGGGTGGGTTTCAAAGCTCCAAATTTTGGGGACCCAGCTGGGCATGCTCCTGCACTGATCCTCTGGGGAAGGGACTCGCTGCACTGTGGGTGGTGCTGGTTT
Organism: Ursus maritimus; assembly: GCF_017311325.1. Taxonomy (NCBI): domain Eukaryota; kingdom Metazoa; phylum Chordata; class Mammalia; order Carnivora; family Ursidae; genus Ursus; species Ursus maritimus. The sequence goes on along the minus strand of NW_024423319.1, from coordinate 108,057,679 downwards.
GTCCCAGAAAAGCAGTTGCATGACTGTGCAGCAGTTCAGAGTTTATGGTAAAGTGCAGCAAAAAGCTAACACCAAAGTTTGCTGCACTCAGCAGGTATTTCTGTTCCTATGCTAATGAACAGAGCACCATATTGGTGCCTCTAGCACTTTTGTCCCCAGAAAGGGGGTGCCACCTCTCCCAAATGCACTCCAAGAAGGGGAACTGTTTCTACCCTGCAACCCAGGGGATCCCCAGACCACAATGTCCACTCCTGAGCCTCCACTCTCTTTCGCCAGAGGAGCATCGTTAAGCCTGCCAGGCACAATCCTGGCAATGGCGCAGACTTCTAAAACTTCAGACTTTGAGCTCTGCTGCTTATAAAAACTTGCAGTTGTCAGCCCCTCTCCTGTTCCCAGTCAATGGTTTTGGGGAAGAGTTTTTCTTGTGCAATCCCCTGCATGCTGTGCTCCCTCTCCCTCACTCCCTTCACTCTCTGTGATTCAGGGCTCCCTCTCCTCTGCAGCACCCACAATTCTTTTCTTCCTCAAATGAACTCTCTGTAGCTCCTACCTTCCATGATGTGGCCATTTTTCTCCCACCAGATGTGTAGTTTGTTCTCTCAGTGCTCAGATCAATGTCCTGGGTGTTCAGAATGATTTAATATTCATCTGGCTGTGTTCAAGACAAGCATAAGGTCCCCCTACTACTCCACCATCTTAATTCTCTGCTATAGTATTCTTGATCATTTGGATTTTATCCTTTCTCTTATTGATGTGATGTATCACGTAGATTGATTTGTGAATATTGAACCATCCTTGCATCTCAGGTATAAATCCCACTGGATCATGATAAATGATTTTTTAATGTATTGTTGTGTTTGGTTTGCTAATATTTGGTTGAGGACTTTTACATATATGTTCATCAGAGATATTGGCCTGTAGTTATCATTTCTGGTAGTGTCTTAATCAGGGTAATGCTGGCCTCATAGAATGAATTTGGAAGTTTTTGTTCCATTTTTATTTTTTGGAATTGTTTGAGAAGAATAGGTCTTAACTCTTTTTTAAATGTTTGGTAGAATTCACCTGTGAAGGTTTCTGGTCCTGTGCTTTTATTTTTTGGGAGTGTTTTGATCTGATTTGATTTCATTACTGGTAACTGGTTTGTTCAAATTTTCTATTTTTTCCCGATTCATCTTAGGGAGGTTATATGTTCGTAGGGATTTATCCACTTCTAGGTTGTCCAATTCGTTAGCACATAATTTTTCATAATATTCTTTTTTAAAAGATTTTATTTATTTATTTACTTATGGTGAGGTGGGAGCCGAGGGAGAGGGACAAGCTGACTTTGTGCTGAGCATGGAGCCTGATGTGCAGAACCATCTCAGGACCCTGAGATCATGCCCTGATCCAAAATCAAGAGTTGGACACTTAACCTACTGAGCCACCCAGGCACCCCTCATAATATTCTCTTATGATTTCTTGTATTTCTGTGGTGTTGGTTTTAATTTCTTCTCTTTCATTTCATATTTTATTTGAGGGGTCTGTGCTTTTTTTAATGAGTCTGGCTAAAGTTTTATCAATTTTGTTGATCTTTTCAAAAGACCAGCTCCTGATTTTATTGATCTTTACTTTTGTTTTTATTTCTATTTCATTTATTTATGTTCTTATCTTTGTTATTTCCCTCCTTTTATTGGCTTTGGGTTTTGTTTGTTCTTTTTCTAGCTCTTTCAGGTGTAAAGTTAGGTTGTTTATTTGAGATTATTCTTGCTTCTTGAGGTAGGCCTGTGTTTCTATAAACTTCCCTCTTAGAATGTTTGCTGTCTCCCAAGATATTGGACTATTTTGTTTTCATTTCATTTTCATTTGTCTCCATGTACTTTTTAAATTTCTTCTTTGATTTTTATTGACCCATTCATTGTTTAGTAACATGTTAGTTAACCTCCATGTATTTGTGTTCTTTCCAGATTTTTCTTCTAGCTAATTTCTAGCTTCATAGCATTGTGGTCAGACAGGTGCATGTTATGATTCAATCTTTTTGAGTTTTTTGAGACTTGTTTTGTGGCCTCATATGTGATCTGTTCTGGAGAATGTTCCATGTACACTTGAGAAAAATGTGTATTCTGCTGTTTTAAGATGGAATGTTCTGAATATAGCTATTAGTTCCATCTGGTCCAATGTGTCATTCAAAGCCACTGTTTTCCTGTTGATTTTTGATTGGATGATCTATCCATTGATGTAAGTATGGTATTAAAGTCCCCTATTGTTGTATTACTAACATTACTTCCTTTATGTTTGTTAACAGCTACTTTATGTATTTGGGTGCTCCCACATTGGATGCATAAATATTTATAACTATTGTATCTTCTTGTTGGATTGCTCTCTTTGTGATTATATAGTATTTTCCTTTGTCTTTGTTATAGTCTTTCTTTCAAAGTCTATTTTGTCCCATATTAAGTATTTCTACCCTGGGTTTCTTTTCACAACCATTTGCATGATAAATGCTTTTTTATCCCTTCACTGTCAATCTGTGTGTATCTTTGGGCCTGAAAAGAGTCTCTTATTGATAACATATAGATGGGTTTTGCATTTTTATCCATTCTATACCCTATATCTTTTGATTAGAGCATTTAATCCATTTACGTTCAAAGTCATTATTGATAGGTATGTACTTATTGCTATTTTGTTATTTGTTTTCTGGTTGTTTCTGTAGTTCTGTGTTCCTTTCTTCTCTCGCTCTCTTCTCTCACAGTTTTCTGGCTTTCTTTAGTGATATACTTGGATTCCTTTCTCTTTATTTTTTGCATATCTATTACTGGTTTTTGATTTGTGGTTATCATTTGGTTTATGTATAACATCATCTGCATATAGCAGTCTATATTAAGTTGATGGTCACTTCAGTTTGATCTCATTCTTTACTTCTCTTCCTCTACATTCTAGATATATGATGTCATACTTTACAGCCTTTTATTCTGTGACTCCCTTCTCTGTTATATATATACCTAATTTTACTCCTTTGTACTTTCTACTTTTATTCCTATTCATGGTCTTTCCTTTGCACTCAGAGTCCCCTTTAATATTTCTTGTAGGGTTGTTTCAGTGGTGATGAATTCCTTTACCTTCTGTTTGTCTGGGACACTCTTTATATCCCCTTCTATTCTGGATGTTAGCCATTCTGGGTAGAGTGTTCTTGGCTGCAGGTTTTCTTCTTTCAGTACTTTGAATATATCATGCTAACTCCCTTCTGGCCTGAAAAGTTTTTGCTGAAAAATTAGTTGATAGCATTATGGGATTTCCCTTGTATGTAACTGTTTTCTGTTCTCTTGTTACTTTTAAAATTCTCTCTTTATCACTACTTTTGACATTTCAATGACTATGTGTCTTGGTGCGGACCTCCTTGGGTTGATTTTGTTGAGACACTCTTAGTCAAGTCACACAAAATCCATTATTTTCAATTAAGATTGAAAGCAAAAATTGTCTACAAATTTTAGGTGTTCAAAGGGTTAGGAAAAGCTCACATACAATATTTACTGGTGTTTTGCTACTACAATGTTGTGAAAAAAGGAAACTATTACTTGAATATTCTGGCTGTCTTCTTTGAGACCTGTATTTTTCACAAAATTGCCATCTGGAATGAAGAGTAAGGTTTTAAAGGTGCCTTAACCACCTCAAGATGTGTATTAATAAAAATAGAGCATTTATGTTGATTTTAAAAGTTTCCGTGTAGATCATTACATTTACATAGTAAATATGCAAATCTCTTAAGGCAATCTCCCTAATATCTTCTGAAAGTACTATTGAAGACCTGAAGGAATTTAATGGCCCTTGGAGAAAGTTAATTTTTTTAAGGGACAGGCTAGAAAATTAATATTTCTGACCAAGTGTACATTTCTGTTTTTTAAAAGAAACATGTGAATGAAGTTTAGAGTCTAAGATAAATAGGGTAAAACTAATCAAAGAATACATTTCATATGGCGATTCATGCTAACAACAAAAATAGAAAAGTGTTTGCTGCATAAGAAAGATCAAGGTAACTAAAGACTAGTACAAATATATAGATTTCCTTAATGGTACCTAGAAATATTTCTATGTGATTTCTTTTTGAAGGAAAAATAAATAGGCTACTCTTATGGTTTTGCATACTCTACATAAATTGCAGTCCATCAATGTCAGTCAACTGTTTTTACCTTCTTTCTTAGAAAGCTATCATTAAAACTCACAAATATGGAGCAAGTTACAAGTGCTACAAAAAGAATTTATAGTTTTCAAATTATAAGTAATGAAACTAGAGAAAATTATGCTGTAAAAAGG
>NW_024423319.1:108010426-108053385 GCF_017311325.1 Ursus maritimus | reverse complement strand
AATTGCCTATATGGCTACAAAATAAAAAAAACAATCCTCCTAGAAAGGAAACCAGCAAAAGTGCATTTCATGGCTTTATATTTGAAAAGAAAATTTTCCTTTTTATCAATATATTGATATCACTAATGTAAGAAATTACTTTTACCATACAAAAGTGAAAATTGTATTGTACTATATTAAGGCTCTTAATTATTAAAAACAATTGACCTACAGAGTAAAATGCTAAGTGAAGTAAATGGACAAAGACAAATACCATATAATTTCACTCATAAATGGAATCTAAGAAACAAAACAAAATCATACGTTATCTTGGAATTAACTTAACCAGAGACGTAAAGGATCTATATTCTAACCAGTCCTCCATGGGCCATTAACTCAAGATCAAGTTTTTAAACTTCAAGATTCAATTTTCTTTGACCTGAACTGGTAGGGGGACTGTTTTGTCCTGCAGGTACCCCCATGGTGAGAAACTGCTACAGTAAGCTGTCTGCAGTACCTTTTCTGGATCTCGGTATTTCTCTGTGTGGCATGTTCTCCAATGCCATACCGAGTCAAACCTGGCTTATTCTTCATCATTGCTACCTCCTCTCATCACTGTCTGAGTTAGGTCTCCCTCCCTCCATGCACCTGGGGTCTCCTGCCTTCTGGCTTTTCCCACACTCTGCTGTACGTACCCAGCAGGAGCTGCTTGGTCTACTTGGGCTGTGTTCCGTGTCAGGGCTTCACACATAGCATCTCATGTAAAGTTCAGTCAATGCCTTTGGCTTCTTCACTGTGCAGATGAGAAATTGGAAGTTTGCTGAGATTAAGAAACTTGCTCAAGGTCACACACGTGGCTGCCAACTGGCATTTTAGATTCAAATCAAGGCAGCCCAAGTCCACATGGGCCTCCCTGTGACTCCCCTGACTTCATATAATCAGGGACCATGGCATGTCCGTCTCTGTGTCCAGAGCACCACTCAGAATGCTCAGCACATGGAAAGAACTCTAGAATGAACTGGCAGACTGACCACATACTGAAGTAATCTGCATGCAGGTCTGTCTTGGGAGGCTGCAAATTCTTTATGAGTAAGGGTTGTAGCTGTTTTATAGCTGATGGCTGGTCAATATCGAAGACTCTGGCACAGAACAATATAAGCACAAAGAATAGCAAACACAATAGTGAGCGTGTTTTCATAAACCAGGCACTATTGAAATACTTTACATCTACAATATTTTGGAAATATTTTATTTTATTATTATTATTATTAGAGAGAGAGTATGAGTAGGGGAGGGGTAGAGGGAGAGGGAGAGAGAGAATCTTAAGAGGAGGCACTGACTGTGGAGCCTGAAGCAAGGCTTCATCTCACAACCCTGAGATCATGACCCGAGCCGAAATCAAGAGTCAGATGCTTAACCGACTGAGCCACCCAGGTGCCCCTACAGCTATGTTTTAAATCTTGACAACAACTCTATGAGGCAAATTCTCTTACGGTGCCTGTTTTACAGATGCAGACACGGAGGCACTGATAGGCTAGGTAATAGACAAGGCAAGAAACAACAATTGTTGGAGAGGATGTGGAGAAAGGGGATCCCTCCTACATTGTTGGTGGGAATGCAAGTTGGTACAGCCACTCTGGAAAACAGTGTGGAGGTCCCTTAAAAAGTTAAAAATTGAGCTACCCTATGATCCAGCCATTGCACTACTGGGTATTTACCCCAAAGATATAGACATAGCGAAGAGAAGGGCCACATGCACCTCCATGTTCATAGCAGCATTGTCCATAATAGCCAAATTGTGGAAGGAACCGAAATGCCCTTCAACAGATGAATGGATTAAGAATTTGTGGTCCATATATACAATGGAATATTACTCAGCTATCAGAAAGAACGAGTTCTCAACATTTGCTGCAACATGGACGACAGTGGAGGAGATAATGCTAAGTGAAATAAGTCAAGCAGAGAAAGACAATTATCATATGGTTTCTCTCATCTATGGAACATAAGAACTAGGAAGATGGGTAGGAGAAGAAAGGGATAAAGAAAGGGGGTTTAATCAGAAGGGGGAATGAAGCATGAGAGACTATGGATTCTGAGAAACAAACTGAGGACTTCAGAGGGGAGGAGGGTGGGGGAATGGGGTTTTATAGATAAAAGGGATTAAGAATATACTTACTGTGATGAGCACTGAATAATGAATAGAACTGTTAAATTATGTTGTGCACCTGAAACTAATATGGTAGTGCATGTTAATTGTACTTCAATTTTTAAAAATTAAAAAATCAAATAAGAGTTTATTATTTTAAAATGTATATGTTTAGGAAATCAAATGATTAACACGTGTTAAAATCTTTCTAACATGCTAAGCATAACATAACCAAAAAGAGCTATTTTGAAAAAAAATGACCTAGCCAATTTCCCCAGTACAAATGTTCTCACTTGCCTAATTTCTTCTATTACAATATTGTTGAAAACTAAATTCAATATAATAATTGCATTAATTGTCATTATGATCATCAATATATTTGTTGAAAGCTATAAACTTTATAAAATGTTTGTTAAAAAGTTTGTAAAATGTTTTACAACCCTGAAAAAGGTTGATCCTCAAAACCACACTTTGAGTGTCAACTGTGTTCAGCTTCCTATTAGAAAACTGACAGTTGATGGAGAGAAAGAAATTAATTGTCAGAGGAGGAATGAAAATGAGCATGTTTATAATCTTACTTAATCTTAGTCAAAGGCATTTAGTATTTCCTTACCTTCTCTCTGTTTCTGTCTCTGTCTCCCTTTCTCTCCCTCTCTAAGGTAGCGTGACTTTCTAGAAAAACACTCAGGCCTTAGAACAACTCAAACCTAATTTTAAATCCCATCAATTCCATTTCCTCTCAGGATGTCAACTTGCTCATTGTAAGGTTGTAATAATAATACCCATTTTACAAAGTTATCTTAAAGATTTACTTAACTAAAATAAGGCATGTAAATGTTATAGCATAGTGTCTATCATGTTTTACAAAGGGATGTTTAAGAGCAAACCTCCTACAGTGGATGTCAGTGAGAGCAGGTAGAAAAACAGCTAAAACCCAAGGATTGCCTGCATCATTAGACCTGATTATCGTGCTGAGCATCTTCCATTTGCTTCTCTAAACCCCCTCTACCCCTCTCCACCCAGCTCTGTTCCCAGGGGAACAGGAAGAAGAGCAATGCCCTGGAGAACAGGTAAAGACCTCCTGGGTTATGGGATCATTCTGACTTCTGCTACTGTCTTCTCTCCTCTCATGCAGTGGAACTCACAACTCTATGGATGACATCAGCACTGGGAAAACAAATTCTAGACTGAAATTCAAGGGACAGCTCCCTAAACCCACAGAACTGGGCTAGCATGGAAGCTGCTACAGAGTCAGGAAGTCACAGCTGTCAGTTCCAAACAAACTCCTCTAGTACACATCACAATCTACAGCAACAGGGATGCCTTACATGCTATCTCTCTCCCCACTTAACTCAGTTCCCAATTCAAGTTTCACACAAGAGCATGTTATTGGTGGAACATAAATCACATTTAGAATTCTAGCTAAGAGGGATTTTTTCAGTCTTTGAAGTAGAGAAAGACACACTAGAAATATGTTGGAACAGGAAAGCCACTCCTTAGCATCTGCTGTAGTATGCTATCAAGCTCAAGCAGCTGGTGATGGCCTTTCTTTGGCATTTGAAAAGACTGGGAGAAGCACAACTGCAGATTGAAGATGATAATTAATGGAAGATACTCTTAAATGAAGCAAAGGAGTTGACTGTGAACCTCCAAAGAAGTCATATGAAAATCATCTTCTTTTAGATATCAAGTGTAAGGATCTTCATGAATGCAATTTCTCTAAATAGTTCAGTCTCTTCCTCCATTTCCTGCTGTTACTTTTAGGATAAAGTCCAGGCTCATTAATCTAGTTTCCTAGGTCCATCATGACATGGTACTTTATAATATGGGCCCTGAAAATCTCCACTAAAAGTCCAGATTCTATATATGATCATTGCAAATGCTTGCCTGTTTTCCTTAAGGAAGAACTGGAAAGCACGGGAAGCTGTTTAGGCTGCTGTCATCATTTTGTATAATTACAAAACTCAACAAAACAGCTGCCAGTGTGCAAAACAGCTGCCAATGTGCAGAGTCAGAAAAAAGGGAGCCTATCATACACAGGCTGTTTTCTGGAGAATTCGTAGAGAGCTGTGCTGGTGTATGTAGGACAGTTTGCAGTTATATGCCACAAGCTATTGTCAACGGCTGCCTTTGCTAGAATGCATGCCTGCAATCAGACATACAGACAGATAGAGAAACAGAGAGAAAGAGAGAGAGGGAGGGAGAAGAGAGAGACATTTTTTATGTTTCCACAGAGGGAGGCTTTCTATTGAGTTGATTTTTGCTTGAAGATTCTCCTAAAAAATGTCCCCAAAATAACTTCTTAAAAAAGATCACAAGGTAAAAATTCTACAAATGCCACTCTGCACACTCATAAAACTCTGTTAGCATCCATTTGGGCAATTATATTTGCTTGCTGGGATTTTCTTTTCTTACTAAATAAAAGTATGTCCCACCTGAAAAAGAAGAGGAGAAGTGCCCCCTAGAGAACAGCCGAAGACCTCATGGATTGTTGGGTGATACTGCTTTCTTTTGCCATTGGTTTCCTTCTTCTCACACAGTTAAACCCAAATCCAGATGTATGCTTTCTTTATGCCACTTTTTGCCAATTTGGGGCTACGGGTGGAGATAGTTTATTGAATGATGGTTGGAAATAAATGCAAGTAATCAAGATCGATCACAAAACTTGGGGATTATCAAAAGACTGATTCACATGAAAAAGTCTGAGGAATGAAAGAAATGTTTTGTCTTCTTTAGAGGTATCTTTTTTTTTTTTATCTTCCCAGCTTTATCTCTAGTTTTCCTAAATCACTGAACTTCTAGTCTACCTACTACAATGTACTTTATTGCTTCTTATATGGTCCCAAGAGAAATATCATGAATTGGACCAAGGCAGCTTATAGCCGTAGACAAAATTTCAACCCTGGTTTAAATCTATCTTGCCACCTTTTGCATGCACCCACCTCACTTTCTGAACATGAAAGGAAACGGGTATGAAGGTGGGCTCCTTTTAGATTTATGACTATGAGCCACATATAGACCTTCAGTGCTGCCTGGCAGTATTATTATACTTCCCTATGGTCAAATCATTCTCCCATTATCTAAGACGACTATGTCACATAGTTGCCTCCTGCCTTAAATCTCCAACACCTTTTCCCCACTCCTCACTTTTAACTGATGAGTACACTTCTTGTTTCACTGAAAAATCAATTTAAAAGAGTTGTAACTTCTAGGGCACCTGGGTGGCTCAGTTGGTTAAGTGTCTGACTCTTGATTTCGGTTCAGGTCATGATCAGGGTCATGAGACTGAGCCCTGTGTCGGGCTCCCTTCTCAGTTGGGAGTCTGCTTGAGATCCTCTTTCTCCCTCTGCCCCCCCAAATAAATAAGTAAATCTTTTAAAAAATTAAAATAAGAGTTGTAACTTCCATATCCTTCACCATCACGTCTTCCAATCTCACTGCATCACCTTCTCTCCAGTTACAACAAATAAACTGTCTGGCTCCTATCTTTATGTATTATAACCCATATCCTTCTCACTACTTTAAGAACAATGACTCTGTAACTGTCTCCCTTTTCTCCTGCAGCATCTATTTTGCTATCATTTTCATCAGCACACAAGTATGCTGTAATAGCTCCAATCATAAAAAAATCTCCCTTGTTTCAACATTCTTTCAACATTTCATCACTCCATTTTACAGCCAAAGTCTTTGAAAATGTTGACTATACATACAACTTTCACTACTTTCTTTCCAATTTCCTTGAATCCACTACAACGTGATTTTCGTCATCAACACTCCAGTGAAATCTGCCTCTGAGTCACCTCCACATTGCCAAATCCAATCTTCATTTCTCATATTCCTTGAGCTCTTAGCATCATTTGTCAAAGTTGGTCATTCTCTCCTTCACGAAACATTTTCTTAACTTGGCTTCCAGGACTGGTTTTGCTCTCCTTGATGGCTGGCTTTTCTGAGTCTCCTTTCCCATTTTCTTGTTTCATAATTCTATGTGTCATAATGCCCAGAAGTCAGTCCTCATACACATTTTCCTCTCTACACATTCTCTCTAAATGATTTCATTTTGCTTTAAATATAGTTTAATGTCTCCAGCTCCAACCTCCCCCTGAATTCTAGTCTCCTATCCCTTGCTCACCCTTGGATTCCTATTGAAGACCTCAAAATTAACATGTCAAAAAACGAACCCTAGATTCTCCTCTTCTTGCTCCTTCTCCAGTGTTTCCTTTCTCAGTAAATGTTTCCCATCTCAATAAATGGCACTGGTATAGACTAAATGTTTGTATCCCCCCCCAATTCATATGTTGAAATCTTAACCCCCAATGTAATGGTATCAAGAGGTGGGGTCTCTTGGAGGTGATTGAGTGATGTGGGTGGAACCTCCGTGAATGAAATTAGTACCCTTATAATGGAGATCCTAGAAAGGTCCTTCACCCCTTTTCCCATGTGAGGACCCAGAAAGAAGACAGCTGCCTATGAAATTGGAAATGGACCCTCACCAGGCACTGAATCTGTCAACACCTTGATCTTAGACTTCCCAGCCTCTAGAACTATAAAAATAAGTTTTTGACATTTGTAAGCCACCAGTCTAGGGTATTGTTATAGCAGCCCAAACAGTTTAAGACAGGCTCATGAAAGTTGTAGTCATCTTTTAAACCTCTCTCTTACAAACTACATTTAATCTCTTAGCAAATCCTGTAGGTTCTATCCTCACTCACCACTTCCACCAGTACTCCAGGTAACAGCCACCATGATCTCTCATGTGTCTAAATCAGTGTATGTCATTCCCATGTTCCCAACTTTCCAGTAGTTTCCCATGACACTTACGATAAAATCTAGTCTTTATTGTGGCTTACAAAGCCCTTCACTCTGTGGCCTCTGGCTATTTCCCTGGCCTCATTTCTTACCACTAGCTCTCTTTTTCACCAAGCTCAAACCACACGCTCTTGCTCTTCCTCTAGCACAACAAACATGTTCACATCTCAGGACCTTTACACTTGACATTATTTCCTCACTCAGGGATGGTCTTTCCCAATATCTTCACATACCTCACTCTCATTTCATTCAGGTCTCTGCTCAAATATCTCCTCCATGTTAAAGTCTTCCTTGATCACTCTACCTTATATAGCATCACCCATAATTCTATTCTAATGCACTGATTAATTTCCTTTTCATAATATCACTAACATTAAAATACATATCCACTAATCAAGTTTATTTATTTTGTGTACTGCTGTATCTCCAGTGTCCAGAACAGTGGTTTAACCTAGTGAGTCCTCAATAAATACTGTTGAATTAATTAATCAATAACTTCCTGAACAACCTTGAGAAAGAGGTCTATTCTTGTCTTAATAGGGTATCAGTCCTATTATCACTCCTCCTCTGGAGCAAAGGTGGATGGGAATATCTGTTTTCTTTGAGTAGTAGATTCAAGTCATAATGGGAAAGTCTAGGCACCAGCAAGGCTTCATTTACGTGGATTTTTTTAAATTAATGAAAATATGTACATAACAAAATCTAGACTGCCTGGGCATTCCCACTTTAAGAAGCAGTTTTTCTTCTCTGCCTGCTGCTCCCCCGGCTTGTGCGTGTGCTTTCTCTGTCACAAATAAGTAGATAAAAAATCTTTAAAAAAAAAAGTAGTTTTTCTGATTCCTACTTGATATAACTCACTATCTGAATGTGCTTTGTTGATGTGCCATTTTAAACTTAGTCCTGAGGACATTAAGTGTTCCAAACAGTTTCTGATTTGGATTTTATTTTATTTTTTTTTAAAGATTTTATTTATTTATTCGACAGAGATAGAGACAGCCAGCGAGAGAGGGAACACAAGCAGGGGGAGTGGGAGAGGAAGAAGCAGGCTCATAGCGGAGGAGCCTGATGTGGGACTTGATCCCAGAACTCCGGGATCACGCCCTGAGCCAAAGGCAGACGCTTAACCGCTGTGCCACCCAGGCGCCCCTGGATTTTATTTTAAAACAGCATTTCTGTCTTTAAAATGAAGGAATGCTTGACCTAGTATTTGATAATAAATAAGTTTTGGGGTGCCTGGGTGGCTCAGTCATTAAGCATCTGCCTTTGGCTCAGGGAGTGATCCCGGCGTTCTGGGATTGAGCCCCACATCAGGCTCCTCCCCTGGGAGCCTGCTTCTTCCTCTCCTACTCCCCCTGCTTGTGTTCCCTCTCTTGCTGGCTGTCTCTCTCTCTGTCAAATAAATAAATAAAATCTTTAAAAAAAGAAGTTTTCACCAATAAGCCATAAACCTTTTCAAGAAAGATTTGTCATGTTGACTAAGTTGAGAGGAGGGTTTAAAGATGTTTTCATTCTTCTGGGTGGCGCCACTAGCAGTTCCTCTTCAATGTCCTGTTTGCTTTGCACCCCAGGGACTTTTTTTGTGTCACAAGACTAATTGAGGGTTTTTTCAAATAAACCCCAATATTGGTGCTCTTTCTTCAATTCACAGGGGGAAAAGTTAGACTAATAGATGCAAATTTTTAAATTTTATAATTCTATCAATAAAGTTTTCTCACACTGACTGATGGGACTGAAAATGACAAAATTATTAAAGTGGCAGCAAATGCAGACTGGTGGAGTAATTTAGAAACTCTTTCTATTCACACATGGTTGTTGTTATGTATTGCAATCATATGCCATATTTACTTTGAGCAAAACTGCTCCTAGTTCACAAGATTGAGTTATATGTCAGAATTTCAAGATGTTTCTCAAAGGGCACTGTGATTCTCAGATGTTTCACCATCTGAACTAGATTGACAATCTCCCCTTACAGAGGAATAAACTAAAATTTACTGAGATCATGCTTTATCCTCTTAAATTTTTTAATTTTTATTTTTTACGTATTTTTTAAAGATTTTATTTATTTATTTTTGAGAGAGAGAGAGAGAGGGAGAGAACACAAGTGGGGGAAGGGCAGGAGGAGAGGGAGAGGGAGAAACAGACTCCCTGCTGAGTAAGGAGCCTGACGCAGGGCTCATCCCAGGACCCCAGGATCATGATCTGAGCCATCCAGGTGCCCCTAAATTTTTTAATTTTTAAATTGCTTATGACAACCACATTTTATAGATGTGGAAACTGAAGGTTTAGAAACATAGATTACCTGTTTCAAGTCACATAGGTATAAGGGATAGAGAATCCAGTGTGCAAACACATATGGATACAAATCTATACCAAATTTGCAGCTATTTTGTGAGACTGGCCTAAAGATACCAGTACAGGGCTCCTGGGTGGCTCAGTCGGTTAAGAGTCTGCCTTTGGCTCAGGTTATGATCCCAGGGTCCTGGGATTGAGTCCCATGTAGGGCTCTCTGCTCAGCGGGGAGCCTGCTTCTCCCTCTCCCTCTGCCTGCCACTCCCCCTGCTTGTGCTCTGTCAAATAATAAAATCTTCAAAATAAAAGATACCAGTACAATGCCAAAATTGTGTATTCAGCGCTCTTTTCCTAAACAATAATACAATACAATTTTCTAAATAATGCAATGAATACTTGTGTATCAACTACCTAGTTTAAGAAATAAAATATTATAAAACAATGGAAGTTCTTATATATCCCTTCTCACATTTCCCCCACCCCAAAAATTTAGGTTTATTATTTCAATGAATGTGTTTTGGTTGGGATTGTATTGAATTCTCTTTTTTTAAGATTTTATTTATTTATTCGACAGAGATAGAGAGAGCCAGCGAGAGAGGGAACACAAGCAGGGGGAGTGGGAGAGGAAGAAGCAGGTTCATAGCGGGAGAGCCTGATGTGGGGCTCGATCCTGTAATGCCGGGATCATGCCCTGAGCCAAAGGCAGACGCTTAACCGCTGTGCCACCCAGGCGCCCCGGGATTGTATTGAATTCTTAGATGCATTTTGGGACAATTAACATATTTATAATCATTGAATTTTCTTCCTCATAAACATGGTATTTCTCATCATTTTCTTGAGTTTTCCTTAGTCTTGTAATAACAGTTTATACTTTTTCTCCATTAAGATTGTGTACATCTTTTGTTACATCTATTTGTGGGTCTCTTTTTAAATTGCTGTTGAAAATGGCACCTTTTAAAAATTACATATTCTAACTTTGTTACTGATAAAATGCAATAGATTTTCACATAATAATTTTTTCTTCCAAATTTTTATTTAAATTCAAGTTAGTTATTAGCAATATTAATTTCAGGTGTACAATACAGTGATTCAACACTTTCATACAACACCTGGCATTCTCCTTAATCCTCATCACCTACTTCACCCATCCCCCCATCCACTTCCCATCTGATAACCATCAGTTTGTTCTCTATAGTCAAGAGTCTGTTTCTTGGTCTTCCTCTCTTTTTCCCCCACTATGTTCGTTTGTTTTGTTTCTTAAATTCCATGAATGAGTTTCACATATTAGTTTTATGTTTTGTTAATTTGCTGAATATTCTTAACAATTCTATTAATGTTTCTATAGGTTTTCTTGGGTCTTCTCTACAGACAATTGCATACTCTATTGTGTTAGTTTTATCCTTTGCTTTCCTAGTCTAATAAATTTTATTCCTTTTTTTAAAATTCTTGTCTTACCATGCTGGACAGAATTTCCATTGAATGTTGAAATGAAGCAAAACCAATGGTATCCTTGCCTTCATCCTTATTTTAAAAATGAGGCTGCTAGCCTAAAGTATGATGTCTTAAGTATGGTATTTACTATGGAAGTTTTTTTATAGATACTCTTAACCAGGTTAAGGAATTCTTTTGTATTGTTAGTTTGTAAGAGATTTCTAAGTCATAAACAAATACTGAATTCCATGAAATGATTCTTCTACTTTTATAGAGATAATAATATATTTTTCTCCTTTACTTGTTTATTGTGTTGAATTACATGAATGAATTTTCCTAATGGTAGGCCAACCTTCTGAAACAGGATTTTAAAATGGACTATTTTAATCTCTGTTGGCTGAGGCCCAAAGACAATAAACAACACATTCCAATGAGAGGTGTGAGACCACCATGCTGGTTTCGTAAAAGAGGTAGTTGCAAACTGGTGTTGTGACCTTAGCATATCACCAATCCCCACATCTAAAAGAAGCTGGAGAATACAAGTAAAGGCTTGGAAATTAGGAGAGGAATCGGAAGGAAACTGTAGGTGTTCTGTGCATCTAAAACTCTTTCAGTGGAATGGCTTGGGAGCAGGACTCACATTTACTTTAGGTCTTGGGAAAGGACCTTCAGTGGAAGCACTTGAAGGTTTGATACGTGTCGCCCAGATCCCAGGACACACAGTTGCTCCTGGTTGTCAATGCTGCTTGAGAAATATGAAAGACAGGAAGGTCTCAGAAAAGGCCATAACAGTACTCCATAAGAAAGCAAATTAGTTTTAAACATGAGCTAGGTTCAGACAACGTTGATGCTGGTTCATGGAAATATTAATCAAGAAAGAACTTATTCTTCCTCTTATCACCTATCCCCTCCTCTGATGCAATTCTAGAGGGATCACAAACCCTCATAAGCAATATGGAAGAGAAGGGTTAGACATACTCTTTGGAGAAAGTGAGAAGATACTGGCCACATCCCCTTCCTTACTTCAGCTGCCCAGCCCACAGTGGGCCTAAGATGAAATGGAAGAAGATATAACTTTAAAGAAATATTAAAGCTTTAATTATTACTGATTTTTTACTAAACTGAGACTCTTCTGTCACAAAACATAACCAAATGCTCAAGAGTCATGGAACTGCCTTAGCTGTGATCAAGACAAAAGAAAATCTAATCCCACAGAGTGGACTTAAATTGTCAACATGGGAATCAAAGTTGTTTTCTGATTATATCCCATGAGTCCTACTTACTCATTTTACTACTTACACATTTTTTTTTAAATTCTAGTATAATTAACATACAGTGTTAGTTTCAGGTGTACAATATAGTAATTTAACACTTCCATACATCACCCTGTGCTCATCACAGCAAGTTTACTCCTTAATCCCCATCACCTAGTTCACCCACTCCCCCACCCCCCTCCACTCTGGTAACCATCTGTTTGTTTTCTACAGTTAAGAGTCTGTTATTGGATTTCTCTATTTTTTTCTTTGTTCATTTGTTTTGTTTCTTAAATTCCACATATGAGTTAAATCATATGGTATTTCTCTTTCCCTGAACTAGTTACACTTTTGTGCTTGAGTTAAACCTAACCTGGTTGTATTGCATATTTCAAGACATTAAAATGCAAACATACTAAATAAAATATTATTGTAATATTTTTATAATTATGGAAATACTTCTGTAATATTTTATCTAAGATCTTTTGTTTATGTTAACTAGTGAGATTAGCCAGCAATTTCCCTTTCTTAAAATGCCCATGTCTATTTTTTGTATGAAGTTTATATTAGCCTCAGTAAAATAATTGAGTGTTTCTTCATTTTCTATTGACTGGAGAATCTATAAATAGGAATTCTATGTTCCTTGAACATTTGGTAGAATTCATCCATAAAATCATTTAGGCCTACCATTCTGTACTTGTGTAGAAGTGAATCTTTAGCAACTGACTCAGATTCCTTAGTGATTATTCAAGTTTTCTGTTTTCTGTCAGTTGTAATGTTATATTTTTCTAAGAAATTATTTGTTTTATATAAGTTTTCAATTTTAGGAGCATTAATTGATTAGAGAATCTCTTATCTTTTTTTACGATTTATTTACTTGAGAGAGAGAGAGAGAAAGAGGGTGCATGGGAGGAGGGGCAGAGGGAGAGGGAGAGAGAGAATCCTAAGCAGGCTCCATACTCAGTGCAGAGTCTGATGCAGAGCTCAATCCCATGACCCCAAGAACATGACCTGAGCCAAAATCAAGAGTCAGATGCTTAAATGACTGAGCCACCCAAGCGCCCCATATAAAAAGATATATTTGTATCTATTCAGTTCACTGCAATATTATCACATGTGTAGATTCATGAATCCACCACCATAGCCAAGATACAGAATAATTTGATCGCTACAAGGATATGTCACACAACCTTTTTATAACTGCACCCGCTTCCTTCCCATCCACTGTCCCAGTCTCTAACAGTTGGCAACCACTAATCTGTTTTCTATTTCTTTGTCATTTCAAGAATCTTATACAAATGAAATGATATGGTATGTATGTAACTTTTGAGATTGACCTTTTTCACTCTGAATTTTCTGGAAATATATCCAAGATGTTTTATGTATCAACAGTTCACTCTTTTTATTGCTGAGTAGTATTCTATGGTATAAATTCACCACAGGTGGTTTAACCACTCACCTGTTGAAGGTCCTCAGGGTTGTTTATGGTTGTTTCCAGTTTTTTCCCATTCTGAATAAAGCCACTACTAACATTTGTGTACAGGTTTTTGTATGAAAATATATTTCATTTCTCTGGAATAAAAACCCAAAAGAACAATTGCTGGGTTGTGTGCTATATGTATGTTTAGTTTTTTTAGTTTTTTTCCAGGGGCACCCAGGTGGCTCAGTCATTAGCTGTCTGCCTTCAGCTCAGGGCATGATCCCAGGGTCCTGGGATCGAGCCCCACATCGGGCTCCTCCACTGGGAGCCTGCTTCTTTCTCTCCCACTCCCCCTGCCTGTGTTACCTCTCTCACTAGCTGTCTCTCTCTCCATCAAATAAATAAATAAAATCTTTTAAAAAACTGTTTTCCACATTGGCTGTACCATTTTATAGTTTCACGAGCAATGTATGACTTGCAGTTTGTTACAATACCTTCCACCATTTGGCATTTTCACTAATTTTTTATTTTAGCTAATCTGATATGATGTAGTGATATCTCATTGTGGTTTTAATTTTAATTTCCTAATGGCTAATGAAGTTAAACATCTTTCACAGGTTTATTTGATATCTATATATCTTCTTTGGTGAAATGTCTGTTCATGCCTTTTGCTCATTTTCTAACTGGATTGTTTTCTACTGTTATGTTTTAACAATTCTTTATATATTCTGGATACTAGTCCCTTTTCAGATGTGTGGTTAACAATTATCTTCTCCCACTCTTTTTTTTTTCTGTGTAGAACACAACTTTCTTCTTTTTTTATTAAGTTCAATGAGCAAACATATAGCACATCATAATTTTTTGATGTAGTGTTCAATGATTCATCAGTTGCATATATCACCCCACATACAATAGTGAAGCTTACAAATCTTAGAGCCAAAGAAGCTATCCTGAGAGCAGCTAGGGAAAGGCAATTCCTTACGTATGGAGGGAGGAACATCAGAATAACATCACCCCTATCCACAGAAACCTGGAGGGCTGGCAAGATATATTCAGGGTACTAAATGAGAAGAAGATTCAGCCAAGAATACTTTATCCAGCAAGGCTCTCATTCAGAATGGAGAGAGATAAAGAGTTTACAGGACATACAGAAACTGAAAGAATACGTGACCATCAAACAAGAAATATTAAGGGGGATACTCTAAGCAAAGAGAGACCCCAAGAGTAACATAGACCAGATAGCAACAGAGACAGTCTATAGAAACAGGGACTTTGCAGGCAATACAATGACACTAAATTCATATCTCCCACTCTTTAGCTTGCCTTTTCATCCTCTTCACATGGTTTTTCAGAGACAAGTTATTTTGGTGAAGTTCAATTCAGTAATTTTTCCTTTTATGGATTATATTTAGGTGTCCAGTGTAAGAAGCCTTTGCATAGCCTTAGATCCCAAAGATTTTCTATTATGTGTATTTCTAAAAGATACTTAGTTTTACAATTTACACTTAATTCTGTGATCCATTTGAAGTTAATTTTTGTGTAAGGTGAGAAGTTTGGGTGAAGGTCTTTCTTTCTTTCTTTCGTTCTTTCTTTCGTTCTTTCTCCCCCCCTTTTTTTTAACCAACAGATATCTAAATGCTCTAGCACTATTTGTAAAAAAGGCTACCCTTCCCCCTTTGAATTGCTTTTGAATCTTTGTCAAAAATCAGTAGGGTATATGTGTAGGGATCTATTTCTGGGGTCTCTATTCTGTTTCACTAACCTAGATGTCTATCCCTCCATCAATACCACACTGTCTTCATTACTATAGCTATACAGTAAACCTTAAATTGGGTAGAGTGATTCCTTTCACTTCATTCTTCTTTTTCAAGATGGTTTTAGCTATTCTAGGATTTGTGCCTTCCCATATAAATTTTAAAATAAACATATATTTCTACAAAAATCCTTGCTGGGATATTGCTATGAATTGCATTTAACTGACATACCAATTTAAAGACAATTGACATCATTACTGTGTATCTCCATTTATTTAGGTTTTCTTTGATTTCTTTCATACGCATATTGTAATTTTTCATAATACATATAAACATAATACCTTTTCATCTTTTGTTCAGTTTATACCTAAGTATTTAATTTTCATCAAGCAATTATAAATGGTATTTTGTTTTTAATATTGGTTTTTACAAGTTTGTTCTTTTTTTTTCTTTTAGATTTTATTTATTTATTTGACAGAGATAGAGACAGCCAGCAAGAGAGGGAACACAAGCAGGGGGAGTGGGAGAGGAAGAAGCAGTCTCATAGCAGAGGAGCCTGATGTGGGGCTCGATCCCATAATGCCGGGATCACGCCCTGAGCCAAAGGCAGATGCTTAACCGCTGTGCCACCCAGGCGCCCCTACAAGTTTGTTCTTAATCTATAGGCATGTGGTTGATTCTTGTGTCCTGCAACAACGCTGAGCTCACTTATTAGTTCTGGAAGCATTTTTGTAGATTTTTGGGGATGTCCCACATAAACAGTCACATCATCTGCAAATAGAGACAGCTGTACTTCTTTCTGCCTAATCTAGATGCTTTTAATTTTGTTTGCCTAATTGCAGTCGTCAGAACATGCAGAATTATGTTGAATAAGAATGGTGAGAGGGGACATCTATTCACATTCCTGATGTTAGGTATAAAAGCATTCATTTGTGCACCATAAAGTATGAGATTAGGTATAGATTTTTTGGTAAATTCTCTTTATAATTTGAGGTTGTTCCCTCTTTTTCTAACTTGATGAAACGGTTTTGTTGGAGTTTCTTTTCTTTTTCTTTTTTTAAAGATTTTATTTATTTATTTGACAGAGAGCCAGACAGCAAGACAGGGAACACAGCAGGGGAGTGGGAGAGGAAGAAGCAGGCTCCCAGCGGAGGAGCCCGATGTGGGGCTTGATCCCAGAACGCCGGGATCACGCCCTGAGCCGAAGGCAGACGCTTAATGACTGCGCCACCCAGGAGCCCCCGGAGTTTCTTTTTCATGTATGGTTGTTGGATTTCTTCAAATGCTCTTTCTGCATCAATTGATAAGATAATATCATTTTTGTTCATTAGCTTATTGATTATATTAGATTACAGTGAATGATTTTCAGATATTGAACCAATCTTTCAAACCTGGACTATTTTCAATACCTCATATAAGTGGAATTGTGCGGTATTTGTCCATCTGTGATTGGTTTGTTACACTTAGCACAGTGTCCTCAAGGTTCATCTATGTTCTTGCACATGACAAGTTTTCCATTTTTTTAGCCTGTATAATAATTCCATTATATATAAAAATCATATTTTCTTTATCCATTCATCCATTGATGGACATTTAGGTTGCTTGCAAATTATGGTTCTTGTGACTAATGCTACAGAAACCAAAGGACTAAAAATATCTCTTCAAGATTTTGTTTTCAAATCTTTTTAATAAATACCCAAGAAATGGGGCAGCTGGACTATATGGTATTTCCATTTTTATTTTTTTGAGGAATCTCCATACTGTTTTCCATAGCACCTGCATTCATTTTTACATTCTTGTCAATAGTGTACAAGCATTCCAATTTCTCCATACCCTTACTAACACTTCTTATTTCTTGTTTATGCTTTGTTTTGTTTTTGATAATGGCCATCCTATTAGGTATGAGGGGATTTCTCATTGTGATTTTTATTTACACTTCCCTGAAGATCACTGATGTTGAGCAACTTTACATACAATTGTTAACCATTGGTACGTCTTCTTTGGAGAGATGTCTAATTAAGTTCTTTGGCCATTTTTAAATCAAATTATCTGGAGTTCTTTGTCCTTTTTTCTTTTTCTCTTTTCTTCTTTTTCGCTACTGAGTTGTAGGAGTTCCTTATAGTTTTTGGATATTAGCCTCTTATCACAGGTAAGGTTTGCATTATTTTCTCACATTCTGTAGGTTGCGTTTTCATTCTGTTACTTATTTCCTTTGCTGCAAAGAAGTTATTCGGTTTGGGGGCGCCTGGGTGGCACAGCGGTTAAGCGTCTGCCTCTGGCTCAGGGCGTGATCCCGGCGTTTCGGGATCGAGCCCCACGTCAGGCTCCTCCGCTATGAGCCTGCTTCTTCCTCTCCCACTCCCCCTGCTTGTGTTCCCTCTCTCGCTGGCTGTCTCTATCTCTATCAAATAAATAAATAAAATCTTAAAAAAAAAAAGAAAGAAAAGAAGTTATTCGGTTTGATGTAGCCCCATCTGTCTCTTTTCTCTTTTGTTGCTTATGGTTTGGTATCATTTCAAGAAATCATTGCCAAGAACAATTTCACAAAGCTATCCCCTATGTTTTCTTCTAAGTGTTTGACAGTTTCAGTTTCAGGTCTTATTGTTCAAGTCTTTAACCCATTTTTATTTGATTTTTGTGTATGGTGTAAGATAAGGGTTCAATTTCATTCTTTTCCATGTAGATATCCAGTTCCCCCAACACTGTTTGTTGAAGAGAATATCCTTTCCCCATTATGTAGTCTTTGCACCTTTGTTGAAGATCAGTTCACCATATATGTGTGGGTTTATTTCTGGGCTCTCTATTCTGTTCCTTCGTCTGTATGTCTGTCTTTAGGCCAATACCATATTATTTGGATTACTGTAGCTTTGTAATATGTTTTAAAATAATAATATGTGATGCCTCCACCTTTGTTCTTCTTTCTCAAGATTGTTTTAGCTATTCGGTATTCTTTGTGATTCCATATGAATTTTACTATTATTTTCTCTCTTTCTGTAACAAATGTCATTGGTTTTTGATATGGATTGTACTAAATCTGTAGATCACTTTGAGTGGTATGGACATTTAAAAACAGTAGGCCTTCCAATTCAAGATATGTTCCCATTTATTTAGGTTTTCTTTAATGTCTTTCAGTAATGTTTCGTAGTTTTCTTTTTTAAATATCATTTATTGTATTATTTTTTATTATGTTCAGTTTGCCAGCATATGGTACATCATAAGTTTTTGATATAGTGTTCAACAATTCACTAGTTGCATATAACACCCAGTGCTCAAAACCACAATGAGATACCACCTCACGCCCGTTAGAATGGCAAAAATTAACAAGACGGGAAATGACAAGTTTTGGTGAGGATGTAGAGAAAGGGGAAACCTCTTATATTGTTGGTGGAAATGCAAGTTGGAATAACCACTTTGGAAAACAGTATGAAGGTTCCTCAAGATGTTAAAAATAAAACTAGCCTATGGCCCAGCAATTGCACTACTAGGTATTTACCCCAAAGGTACACTTGAAGTGAAACAAAGGGGGACATGTCCCCCATGTTCATAGCAGCAATGTCCACAATAACCAAACTGTGGAAGGAGCCAAGATGCCCTTCAACATATGAATGGATAAAGAAGATGTGGTCCAATCTTGCAGTTAAGATGGCGGAGGAGTAGGGGACCCCTTTTTCAGCCGGTCCCCTGAGTCGAGCTGGATAGGTACCAGACCAGCCTGAACATCCACAGAATCAGCCTGAGATGCAGGAAGATACATCTGGATCTCTACAAATGAACATCTCCAGCGCTGAGTATTGAGGTACGAAGCGGGGAGCTGTGAAACCGCGCACAGATATGGGAAGATAAACGGAAGGGGGAGGGAGCCACCACGTTCAGGTGCCGGGAAGCGGGAGCCACCTGCACGGGGGAGCCTGCGGACTCGCGGACTGGCACCCACGAGAGAGCAGACTGAGACCCTGAGGCGGGGAACGCGAGCGACCAAACTGAGGGCCGGAGCTTCGGAGAGCGTGGGGGCGGCTGGCGGCTGGTGGTATTAGAAACACAAAGGACAGAGACGTACCAGCCCTAGAAGTGAGGGCTGGGGTGCCCGGTGTGGGGCGCACATCCCGGGACGCTGCAGGGTTGAGCAGCACCAACAGTAACAGAGTTAAAGTGGCCAGAACATCAGTGGAGAACGGTCCGCGGTCCCTCTGTTCTGAGACAGAGCCTGAGATTTGGCCACTGCTGCTCTGACTCTCAGAAGAGGCACAGCAAACCGCCAGGGAAAGCCGCCAGAGAACTAAAGCCTGGAAATACCGGCTCACAGTGTGCGCATCCCCATCCCCCCTCAGGGGGACATGGAGACTCTACCCAACAGGGTTGCCTGAGTATCAGCGCGGCAGGCCCCTCCCCCAGAAGGCAGGCTGAAAAATCAAGAAGCCAACATCCCTAAGATCCCTATAAAACAAGGGCGCATGGCCTGGGTCCCAGTCAATAATTTGGGCTCTGGACAGCCCCACAACCTCTCCTTATCAGAATGACGAGAAGGAGAAATCCACCCCAGCAAAGAAAAGACAATGAGTCTGTGGCCTCTGCCACAGAACTAATGGATATGGATATAACCAAATTATCAGAAATGGAATTCAGAGTAACAATGGTCAAGATGATGTGTAGACTTGAAAAAAGGATTAACGAAAATGTTAATGAGAATATAGAATCTCTAAGGGTGGAAATGAGAGCGAATCTGGCAGATATTAAAAAGTTCTCAACATTTGCTGCAACATGGACAACAGTGGAGGAGATAATGCTAAGTGAAATAAGTCAAGCCGAGAAAGACAATTATCATATGATTTCTCTCATCTATGGAACATAAGAAGTAGGAAGATCGGTAGGGGAAGAAAGGGATAAAGAAAGGGGGGGGTAATCAGAAGGGGGAATGAAGCATGAGAGACTATGGACTCTGAGAAACAAACTGAGGGCTTCAGAGGGGAGGGGGGTGGGGGAATGGGATAGACTGGAGATGGGTAGTAAGGAGGGCACTTATGGCATGGTGCACTGGGTGTTATATGCAACTAATGAATCATCAAACTTTACATCAGAAACCAGGGATGTACTGTATGGTGACTGGCATTATATAATAAAAAAACATTATAGTAATAAAACAGCTGTCTTTGTCTTACAAGTATCTATAAAACCAGAGATGGAACTCTAAATAAAAGTCAAAGCCCACCCATCTTTATAAACCTCTCCTATTCTTCTCAAAATGTTTGTAGATATTATAAAAGATGGAGATACTGAAACAAAATTGTCCTACAGTTAGAAAAAAAAAACCCTTTCATTCTTTCTTTGTCCCTTTAAAGTTACAAATCTTATGATGTCTTTGAAGTGTAAACACAGCATACAGTCATGTGAGACAGAGAAAAAAAAGGGCAGAGGGGAAAGAAGCCTTTAAAAAAAAAAACTGCTTAAAGGGCTCTTAGCCCAGACTGTAGCAGCTCTGAAAACAAGCAGATATATTCCAAATTTCCACCTTAGAGAAAATTTGGATATTTTCTCTGTAAACCTACTACTCCCATGTTCTCTAGGTCCTAAGAGCCATTCTCTGAAAGCAAACTTTAAGGAAAAGTTTTTCACTTAAAAAAAAAGTAGGTATTTGAAAATTGGGCCTATAATGTTCTCTCTACAAATATTAGTAAAACAAAAGTTATAGGAGTTTGCCTCTTGTTTGTGTATTTGTATGTGTGTCCAGGTATATTGGTAAAAGTGAGACATTTTCTCTACCTCCAGACAGTACTGCTAAAATTAATTTGTTAAAAAGTTCTACTTAGTTGGTTTGAAGACAAGCTCTTGTAAGGATTGGGCAACTAAAACTCACAGAAAGATAGAAACTCATCCAAATGTTTTTCAAGTTCATGTGATCTGGAAAAACATTTGGTACTAAAACTAATTTAAGGGGCACCTTGGTGGTGCAGTCAGTTAAGCAACTGACTCTTGATTTTGTCTCAGGTCATGATCTCAGGGTCCTGAGATCAAGACTCGTGTTGGGCTCCATGCTCAGCGTGGAGTCTGCTTGAGATTCTCCCTCTCCCCTTCGCCCACCTCCCCACTCATGCTCTCTCTCAAACAAATAAATCTGTAAAAAAAAAAAGCCAATTTGAGATTGTTGGTATTAATTAAAATTGACATGTCTTTAAAGTTATTAGCATTAAAATTAAAACTTTTACTCTGCCTGTGTTTACTTAAAGTCAAGTAAGTTGATGTTATCTCTGCTACAAATTGTATAAAATAATAATAGCTGGAAAGGATGACTGATGTCTTTTGACATTTTTATGGGTAATCTAAGCATTATTCTTAAAAACAAAATTCAAAAAATTTAAGAAAAGAACAAATAAAATAGATATAAATAAGATTAAATGTTTACTTTTAAAATAGTTTCTCCAAATCTTTCTGGTAACCCAAAACCTTAAAGTTTTGCTAAATTAAATGATAAATTGGGTTGAATTCATTAAATATCTAAGACATTTTCCATAAAGATAAAGTTATAAAAATTGCGTGCTGAGTATGGGTTAATCTACTTTTGTCTGCAGTAAATAGCAGGCTGGAAGATCAGGGGAATAAGTGACCTAGAAGACAAAATAATGGGAAATAACGAAGCTGGAAAAAAGAGAGGAAGAATTATGTGACACAAGAATAAGGGAACTCAGTGACTGCATCAAACATAATAACATTTGTATTATAGGAGTCCCAGAAGAAGAGAGAAAAAAGTGTGCACAAACTTCATTTCAAGAAATAATAGCAGAAAACTTCCCTAATCTGGGGAAAGAAACAGATATCCAGATCCAGGAGGTACAGGGAGCTCCCATCAAAATCAACAATAGCAGGCCAACACCAAGACATGTTGTATTTAAACTTGCAAAATTTAATGATAATGTAAAAGTCATAAAAGTAGCAAGACAAAAGAAGTCCTTAACTTGCAAGGGAAAACCCATAAGGCTAGCCAGATATTTCTCAACAGAAACTTGGCAAACCAGAAGAGAGTGGCATGATATATTTATTCAAAGTGCTGAATGGGAAAAATCTGCAGCCAAGAATACTCTATCCAGCAAGGCTATCATTCAGAAAAGAAGGAGAGATAAAGAGTTTCCCAGATAGACAAAACAAAAGGAGTCTGTGAAAACTAAACCAGCTCTGTAAGAAACATTGGGGCATCTGGATGGCTTAGTGGGTTAAGTGTCTGCCTTCAGCTCAGGTCATGTTCCTGGGGTCCTGGGATCAAGCCCCACATCAGTCTCCCTGCTCAGCGAGGGGGGGGGGCTGATTCTCCCTCTTCTCCATGCTCGTGCTCTTTCTCGCTATCTCTGTCTTTCCCTCTCAAATTAATACATAAAATAAAGTATTTTAAAAAAAGAAATATTACAAGGGACTCTGAGTGCAAAGGAGAGAACAAAAGTGACAAAGACAAGAAAGTATCAGAGAAAATCTCCAGAAACAATGGCAAAACACATAATGAAATGGTAATAAACATATATTTATCAATAATTAATTAGATATAAATGGAATAAATGCTCCAATCAATAGACATAGGGTGGGGGCGCCTGGGTGTCTCAGTTGGTTAAGCGTCTGCCTTCGGCTCAGGTCATGATCCCAGGATCCTGGGATCGAGCCCCGCATTGGCCTCCCTGCTCAGCAGGGAGCCTTCTTCTCCCTCTCCCTCTGCCTGCTGCTCCCCCTGCTTGTGCTCTCTCTGTCAAATAAATAAAATCTTAAAAAAAAAAGACATAGCGTGTCAGAATGGATTAAAAAAATCAAACAAGACCCATCTATATGCTGCCTACAAGAGACCCATTTATTTTATTTTTAAATTAAAAAAAAATTTAGTGGGGGAGGAGCAGAGAGAATTTTAAGCAGGTTCCACACCACCCACGACAGAGCTCAACACAGGGCTTGATCTCACAACCCTGAGATCATGCATAACCTGAGCTGAAATCAAGAGTCAGACACCTAACCAACTGAGACACCCAGGTGCCCCAAGACTCATTTTAGACCTAAAGACACTTGCAGATCGAAAGTGAGGAGGTGGAGAAACATTTATCATGCAAATGGATGTAAAAAGAAAGTCAGAGTAGCAATATTTCTATCAGACAAACTAGACGTTTTTGTTCTTGCATTGTTTTTATACTGCTTTGATATCAGGGTATTACTGGCCTCATGGAATGATTTTGAATGTGTTCCTTCTATTCCATTATTTGTAAGATTTTGATTAATATTGTCATTAATTTTTTTTTTTAAAGTTTGGTAAAACTCACCAATGAAACCATGTGGTCCTGGGGTTTTCTGTGTTGGGAGATTTTTGATTCCTAATTCAACTTTCATTCTTGTTATTGGTCTAATGCAACTTTATATTTCTTGGATTCAAGATTCATGATTCAATCATGGTAACTTGTGCATTTTTAGGAATTATCTGTTTTTTTTCCCCTAAGTTATCTGATTTGTTAGTATATAATTCTTTACAGTAATCTGTTATTACACTATTTCTTTGGTTATCTGTAGTATTGTTTTCCCTTCCATTACTCATTTTGGTTTTGAGTCTTCTTTCTTTTCTTAGTTAATGTAGTTAAAGCATTGCCAATATTGGTTTTTTTCCTTAAAAACCGGTCATTACTTTCAATGTTATGTTATTGTTTATTCTGGTCTCTATTTTACTTATTTGATTTTTCTTTGTTATTTCCTTCCTCTACTAAATTCAGCTAAGTTTCTTCTATTTCCAGTTCCTTGTGGTGTAATGTTGTTTATTTGAACTTTTTTTCTTAATACAAGCATTTATAGCATAAATTTTACTCTGACATCAGCTTTTGCTGCATCCCATAGGTTTTAGAATATTGTGTTTCCTTTTTCTTTTGTTTTGAGATATATTTTCATTTGCTGTTTAATTTCTTATTTGGGTGTTATTGAACTTTTACATATTAAATATTTAATACTTACATTGTAGATTTTCCAGCTTTATTTTATTGTTGATCGTTAGTTTTGTACCATTTGGCTGGAAAATATACTTGACTTGATTTCATTCTTCTTAAATTTGTAATATTTGCTATGTCTCTTTCTATGTGATTTAACCAGGGGATTCCTAGTGTGTACCTGAAGAAAGCGTGCATTCTGTTTTTTCTGAGTAGAATGTTTTATATATCTATATCTTTTAGAACCATGGGTTCTGAAGTATGTTTCAAGCAAAAAAATGTTTTTGTTGTAAAAAATTAATTACTTTAACTGAAGGTACTTGTTTAAAGCAAAGTATATCAGAGGAGGGGTTGATGGGGGGAATAGGTGAAATAGGTGAGGGGGATTAAGAGTACACTTATCATGATGAGCACTGAGTAATGACGTATAGAATTGCTGAATCACTATATTGTACACCTGAAACTAATATAACACTATATGTTAATGATACTGGAATTAAAATAAAAACTTAATAAAAAATAAAATTAAGTATTCCAAAATTGTATAAAAGTCTTAGAAATCTGATGTCCTGATATGTTATGGTCTTAAAGTGTTATATATCACCAAAACAAATTTCCTTATTAACTGCATTGTAATAAACTCTAATCAGATCTTTACCATGGCCATTTTAAAGTCTTTTACCATATACAGTTACACTTTTGCTCAGATGCTTTTACCAAAGCTTCCTACAAATGTCTTTCATCTACATAGAGATTCATGGAGAAGACTTTTGACAAATCCAGGTTTCTGATAATTTTAAGATCAGAAAACTAAACTGGGTAAGAATCTCCAGAACAAATAGAAAAACTAAATTCAAGCAGAACAAGAAGTAATAATATGGGACTAAATAAACTGAGAAGGATGATTATAATTTTTATAAAATATTTGTTTGAAACATTGCTATTTTTTAAATGATTTGTTTTTCCAGATAGGAGGGAAATTTTTCTCTTAAGCTAACTGACTTATAGCAATTTGATAAAACATATCCTTGTGAACAAATTGGACGTTTCTCTTTCTCCTTACCTGATCCCTCCAGAATTCAGAAACTCTCAATGAGTGTTCTTACATTTTCATGGCAATGTATTTATTTGCATAAATTCACTAAGAATCTGTTCTCCTTTTAACAGGACACACTTGGAAACATTGGTTATATTATCAAGGCTTTGACTAGAATGTCATATTTGAGAGACATGCATAGACCCAGATATGCCCAAAGAGCTTTAAGAAACTAAGGATGATCATAC
Source organism: Ursus maritimus (assembly GCF_017311325.1). Taxonomy (NCBI): domain Eukaryota; kingdom Metazoa; phylum Chordata; class Mammalia; order Carnivora; family Ursidae; genus Ursus; species Ursus maritimus. The sequence goes on along the minus strand of NW_024423319.1, from coordinate 108,028,093 downwards.
AGAGCCAATAAAGCCCCTTGGAAAAATAGCCTGTTAATATGTTTACAGGTTTCTCAGCAATCTTAGCAGGTGAATAAAGAAGTCACTTCTTGGCAGGTGCAGGAACCTCAGGATATTTTGGGGACCTTGAGAAGAGAGGAATCAACCAAATCTATAAGTATTGCAGGTTAAGTCTCATGGCAAGTATTTGGTTTGTCTTCTGGCCTAGAGAGGCTATTTAAAATTCAATCTAGAGTTAAAAATAGAACTTCTCTATGACCCAGCAACTGCACTACTGGGTATTTACCCCAAAGATACAAATCTAGTGATCCAAAGGGGCACCTGCACCCCAACATTCATAGCAGCAATGTCCACAAAAGCCGAACTATGGAAAGAGCCAAGATGTCCATCGACAGGTGAATGAAGAAGATGTAGTATATATATACACAATGGAATATTACTCAGCCATCAGAAAGGATGAAATCTTACCATTTACATAGACACGGATGGAACCAGAGGGGATATGCTGAGCAAAATAAGCCAGAGAAAGACAATTATCATACCATTATCATATGAGGAATATAAGAAACAGCACAGAGGATTGTAGGGGAAGGGAGGGAAAATGGAATGGGAAGAAATCAGAGAGGGAGAGAAACCATGATAGACTCTTAACTATGGGAGGAAACTGAGGGCTGCTGGAGGGGAGGTGGTTGGGGGCTATGCTAACTGGGTGATGGGCATTAAGGAGGGCATGTGATGTGATGAGCACTGGGTGTTATGTGCAAATAATGAATTATTGAACTCTACATGTGAAACTAGTGATGTACTACTATATGTTAGATAATTGAACATAAAAAAATTAATTAAATGAAAAAAATTAGAGATTCTTTGTTTAAAAATTCCAGCAAAGCAGATTTAAAGGAACCTATGATCATCACTATTCTTGCTGCATTTATGTACTAATCACACCAACGTTTTTTAAAAACTAGACTTATTTTGCAAACAAATTAGACTTAATTTGGCTATCTTTGATAAAAATGAGGGTGATCATAGAGAATTATGTTCCAGTAACACACCTATGTAGGTATTTATCCTACTACTGATCATTATAAACTTGACTAAATCCTGGGGTATCTGGGTGAGTCAGTCAGTTAAGTGTCTTGATTCTTGGTATTGGCTGAGGTCATGGTGTCCAGGTCATGAGATCCAGGCCTGTGTCAGGCTCCATGCTCAGTGCAGAGTCCGCTTGTCCCTCTCCTCCCAGTCTGCTCCTCTGCCTACTTGCATGCATCCACGCCCATGCTCTCTTCCCTTTCAAATAAATAAATAAATAAATAAATAAATAAATAAATAAATAAAATCTAAAAAAATAAATAAAATTAATCAATCAATCTTTATAAACTGGACTAAATCCTGATTTCTTTTTTCTTTCTTTATTTTTTTTTTTATGTTTTGCTGGTCACCACACAGTACTTCATTAATTTCTGATGTAGTGTTCCATGATTCATTGTTTGGGTATAACACCCAGTGCTCCACGCAATATGTGCTCTCTTTAATACCCATACCTGGCTACCTCATCCCCCCTTCCCCTCCCCTCTGAAACCCTCAGTTTGTTTCTCAGAGTCTATAGTCTCTCATGGTTCATCTCCTCCTCTGATTTCCCCGCTTCATTTTTCCCTCCCTTCCCCTATGGTCTTCCATGCTATTCCTTATGTTCCACATATGAGTGAAACCATATGATAATTGTCTTTCTCTGCTTGACTTACTTCACTTAGCAAAATACCCTCCAGTTCCATCCATGTCGATGCAAATGGTGGGTATCCATCCTTTCTGATGGCTGAATAATATTCCATTGTATATATGGACCACATCTTCTTTATCCATTCATCTGTTGAAGGGCATCTTGGCTCCTTCCACAGTTTGGCTATTGTGGACATTGCTGCTATTAACATTGGGGTGCAGGTGTCCCTGCTTTTCACTACATCTGTATCTTTGGAGTAAATACCCAGTAGTGCAATTTTTTTTTTTTTTTTTTTTTAATGATTTTTTATTATATTATGTTAGTCACCATACAGTACATCCCCGGTTTCCGATGTAAGGCTCGATGATTCATTAGTTGTGTATAACACCCAGTGCACCATGCAATACGTGCCCTCCTTACTACCCATCACCGGTCTATCCCATTCCCCCACCCTCCTCCCCTCTGAAGTCCTCAGTTTGTTTCTCATAGTCCATAGTCTCTCATGTTTCATTCCCCCTTCTGATTACCCCCCCTTTCTTTATCCCTTTCTTCCCCTACCGATCATCCTAGTTCTTATGTTCCATAGATGAGAGAAATCATATGATAGTTGTCTTTCTCTGCTTGACTTATTTCACTTAGCATTATCTCCTCCAGTGCTGTCCATGTTGTAGCAAATGTTGAGAAATCATTCTTTTTGATAGCTGAATAATATTCCATTGTATATATGGACCACAACTTCTTAATCCAGTCATCTGTTGAAGGGCATCTCGGCTCCTTCCGCAATTTAGCTACTGTCGACAGAGCTGCTATGAACATTGGGGTGCATATGGCCCTTCTCTTCACTACGTCTGTATCTTTGGGGTAAATACCCAGTAGTGCAATGACTGGGTCATAGGGTAGCTCAATTTTTCACTTTTTAAGGAACCTCGACACTGTTTTCCAGAGTGGTTGTACCAACTTGCAATCCCACCAACAATGTAGGAGGGATCCCCTTTCTCCACATCCTCTCCAACAATTATTGTTTCTTCCCTTGTCAATTTTTGCCATTCTAACTGGTGTAAGGTGGTATCTCAGTGTGGTTTTGATTTGAATTTCCCTGATGGCTAATGATTTTGAACATTTTTTCATGTGTCTGTTAGCCATTTGTATGTCTTCATTGGAAAAGTGTCTGTTCATATCTTCTGCCCATTTTATGATTTGTTTATTTGTTTCTCGTGTATTGAGTTTGAGAAGTTCTTTGTAGATCTTGGATACCAGTCTTTTATCTGTAGTGTCATTTGCAAATATCTTCTCCCATTCCGTGGGCTGCCTCTTAGTTTTTTTGACTGTTTCCTTGGCTGTGCAGAAGTTTTTATCTTGATGAAGTCCCACAAGTTCATTTTTTCTTTTGTTTCTCTTGCCTTTGGAGATGTGTCATGAAAAAGGTTGCTGTGGCTGATGTCAATAGAGGTTGCTGCCAATGCTCTCCTCTAGGATTTTGATGGATTCCTGTCTCACATCAAGGTCTTTCATCCATTTGGAGTTTATCTTTGTGTATGGTGTGAGAGAGTGGTCAAGTTTCATTCTTTTGCATGTAGCTGTCCAATGAATTTCCCTGATGGCTAATGATCTTGAGCATTTTTTCATGTGTTTGTTAGCCATTTGTATGTCTTCTTTGGAGAAGTGTCTGTTCATGTCTTCTGCCCATTTTTTGACTTCATTATTTGTTTTTTGGATGTTGAGTTTGAGAAGTTCTTTATGGATCTTGATACCAGCCCTTTATCTGAAGTGTCATTTGCAAATATCTTTTCCCATACCACTGATTGCCTCTTTGTTTTGTTGACTGTTTCCTTTATGTTTTTATGTCTACTCCCCATTACCTCTGAAACTGACCCCAGTCAAATTTGAGAAACTGAAGAAGTTTTACCTTTGGGTTGTCTCCATTCCTACAAAAAAGATTCTTTGTTTCTCCCAAATACTATGTCCACTTCAAGTACCTAGTTGATTAGATATTTTGGGTGAATGGAGCCTTTTTTGGTATCACTCATATCACCTCATAAAGGCCTGAGTTAGATCTAACAAGAAAATAAGTGTGAGCTGACTTTACTGAGCTAACAAGAGCTGCAGAGGCAAACCTAGAACAAGATTCAAACCTTTCATAAATGCTGTCAACCTCAACCTGACAAAACACACACTTTTACTCTAAGATTACTATCTTTACACAGTCTCCGTTTTTTAAAATACATATTGTTTTCAGATCAGTAACTGTTTTTCAGTTTCCCCTGTTCTTAAAAAATAAGTACAGTGCAATTCCAAATAGCAAGTGTATAGCTCCAGATTTTTTAAAAAGTTTAGAACAAATTTAAAGCTCAAATGCTTTATGTCAACATCAATGTATCAGCAATGGTTAGAATGAGGTATAAAATAACAGTAATGAGAGACCTCGTAGGCAGAGAGAGGCAGACAACTATATTTCTGATCCAGAAAAACTGTTCTCTGGCTTTTCTGTAAAGTACACTGATTTCTTGGACACAACATATATATGTATATATACAAACACATATATACACATAAAAAATGTATATGCACACACACAATCAATGCTAAATCTCTTTCCAAAGTAGAAATTTGATTTTAGGCTCTTTTCAAATGACACGTAATCAAAATGTTATATTATAAAACATAATAAAGATAAATTAGATTTTCAAAATAAGCTACCTACTATTGCAACTCTCAATTGTATCCCTGTATATAATAGTATTTTGGTAGGAGGAAGTACCAAAGATAGCTTAGAATCCAAATTTTTTTCTGCAAAAACAACATTGGTCTATACTGTATAAGTACTGTGAATTAATGACCCATGTCCTTCCAGAATCTTTCTCCACCAACAGGATGGTAGTAAATACAGAACTTTTCTGCCATCTAACATGGATATCTGGATATAAGCAGTAGCTACTTTTCATTGCCAGCTGTCGTGTGGCTCTCTTAATATGATGCTGCTTGGGTGCTTGGGTGGTTCAGTCGGTTAAGCAACTGCCCTTGGGTCAAGTCATGATCTCAGGGTCCTGGGATTGAGCCCCGCATCAGGTTCCCTACTTGGTGGGGAGCCTGCTTCTCCCTCTCCCTCTGCTGCTCCCCTTACCTGTGTACTCTCACTCTCTTTCTGCCAAATAAAAATAAAATCTTTTTTAAAAATATAATGCTGCTTATTAAATGTGTCTGTTTCACTTCTGACTGCCTTTACCTGCTCATTCAACAGTGTCTACCAAAGCTGACCAAGAGAAAAAAAAATAGCAGGAGCTACACGTACAAGCACATACTCAATCTGCTACAGAGTATTTTTTTTAATCTTGTTTTCCCAGGAGTCCACTGTCCAGTGAGAGCCAGTACTACAAATGTAGATCAAGGAATACCAAATGTATAAATAGTGCAGCAGGAGGAAAAGAACTAAGAAATCATTCTTAAATGTGGTGAAACAGGCTGTGAATTGCTACTGGACCTGCAGAAATTATTTCCAATTTATAAAGGTTTTTGTTAGTCTTTTCCCCAGTTATCCATGTAAACAGTGCTACCTCCTAAAGGCAAAGAGTTGTTTATGTTAATGGGCTACAGAAACGAAAGCTTGAAGGTATTCATCCTCTACAATCTCCTGTCCCTCTATATACACAGTCTCCCCAAAAGTGCTATGATCTTTTAGTCACCACAGCATATATAGCCCAGTTGGGGACACCCATCCAAGCGGGGTTGTAGTGGGCATAAAAATGTCTTTTCCTATGCCATGGCTGTGGTGAGAATTTCTCTTTTCCTTACCTTTTCCTCTAGACCAGGGATCAGCAAACCATTTCTGTAAAGGGCCAGGTAGTAAAAAATTTTAGGCTTTCCAGGACCTTTGAGATTGCTGTTGCATGTTCTTATTCTTTTTTTCATTTTTAACCTTTTAAAAATATAAAAATCATTCCTAGCTCATGAACCTAAAAAAAAAAAAAAAGCCATAGGCCAAAATTGCCCCACTGGCCATGGTTTGCCAAGCTCTGCTCTAGACAACCAGCTACCTAGTGTATTAGTCAGCTACTGACACATAATGATGTATTACAAACCACTCCAAAAATCAGTAATATATAACAGTATGTTTTACTTCGCCTACTCACAGATCTGTAGATCAACTAGAGCTGCTCTGTTCATTTCTCAGCCTGAAATAATGCACATGTATCCTAATTTTATTTTACCCATAGCTTGTTTTTAAAGGAATTTTGACACAGGAGAATATTGCTTTTTTGGGAAAATGCATCCTTATTTATAAAGGAAAGTTACTAAAGTTGGAAGCCTTATGTATTGGAAAAGAGACATCATGCTGGCTGAATTTCTTCTATATTTGCCATCTGATTTCTTTTAAATGATAAAGTAGCTAACATTTATTAGCATATACTATGTGTCAGGGACTATTTCAGCCCTATAAACACATTAATTTATTTAATCCTCCTACCTATTATTCCCAAACTAAGGACATTGCCCAAGGTCATACTTCTAGGAAATGGAGGAGTCTGTGAATCAGCAAATTGTACTGTCTCCCAAGATTTCCTTAAGGCCTATGATAATCTCAGCACTCCTGCTGTATAAAATAACAAGATAAATAAAAACAGGAGCCTATATTCAGATTTTAAATCTTAAAATTATTTCTTTTCATTAAACTAACCCTTCTGGGATGCAAGATAAGTGTTCTTATGAATTATACTTATTGTGTTCATAACACTCACATCATGAGATCAGTTTATAAAGCCTTTGAGCTCCTTGAACAAAAGAATAACTGTATAATCACCAGCCATTCTTGTTAAGCCAACCAATCAGGTCTGCCAAAGACTGATTATTTTAGACATGCCCATGTGCTAAACATTGAAACACATCTGGCTTTAGCCATTTCAATTTAAATGGCTTAAGGAAAATTGCTTCTATGTTTTTATGATAGTGTATGTTGGAGTTAATTTCTTTGAGATAAAACAGAGTAAAGTATGTAAACTGTGCTAATCTTAAGTATGCAGCAGGTAATTTTCACTGTATAAGTACACATTCCCCCAACCTTCTTTCTCCTCTTCTTATAACTATCACCCAGATCAAGATATAGAATATTTCTCGTACCCTCCAAAGCTCCCTCCTTCTTTTTTCCAGTCTACATTTCCATACACATCCACCCATAGGTAACTAGTATTTGGTCTCCTATCCTCCTCAAATAGTTTGCCATGTCTTGAATTTAAAATAAATAAAATCATACATATGTACTCTTTTGTGTCTGGCTTCTTTCACTCAACATAATATATGTGGGGTTTATCCATATTCTTATGTGTACTAGTAGCTTGTTCTTTTTATTGCTGTGTAGTTTTCCACTGTATAAACATACTGCCATTTATCCATTCTCCTACTGATGAGCATTTTGCTTGTTTCTAGCTTTGGCTATTATGAATAAAGCTCTTATGAATATTCTTATATATGTTTTTCATGGATATACGCACTCGTTTTTCTTGGTTATGCTGAAAATTGGAATTGCTGGGTCATAGGGTAGATGCATGTTTAGCTTTAGTGGAGTTTTCCAAACTGATTATGTGGAGTTACATGTTGAAATACCTAAGCAAGATCTATAACATTGTTTAATGGTAGCACTCTGTTTAATGGTTCAGTTGTAAATAAAGTTTTTACATTATACATACATAGTCATATTAAAAAGCAATCTTCTGATGCAATCAAATTTTGAGTTTCAGTGTGATTACTAAGTTTGGCAAGTATGCTTGGGTATTCCATCTAACACCCTTTCCTCCTCTAATTATGTGCCTTATTTGAAATGAACCTCTTAAAAAGTGTGTTTATTTATTGATTCTGGCTATAATTGCATAACAATCACTTTTCTGGGCCCAAGAGCTATATTCTACTAGGACTTTTCTATGTGATCTATCAGTCAGATACGGCACATTTCTGTGCTCTAGAGCCACTATGGAAATGTAAGAGGAGAAACACGAGGAATTTCTAGGAAGAGGGTGTTTCGTTTAGTTGGAAAGTAAAATTCCCTACTCGTGCTGCATTACACCTGGACATCCCAAACTGAGAAAAAATATGAAATTCTTATATGCCCCATTGTTGTTCTTTAGAAAAGGCTATTTCAGCGATGGGTATTAAGGAGGGCACATATTGTATGGTGCACTGGGTCTTATACACAAATAATGAATCATGGAACACTACATCAGAAACTAAGGATATACTGTATGGTCACTAACATAACATAATAAAAAATTATTATAAAAAAATTAAAAAAAAATAGAAAGGCTATTTCAATTATGGCATGCTAGATTAGGAGGAGCAAGAAGTGGGCAAAATTCAGGACCTGGAAGGAAATTCATGCTCGAGAGGAAGTGAAGGCTGTAGGTGGCAGAGCAACCAGGAAGACATGACATGATATAAAAGTTGTGCTAAACATAGTGGTAATGACTACTATCTACAAATTTAGATTGTCAGTCCCTACTGGAGACCATCTTTACATGTAAGTACTTTGGTTTACCCTTGGTCCTACTCTTACAAACTTTCTGTGACTGAAGTCCCAGCCTGTTTTAAAGTTAAGCCCATGTAGGTCACTGTGAACCACACATGAGTTCATCCTGAGAGAATCACATTCTAATATGTGCTCATTTGAGGACCAGGATCCTTTTGAAACAATGTGGAAGACTAGTTCTATTTTTTCTTTCAAGGTTGGCTTACTAGATAGCTTTAATCCAAGCTCTGTCACTGCTATGAATCCCTCCCCTTCTCCACTTTATGCTATGATTGACACAACTTGTATAACTAGAATTTGCTCAAAAATCACTGGGTGGGGTGATTATGAAGTTGAGAGGCATTGGTTCATTTACTCCGAGAAGCCTGGGAAGGATGCAGATGAAGAACAGAACAGAGGATAACACTTAGCTTTATAGACCAAAGGGATACATTCATGGACTTTCAACTAGGAAAACACACAAAACAGGTCAGGACACATGTCAGGAAAGCAGCTAACAGGGAAAGACACCTTAGCAGATGTCAGGTTGAAACTCAGTAAAGGAGTGGCCTCATTCAATTAAATTAGTAATAGTGAGAAAGAGCCCGGGAATTTTCACATAAAATAAGGCCCCCAAAATATATTATATAATGGCAAAGGGTACTAAAATGTCAATGGAAAAAGAAAGCAATGCACTGCAGAAGTATCAATGAAGTTGAAGTAAATGTCAAAGACAAAGATGATAAATATTCATAGCAGGGAAAAAAATGATCAGTCTCTCTTCAATGTGTTTGTATATACTTCGCCACTAATTACCTAAAAGCAAATGAAGAAAGCAAGCTCCCTAGTGAGAAGTAAGGACTAGTGCAAGAGAATAATACTTCCTATATACCAACACAAGTTTTTACCCACTAATGAGAAATGTTCCTTAAAGTAGGTAAGCCACCCTAGGAAAGAATATAAAAGTACAGAGTTTATGCATTTGCTGATTGTTCTTTTCTTTAATTCAAAGGTGAGGTACTATCTGTGGTATCTATGCATCCTAGATCAGTGATCCTAGATCTCAACCCTGATTCAGATTAAAATTTTAGGTGAGTGGATAGGAGGGGTAGGCTTTTATTTTATTTTTTTAAATGATGCCTAGGCCCCACTGCAGACCAAGTAAATCAAGCTGGGGATGAAGCCTCAACAGAATCCAATCCAAGTATTTGTTTATATATGGTCTGCCTTGTTCCTTAAAGGGTTTGAAGTGCTTCACAATCCTTAGGATGGAATTTAGTCTAACACGAATTTACCTTACTTGGCTTAGTTATGACCACAATTTAGACTTTATATGGTGGACATTAAAGTTGAGGCTTCAAAGCATTGATTGAACACAATAAAGAATACATAAATGATGTAGATATTCTTGCTCTCATGAACCTCACAATCTAGTAGGAGAAGAAAAGTGCTTAATAATCATAATGTAATAGTGAATACAACATGTAGCCATGGAAGAGGTACTCATGGAGGCAATTCAAAAGATAAAAATAATCACATATACTTTCAGGGATCAGAGAAAACTCCATTAAACAGGTGACTGGTTGTTTTTTTTTTCCTAATCAGCAAAAATTTACTGAGTTTTTACCAAAAGCCAGACATTCTTATGTTAACACCTAACAAAGACAACTAAGCTAGTCAATATTTATATGATGGTTAAAGGCATCAAACAATAAACAACAGGGCTAATTTAGCTATTAAGAGAAGCTGTGACCAATATATTTGACATCTGTACTTATAGTTTGCTGCCCACACCAGGGTTCTCTGATACGTGAACCAGTTCCCATCTAATTAAAAATACTTTCCAATAGTTTCCTAGACTGCCTAAAATGTCTACCTTTATATTCATTCTTTGTTTTAAAGGCAAGGTTTTTTAAGTAATGGTCTATGAGAAACTATGTCCCACAAAACAGAGTATCCATCCCTAGTTCTGCTCCACAAGAAATATTAAAGGTAAACAAAACAAAACCAAAACAACAACAACAACAACAAAACAACCAGGTGACCTATAATACAAATCTAAAAGGGTAGCTAGTTCTTGACAGGCAGAAAGAGAGGGAAGGTTATTCTAGAATGCAGTAACAGCATAATCAAAAACAAAGACAATAAAGTGTGGGGTGTTTTCCAGAAACAACAAGTAGTACATTTTAGCCAAGCAGAAAGGAACAAAGAAGACAGACATGATGATAGTAATAGAAGAAATAGTTAGAAATATAAGATATGATCAGATTGTGCAGTACTTCTAATACTAAGATTAAGAATCTGAACTTCATTCCGTAATAGGAAAGGAGATATTTTTTGAGCAAGGGAAGCCAAGATCAAAGGATTCCTTTGGGAAACTAATTTGGACATTGGTCTACAGAATTGTTTGGAAGATAAGGAATTTGGAGGTGGGATGAAAAGCAAAGAAGAGGCTATCAAAAACCTGGGTGACCGATAACGCCAAAAATTAGCTTAATGTCAGTAGTCATGAAGGAGGAACAGTGGATTTGAGAGTAACTATGAAGATAGATTCTACAAAGCAAGGAAATTACTTAGATATGTTTAGGATAAGGCTGAGGGAGACATCAAAACATGAGTTTGTGGTTTTAAATCAAACAGATAATACCATTTGTAGGGAGTCAGAATAATAGTAACACTAGCCAGCATTTACTGAGCACCTATATAATATCAGTCTAAGTGTTTTACTAACTCTATCTTATTTCATCACCTAACAGCCTTTTGAGGATTAAACAAACAACAACAAAGAAAATAGACTCATAAATACAGAGAACAAACTATTGGTTGCTGGGGCAGGAGGGAATAAGTAAACTAGGTGAAGGGGATTAAGAGGTACAAATATCCAGTTATAAAATAAATAACTCAGAGAGACGAAAGATACAGCATATGGAATATACTCAATAATATTGAAGTAACTTTGTGTGGTAACAGATGGTAACTTAATTACTGTGGTGAGCATATTGTAATTTATATAATTGTTGAATCACTATGTTGTACACCTGAAACTAATATAATATTATGTGTCAACTATATGTCAATTAAAAATATAAGTAAATAAATAAATAAAAACTGAAGTGTAGAGAGGTTAAAAATTTGCCCAAGATCACCTAGCTAGCAAGTAGTGGGACAGAATGATAAAGGTATTTGTATGTAACTAATGTATTCAACAGCCAGAACTCAAGAATACAAATAAAAAATGGCATTTATGACTTTATAGCAACTATTAAAGATAAAACCCAAGATATTATTCTTTGGAATGATTATATTAGTTTTAAAAAAGGTGTTGAATGATAGTTAAATAATAATTGTTTTGGTCTTATGTAGATGATCATAAAATTTAAGTTGTTCTTTGGGCTGTGTATTTATGGTTTACAAAGGTTTTACATATGTAGCACTTTATCTTTTTCAGTTTTGTAAATAAAATAACCATGAACTAGAAAAAAATGGCTTTATTTTTCCTATCCACTGACTTAAAGCATTTGGCCAAGATCTCATTTTCTACCCCTTTTTGACATGTCAGGCCAAATGTAAGTTTTCCAGTCCCTTTCAATTTTAAGAACAACTCCAGTAATTGTAGATTGCTTTAGAATCTTAAAAGGTATAAATAAAGCCTAAGCTAGTATAAATCAGAACTGTAATATGCCTAAATCAAACCTCCTCTCTTCCTCCATTTCAAGCCTGACCCATGGTCCTATGGTGAGGATGGTGAGTACTTGATCCATTCCATTCTTCTCTGCTAACTTTCTTCTTTGCTCCCAGACATTACAGATTACTCTAGCCAGTGTCTTGCTTTTGGAAGTCACCAAAAAGCAAATTAAAATCTTTTTCATAGTATATGCCCTAAAATCCTATGGGACCAATACCAAAACTCTCCTAAGAAATACTCACAGAAATATTCTGTGCTATTACAGGCCTATGAGCTTTGCAGCTCCGTAAATATCCAATTGGAAGTGAGTCGCCAATCTGTTTTTTTCCCTAACAGCTCCAATGCCTTAACTAGAGTTCTCTCAAAGAAAATCCTGATATAAGGATTCAAGTGCAAGTAGCATATTTGGAAGGTGATCCCAGGAAACACTGACAGGAGAGATAGGGAAGTGAGACCAAGAAAGAAAGGAACCCACTAGGGATGCCTAGGTGGCTCAGTCAGTTAAGCGTCTGCCTTGGCTCAGGTCATGATCCCAGGGTACTGGGATTGAGTCCTGCAACAGGCTGCTTGCTCAGTGGGGAGTCTGCTTCTTCCTCTGCCTGCCACTCCCCCTGCATTCTCTCTCTCTGACAAATAAATATATAAAATCTTTAAATAAAAGAAAGAAAGGAACCAAATATAAGATATGTAATTAAGAAAGCTACATCAATGGACAACTGGGGCTGGGGAAACTCAGGAGCTGATATAAAACATTAGCCTCAAAGTTCTACATGAGATGCAAAGGAGTTAACGTATTTATACACAAGTGCCAGAGAGTCATTGGTTGAGAGCTTTTTCCCCAATATTTTCAGCTTGCCCTGTGCTGAGGCAGAGAAGCTATCTGCAGCTTCAGGAAAAAACCATCCAGGTGAAGAGTACCAGATATGTAGTTGAAAACAAGCCAGAGCACAAGAGAGAGAAAATTCCTGAATACACCTCCCTAGTTTAACGATTCACTAAAATCTTACAAATTGCCTCCTTTATGGAATATTTTTCCTTAGTGAGCTCTCTGCAAATCATTTAGCTTTCTTTATAGGTTGGTTGGGATCATGGGGATGAGGGTCTAACTCTTGTTAAACCCTGAGAGAATGTCTGGCAGTATCTTGGCCCTGATGTCAGGATGGGGGATATTTAATACCTGCTGTCCTCAGTTTGGGAATTTTAATGGTAATCAGACAACAAAAATATCTTTCAGCCTCCTATTACAGAGGCCTTACCATATAGAAGTAGTAGTAGGACAAACTGAAAGGTGATCCAAAAGAAGTGAGAACCAAAATGTATGTGGAATGAAGTAGCACTGTTTTTAATTGTAAAAACAAAAAAATGAAAACCTAAATGTCCACCAATAAGAAAAAGGTTAATTATTGTGCCTCTACATATGGTAATACATCAAGTATGTAATGCTTTCAGAAAATGAGTCTGATCTATCTATTCTAACTTGAAAAGGCTGCTAATCAAAACATCAAACATCACATTACAGAATATAGAATAATCTTAATTATTATATATGTGTGTGTATATATACACACACTCATACACACACACACACACATATATATATACTTTGATACACACATATATGTATATATCCAAATACAAAAATGTAAATATATAATTTATCCCTGCCCCTCTCCCACAATGCTTTCCCGTTTCTAAGGAGGATTTTTATTTTTTTGTGTCTCTCAGATCCTGAATCTTTGTAGAGCTGTCCAGAAACAATGGGAGAAAATATTAACTTAGACTAGTTTAGAGACTCTCATTTGATTCTCATAAGGCACAGTGTGATACTACCCGGGGAAGAAAGAAACAGGTGGGCTATAGTTTGTAAGAGAGAGATGTCATGGTGGCTTTGAGGGAGAAAATGGTTTAAAGTAGAGTTTTTGAAAATTTTGCTGTTTGTGTATGTGTTGACTGGGGTATAATTCCCTACTCCCCATTCTCTATTCAAGAAGTTTTAGTAAAGCACACATAAGAATTCAATGTTTTAGGAAGTTAAATTTGGATTCTTTTTTAAAATTTTTAAATATTTTTATTATGTTCAGTTAGCCACTGTATAGTACATCATTAATTTTTGATGTAGTGTTCAATGATTCATCAGTTATGTATAACACCCAGTGCTCATCACAACACATGCCCTCCTTAATACCAATAACCCTGTTACCCCTCCCCCTACCCCCTCCCCTCTGAACCCTCAGTTTGTTTCCCAGGGTCCATAGTCTCTCATGGTTCATCTCCCTCTCTGATTTCTCCCCCTTCAGATTTCCCTCCCTTCCCCTATGGTATTCCGTGCTATTCCTTATGTTCCACATATAAGTGAAACCATATGATAATTGTCTCTCTCTGCTTGACTTACTTCACTTATCATAATTCCTTCCACTTCCATCCATGTTGATGCAAATGGTGGGTATCCATCCTTTCTGATCGCTGAATAATATTCCATTGTATATATGGACCACATCTTCTTTATCCATTTGTCTGTTGAAGGGCATCTAGGCTCCTTTCACAGTTCGGCTACTGTGGACGTTGCTGCTATGAACATTGCGGTGCAGGTGTCCCTGCTTTTCACTACATCCATCTGTATCTTTGGAGTAAATACCCAGTAGTGCAATTACTGGGTTATAGGGTAGCTCTATTTTTAACTTTTTGAGGAAACTTCGTACCGTTTTCCAAAGTGGCTGTACCAACTTGCATTCCCACCAACAGTGTAAAAGGGTTCCCCTTTCTCCATATCCTCTCCAACATCTGTTGTTTCCTGCCTTGTTAATTTTTGCCGTTCTATCTGGTGTAAGGTGGTATCTCAATGTGGTTTTGATTTGAATTTCCCTGATAGCTAATGATGTTGAGCATTTTTTCATGTGTCTGTTAGCCATTTGTATGTCTTCTTTGGAGAAGCATCTGTTCATGTCTTCTGCCCATTTTTTGACTTGATTATTTGGTTTTTGAGTGTTGAGTTTAAGACATTTTGGATATCAGCCCTTTATCTGTAATGTCATTTGCAAATATCTTCTCCCTTTCCATGGGTTGCCTTTTTGTTTTGTTGACTGCTTCCTTTGCTGTGCAGAAACTTTTTATCTTGATGAAGTCCCAAAAGTTCATTTTTGCTTTTATTTCACTTGCCATTGGAGATGTGTCTTGAAAGAAGTTACTGTGGCCAATGTCGAAGAAGTTACTGCCTCTGTTCTCCTCTAGGATTTTGATGGATTTCTGTCTCACATTGAGGTCTTTCATCCATTTTGAGTTTATCCTTGTGTATGGTGTAAAGTAATGGTCCAGTTTCATTCTACATGTAGCTGTCCAATTTTCCCAGCACCACTTATTGAAAAGACTGTCTTTTTTCCATGGGATATTTTTTTCCTGATTTGTCAAAGATTAGTTGAACATTAGTTGAGGGTCCATATCTGTAGTCTCTATTCTGTTCCATTGTTTTATGTGTCTGTTTTTGTGCCAATACCATGGTGATCACAGCTTTGTAATATAGCTTGTAGTCAGGCAACGTGATGTCCCCAGGTTTGTTTTTCTTATTTTCATCATTCCCTTGGTGATTTGGGGTCTTTTCTGGTTCCATACAAATTTTAGGATTGTTGGTTCCAGCTTTTTGAAAAATGCCAATGGTATTTTAATAGGGATGGCATTGAAAGTGCACATTGCTCTGGGCAGGATAAATATTTTAACAATGTTTATTCTTCCAATCCATGACCATGGAATGTTTTTCCATCTTTTTGTGTCTTTCTCAATTTCTTTTATAAGTGTTCTGTAGTTTCTAGAGTATAGATCCTTTACCTCTTTGGTTAGGTTTACTCCTAGGTATCTTATGGTTTTTGTTGCTAGTGTGAATGGAATCAATTCCTTAATTTCTCTTTCTACAGTTACATTGTATATACATGTGTATAGAAAAACTGATTTCTGAGCATTGATTTTGTATCCTGCCACATTGCTGAATTGCATGATGTATGAGTTCTAGTAATTTGGGGGTGGAGTCTTTCAGGTTTTCCACATAAAGTATCATGTCATCTGTGAAGAGGGAGGGTTTGACTTCTTCTTTGCCAATTTGAATATCTTTTATTTCTTTTTGTTGTTTGATTGCTGAGGCTAGGACTTCTAGCACTATGTTGAACAATAGTAAGACTGAGCATCCTTGTCGTGTTCCTGATCTTAAGGGAAAAGCTCTCAGCTTTTCTACCATTGAGAATGATATTTGCTCTGGGCTTTTCATGGATGGTTTTTATGAATTTGAGGGATGTCCTTTTATCCCTACACTCTGAAGAGTTTTTATCAGGAATGGATGTTGTATTTTGTCAAATGCTTTTTCTGCATCAATTGGATTCTTTTATTTTATTTTGTTATTTTTTAATAATTTTTTATTATGTTATGTTAGTCACCATACAATATATCCTTAGTTTTTGATGTAGTGTTCCATGATTCATTATTTGCGTATAACATCCAGTGCACCATGCAATATGTACCCTCCTTAATACCCATCACCGGCCTATCCCAATCCCCCACCCCACCCCCCCTCTGAAGCCCTCAGTTTGTTTCCCAGCGTCCATAGTCTGTCATGGTTCATTCCCCCTTCTGTTTACCCCCCTTCATTCTTCCCTTCCTTCTCCTACCTATCTCCCTACTTCTTGTGTTCCATAAATGAGTGAAACCATATGATAATTGCCTTTCTCTGCCTGACTTATTTCACTTAGCATAATATCCTCCAGTCCTGTCCATGTTGCTGCAAATGTTGGGTAATCGTTCTTTCTGATGGCTGAGTAATATTCTATTGTATATATGGACCACATCTTCTTAACAATTGGATTCTTTTAAATATGACATTGCAGTGAGATCAGTTCATGGTAGTAGCAGAAAAGCCTGGTCTTATTTGGAGGATATATATATTATATATACATTTCATATAATACATATTTCATAAATATATGAAATGTATATTATATATGAAATGCACATTGTATTCTGTATTGCATATTATATTACGTATTCTATAGGGTTAGGGTTACTGTGGTACTTTTTATTTATCACATGTACTTTATATGCATAGAAGAATCATCCAACCAACCTGATAGCCATAAATGGTTATTTCTGGATAATTACTTTGGATGGGGATGTTGGAGAAGAACAAAAATTTATACTTTCAAATTATAGTTTCTTTGATACAACACGAATTTTTCAAAAGGCTACATTCCTTCTACAATTAAAGAAAAACAGCCACAAGGGAAATAGAAAAAGCATGACCTATTCTGGAATTAACTGGTAGAGCAGTTGTGTGGCTGGATGCTAAGTTCTTGAGATGGTAGGAATGTTTTGAGATGAGACTAAAATGATAACATGAAAAGAGATTGTATACCTTCATCTGCTTCATGAAGGGCTGTGAACTTAACTCTGTTGGCAATAGAGGGCCTTTAGAGGATATTTTACCTTGATATGATTTGATCAGAGCTGTGATTTAGATAGAGGGCAAAATTTCCCTTCACAATGATTTTCTAACATCCTTTTACTTACTACCTTTTCCAACTCTTCTTTACTTCCTTCATTTTTGGCTTATTCTAGGATTTCTAAGTAACTATCTCATGAACACATTAACTTGGAGGGCACTTGAATAAATTATGTGTAGTAAATCCTATAAAAAACTATATACATGTTAATTATTACTATTATTATTATTATATCAACCACCTTAATTCATGTCTTATGTATTCAAATCACTGTTTTCTGATTTATTTCCAGGTT
>NW_024423319.1:108007455-108010416 GCF_017311325.1 Ursus maritimus | reverse complement strand
TAGTTGAACATTAGTTGAGGGTCCATATCTGTAGTCTCTATTCTGTTCCATTGTTTTATGTGTCTGTTTTTGTGCCAATACCATGGTGATCACAGCTTTGTAATATAGCTTGTAGTCAGGCAACGTGATGTCCCCAGGTTTGTTTTTCTTATTTTCATCATTCCCTTGGTGATTTGGGGTCTTTTCTGGTTCCATACAAATTTTAGGATTGTTGGTTCCAGCTTTTTGAAAAATGCCAATGGTATTTTAATAGGGATGGCATTGAAAGTGCACATTGCTCTGGGCAGGATAAATATTTTAACAATGTTTATTCTTCCAATCCATGACCATGGAATGTTTTTCCATCTTTTTGTGTCTTTCTCAATTTCTTTTATAAGTGTTCTGTAGTTTCTAGAGTATAGATCCTTTACCTCTTTGGTTAGGTTTACTCCTAGGTATCTTATGGTTTTTGTTGCTAGTGTGAATGGAATCAATTCCTTAATTTCTCTTTCTACAGTTACATTGTATATACATGTGTATAGAAAAACTGATTTCTGAGCATTGATTTTGTATCCTGCCACATTGCTGAATTGCATGATGTATGAGTTCTAGTAATTTGGGGGTGGAGTCTTTCAGGTTTTCCACATAAAGTATCATGTCATCTGTGAAGAGGGAGGGTTTGACTTCTTCTTTGCCAATTTGAATATCTTTTATTTCTTTTTGTTGTTTGATTGCTGAGGCTAGGACTTCTAGCACTATGTTGAACAATAGTAAGACTGAGCATCCTTGTCGTGTTCCTGATCTTAAGGGAAAAGCTCTCAGCTTTTCTACCATTGAGAATGATATTTGCTCTGGGCTTTTCATGGATGGTTTTTATGAATTTGAGGGATGTCCTTTTATCCCTACACTCTGAAGAGTTTTTATCAGGAATGGATGTTGTATTTTGTCAAATGCTTTTTCTGCATCAATTGGATTCTTTTATTTTATTTTGTTATTTTTTAATAATTTTTTATTATGTTATGTTAGTCACCATACAATATATCCTTAGTTTTTGATGTAGTGTTCCATGATTCATTATTTGCGTATAACATCCAGTGCACCATGCAATATGTACCCTCCTTAATACCCATCACCGGCCTATCCCAATCCCCCACCCCACCCCCCCTCTGAAGCCCTCAGTTTGTTTCCCAGCGTCCATAGTCTGTCATGGTTCATTCCCCCTTCTGTTTACCCCCCTTCATTCTTCCCTTCCTTCTCCTACCTATCTCCCTACTTCTTGTGTTCCATAAATGAGTGAAACCATATGATAATTGCCTTTCTCTGCCTGACTTATTTCACTTAGCATAATATCCTCCAGTCCTGTCCATGTTGCTGCAAATGTTGGGTAATCGTTCTTTCTGATGGCTGAGTAATATTCTATTGTATATATGGACCACATCTTCTTAACAATTGGATTCTTTTAAATATGACATTGCAGTGAGATCAGTTCATGGTAGTAGCAGAAAAGCCTGGTCTTATTTGGAGGATATATATATTATATATACATTTCATATAATACATATTTCATAAATATATGAAATGTATATTATATATGAAATGCACATTGTATTCTGTATTGCATATTATATTACGTATTCTATAGGGTTAGGGTTACTGTGGTACTTTTTATTTATCACATGTACTTTATATGCATAGAAGAATCATCCAACCAACCTGATAGCCATAAATGGTTATTTCTGGATAATTACTTTGGATGGGGATGTTGGAGAAGAACAAAAATTTATACTTTCAAATTATAGTTTCTTTGATACAACACGAATTTTTCAAAAGGCTACATTCCTTCTACAATTAAAGAAAAACAGCCACAAGGGAAATAGAAAAAGCATGACCTATTCTGGAATTAACTGGTAGAGCAGTTGTGTGGCTGGATGCTAAGTTCTTGAGATGGTAGGAATGTTTTGAGATGAGACTAAAATGATAACATGAAAAGAGATTGTATACCTTCATCTGCTTCATGAAGGGCTGTGAACTTAACTCTGTTGGCAATAGAGGGCCTTTAGAGGATATTTTACCTTGATATGATTTGATCAGAGCTGTGATTTAGATAGAGGGCAAAATTTCCCTTCACAATGATTTTCTAACATCCTTTTACTTACTACCTTTTCCAACTCTTCTTTACTTCCTTCATTTTTGGCTTATTCTAGGATTTCTAAGTAACTATCTCATGAACACATTAACTTGGAGGGCACTTGAATAAATTATGTGTAGTAAATCCTATAAAAAACTATATACATGTTAATTATTACTATTATTATTATTATATCAACCACCTTAATTCATGTCTTATGTATTCAAATCACTGTTTTCTGATTTATTTCCAGGTTGCCAATTATATATTCTTTTTTCAGTATCTTTCAATTCAGTCTTTCATTCCAATAAAAGTTGACAGGAAGTGTGGGGATGGGTGAAATAGGAGAAGAGAACTAAGAAATTCAAATTTCCAACTGTAAAATAAATAAGTCACAAGATGTAAAGTACAGCATAGGGAATATGGTCAATAATATTGTAATAAAGTTGTATGGTGCAAGGTAACCAGACTTATCGTGGTCATGATTTCATAATGTATATAAATGCTGAATCAACATGTTGTATACCTGAAACTAACATAATATTGTATCTCAACTATACTTTAATAAAAATGTTTTTCAGTTGTCTGGAGTTTTAAATAACATATCCATCACCATTTGCTTATTCTTTCAAAGTCTATACATGCCCTCCCTTTCTGCTTTGTATGCTACTATTTGCAAAACCTTATTATTTTTTGTTATCATTGTCTTTTATCAAACAAGTACTCATTTAGTCAGAGGGAGAGGGGATGCACAAATACCAGAAAATGGCCTCTGATATGTGCTACCAGAGGCCAGTGCCAGGGGAAAGGGGATTCAGAGCAAGAGCAGATTTGTGACTAGAAGTGAAGTAATT
>NW_024423319.1:108004472-108007445 GCF_017311325.1 Ursus maritimus | reverse complement strand
GAATCAATTCCTTAATTTCTCTTTCTACAGTTACATTGTATATACATGTGTATAGAAAAACTGATTTCTGAGCATTGATTTTGTATCCTGCCACATTGCTGAATTGCATGATGTATGAGTTCTAGTAATTTGGGGGTGGAGTCTTTCAGGTTTTCCACATAAAGTATCATGTCATCTGTGAAGAGGGAGGGTTTGACTTCTTCTTTGCCAATTTGAATATCTTTTATTTCTTTTTGTTGTTTGATTGCTGAGGCTAGGACTTCTAGCACTATGTTGAACAATAGTAAGACTGAGCATCCTTGTCGTGTTCCTGATCTTAAGGGAAAAGCTCTCAGCTTTTCTACCATTGAGAATGATATTTGCTCTGGGCTTTTCATGGATGGTTTTTATGAATTTGAGGGATGTCCTTTTATCCCTACACTCTGAAGAGTTTTTATCAGGAATGGATGTTGTATTTTGTCAAATGCTTTTTCTGCATCAATTGGATTCTTTTATTTTATTTTGTTATTTTTTAATAATTTTTTATTATGTTATGTTAGTCACCATACAATATATCCTTAGTTTTTGATGTAGTGTTCCATGATTCATTATTTGCGTATAACATCCAGTGCACCATGCAATATGTACCCTCCTTAATACCCATCACCGGCCTATCCCAATCCCCCACCCCACCCCCCCTCTGAAGCCCTCAGTTTGTTTCCCAGCGTCCATAGTCTGTCATGGTTCATTCCCCCTTCTGTTTACCCCCCTTCATTCTTCCCTTCCTTCTCCTACCTATCTCCCTACTTCTTGTGTTCCATAAATGAGTGAAACCATATGATAATTGCCTTTCTCTGCCTGACTTATTTCACTTAGCATAATATCCTCCAGTCCTGTCCATGTTGCTGCAAATGTTGGGTAATCGTTCTTTCTGATGGCTGAGTAATATTCTATTGTATATATGGACCACATCTTCTTAACAATTGGATTCTTTTAAATATGACATTGCAGTGAGATCAGTTCATGGTAGTAGCAGAAAAGCCTGGTCTTATTTGGAGGATATATATATTATATATACATTTCATATAATACATATTTCATAAATATATGAAATGTATATTATATATGAAATGCACATTGTATTCTGTATTGCATATTATATTACGTATTCTATAGGGTTAGGGTTACTGTGGTACTTTTTATTTATCACATGTACTTTATATGCATAGAAGAATCATCCAACCAACCTGATAGCCATAAATGGTTATTTCTGGATAATTACTTTGGATGGGGATGTTGGAGAAGAACAAAAATTTATACTTTCAAATTATAGTTTCTTTGATACAACACGAATTTTTCAAAAGGCTACATTCCTTCTACAATTAAAGAAAAACAGCCACAAGGGAAATAGAAAAAGCATGACCTATTCTGGAATTAACTGGTAGAGCAGTTGTGTGGCTGGATGCTAAGTTCTTGAGATGGTAGGAATGTTTTGAGATGAGACTAAAATGATAACATGAAAAGAGATTGTATACCTTCATCTGCTTCATGAAGGGCTGTGAACTTAACTCTGTTGGCAATAGAGGGCCTTTAGAGGATATTTTACCTTGATATGATTTGATCAGAGCTGTGATTTAGATAGAGGGCAAAATTTCCCTTCACAATGATTTTCTAACATCCTTTTACTTACTACCTTTTCCAACTCTTCTTTACTTCCTTCATTTTTGGCTTATTCTAGGATTTCTAAGTAACTATCTCATGAACACATTAACTTGGAGGGCACTTGAATAAATTATGTGTAGTAAATCCTATAAAAAACTATATACATGTTAATTATTACTATTATTATTATTATATCAACCACCTTAATTCATGTCTTATGTATTCAAATCACTGTTTTCTGATTTATTTCCAGGTTGCCAATTATATATTCTTTTTTCAGTATCTTTCAATTCAGTCTTTCATTCCAATAAAAGTTGACAGGAAGTGTGGGGATGGGTGAAATAGGAGAAGAGAACTAAGAAATTCAAATTTCCAACTGTAAAATAAATAAGTCACAAGATGTAAAGTACAGCATAGGGAATATGGTCAATAATATTGTAATAAAGTTGTATGGTGCAAGGTAACCAGACTTATCGTGGTCATGATTTCATAATGTATATAAATGCTGAATCAACATGTTGTATACCTGAAACTAACATAATATTGTATCTCAACTATACTTTAATAAAAATGTTTTTCAGTTGTCTGGAGTTTTAAATAACATATCCATCACCATTTGCTTATTCTTTCAAAGTCTATACATGCCCTCCCTTTCTGCTTTGTATGCTACTATTTGCAAAACCTTATTATTTTTTGTTATCATTGTCTTTTATCAAACAAGTACTCATTTAGTCAGAGGGAGAGGGGATGCACAAATACCAGAAAATGGCCTCTGATATGTGCTACCAGAGGCCAGTGCCAGGGGAAAGGGGATTCAGAGCAAGAGCAGATTTGTGACTAGAAGTGAAGTAATTGAAAGGCCTGTGTAATGTCAATATGTATTTTCCAATCAGGTAAACCCTAGCAAGTCTTCCAGGACCTTCCAAAACTCAAAGAAAATAGCATATTTAGCATTAATAAATCAAATTTCTAGCAGATAGCAGAAAGTAGCTATGTACCTCAGGCAAAAGGAAGAAAGCAAAAGGAGAGGTAGTCCAATCTGTTTTGTTTTAAAGCATGAATAGACTTTTTTTTCTTACAAGAAGGGGAGACCATTTAAATAAAGACATTACTCAAATTCCCACTCTTTTAAAAGAAATATCTACAGAAGCCAAGACTGAGCTACTTTAAGAAGCTGTTCTTTCCCCTCTTGAAAGGCTTAATGGGAATTCATTTCACCTTCAATTAAATCAAAACTCAGTGCTTACTGCAGGCCAGAGACTTATCCTAGATAATATCCCAGGGAAGAAAACAAATTGGCTGAATTCACCTGTTAAGAAATTTTTTTTTTAA
>NW_024423319.1:107955607-108004462 GCF_017311325.1 Ursus maritimus | reverse complement strand
ATAGTCTGTCATGGTTCATTCCCCCTTCTGTTTACCCCCCTTCATTCTTCCCTTCCTTCTCCTACCTATCTCCCTACTTCTTGTGTTCCATAAATGAGTGAAACCATATGATAATTGCCTTTCTCTGCCTGACTTATTTCACTTAGCATAATATCCTCCAGTCCTGTCCATGTTGCTGCAAATGTTGGGTAATCGTTCTTTCTGATGGCTGAGTAATATTCTATTGTATATATGGACCACATCTTCTTAACAATTGGATTCTTTTAAATATGACATTGCAGTGAGATCAGTTCATGGTAGTAGCAGAAAAGCCTGGTCTTATTTGGAGGATATATATATTATATATACATTTCATATAATACATATTTCATAAATATATGAAATGTATATTATATATGAAATGCACATTGTATTCTGTATTGCATATTATATTACGTATTCTATAGGGTTAGGGTTACTGTGGTACTTTTTATTTATCACATGTACTTTATATGCATAGAAGAATCATCCAACCAACCTGATAGCCATAAATGGTTATTTCTGGATAATTACTTTGGATGGGGATGTTGGAGAAGAACAAAAATTTATACTTTCAAATTATAGTTTCTTTGATACAACACGAATTTTTCAAAAGGCTACATTCCTTCTACAATTAAAGAAAAACAGCCACAAGGGAAATAGAAAAAGCATGACCTATTCTGGAATTAACTGGTAGAGCAGTTGTGTGGCTGGATGCTAAGTTCTTGAGATGGTAGGAATGTTTTGAGATGAGACTAAAATGATAACATGAAAAGAGATTGTATACCTTCATCTGCTTCATGAAGGGCTGTGAACTTAACTCTGTTGGCAATAGAGGGCCTTTAGAGGATATTTTACCTTGATATGATTTGATCAGAGCTGTGATTTAGATAGAGGGCAAAATTTCCCTTCACAATGATTTTCTAACATCCTTTTACTTACTACCTTTTCCAACTCTTCTTTACTTCCTTCATTTTTGGCTTATTCTAGGATTTCTAAGTAACTATCTCATGAACACATTAACTTGGAGGGCACTTGAATAAATTATGTGTAGTAAATCCTATAAAAAACTATATACATGTTAATTATTACTATTATTATTATTATATCAACCACCTTAATTCATGTCTTATGTATTCAAATCACTGTTTTCTGATTTATTTCCAGGTTGCCAATTATATATTCTTTTTTCAGTATCTTTCAATTCAGTCTTTCATTCCAATAAAAGTTGACAGGAAGTGTGGGGATGGGTGAAATAGGAGAAGAGAACTAAGAAATTCAAATTTCCAACTGTAAAATAAATAAGTCACAAGATGTAAAGTACAGCATAGGGAATATGGTCAATAATATTGTAATAAAGTTGTATGGTGCAAGGTAACCAGACTTATCGTGGTCATGATTTCATAATGTATATAAATGCTGAATCAACATGTTGTATACCTGAAACTAACATAATATTGTATCTCAACTATACTTTAATAAAAATGTTTTTCAGTTGTCTGGAGTTTTAAATAACATATCCATCACCATTTGCTTATTCTTTCAAAGTCTATACATGCCCTCCCTTTCTGCTTTGTATGCTACTATTTGCAAAACCTTATTATTTTTTGTTATCATTGTCTTTTATCAAACAAGTACTCATTTAGTCAGAGGGAGAGGGGATGCACAAATACCAGAAAATGGCCTCTGATATGTGCTACCAGAGGCCAGTGCCAGGGGAAAGGGGATTCAGAGCAAGAGCAGATTTGTGACTAGAAGTGAAGTAATTGAAAGGCCTGTGTAATGTCAATATGTATTTTCCAATCAGGTAAACCCTAGCAAGTCTTCCAGGACCTTCCAAAACTCAAAGAAAATAGCATATTTAGCATTAATAAATCAAATTTCTAGCAGATAGCAGAAAGTAGCTATGTACCTCAGGCAAAAGGAAGAAAGCAAAAGGAGAGGTAGTCCAATCTGTTTTGTTTTAAAGCATGAATAGACTTTTTTTTCTTACAAGAAGGGGAGACCATTTAAATAAAGACATTACTCAAATTCCCACTCTTTTAAAAGAAATATCTACAGAAGCCAAGACTGAGCTACTTTAAGAAGCTGTTCTTTCCCCTCTTGAAAGGCTTAATGGGAATTCATTTCACCTTCAATTAAATCAAAACTCAGTGCTTACTGCAGGCCAGAGACTTATCCTAGATAATATCCCAGGGAAGAAAACAAATTGGCTGAATTCACCTGTTAAGAAATTTTTTTTTTAAAGATTTTATTTATTTATTTGACAGAGATAGAGACAGCCAGCGAGAGAGGGAACACAAGCAAGGGGAGTGGGAGAGGAAGAAGCAGGCTCATAGCAGAGGAGCCTGATGTGGGGCTCGATCCCATAACGCCGGGATCACGCCCTGAGCCGAAGGCAGACGCTTAACCGCTGTGCCACCCAGGCGCCCCTCACCTGTTAAGAAATTTTATTCCACCTTAGTCTCCTGGAGAAAACATAGGTAGAATACTTACGGAGAGATATAAATGGTGCTTTGGTCCTCATTTACCTTCCTGGCATGGTGAAGCCAGAGATTCCTTGCTGTTTTATTCTGTTGGTGGTACAAATGTGCTCTATGAGACTGTATGAAAGCTAGCAAAGGTTTTTGTATTCAGATATGCCTGTCATGAAATCTGTTTATGCTCATATCAACCTCTTTAAAAATCTTTTTAGAATTGTCACTGTGATATTTTACACATTGCTCATGGACATCCATTTCATCTTCAAATAAAATCATCTAGCTTAACTTTTTAGGGGCACAAAATTTGAACGAGGAGAAGTTACAATTTAAAAAAAAACTGAGAAGGTTCAAACCATTCACATTAAGACTGAGTACTGAGAGATATGATTTTAATGATGCCATGTTGCCAGTAAAGTCTTTGTTTGTATTGGCTGTGACTTTCTGTTCTGTATCACTCTTGGGGCTTTTTACCTTTATAGAACCCCCTTAATATCTCCTGTAGGGCTGGTTTCGTGGTTACGAAATTGGTTAATGACTGGCAATTCTGAAATGTCTTTATTTCTCCATCAATTCTGAATCAATTCTGAACCTTCCTATAAAACGCCACAGGGTTGCAGATTGGATAAAAAGAAATGACCCATCCATTTGCTGTCTACAAGAGACTCATTTCGAACCCAAAGATGCATTCAGACGGAGAGTAAGGGGATGGAGTACCATCTTTCATGCAAATGGACCTCAAAAGAAAGCTGCGGTAGCAATTCTCATATCAGATAAATTGGATTTTAAACTACAGACTATAGCTAGAGATGCAGAAGGGCACTATATTATTCTTAAAGGAAGTATTCAACAAGTGGATATGACAATTATAAATATATATGCCCCCTAAAGGGGAGCAGCAAGATGCACAAGCCAACTCTTAACCAGAATAAAGAGACATATAGATAAAAATACATTAATAGTAGGGGACCTCAACACTCCACTCTCAGAAATAGACAGAACACCCTGGCAAAGACTAAGCAAAGAATCAAAGGCTTTGAATGCCATACTCGACGAGTTGGACCTCATAGATATATATAGAACACTACACCCCAGAACCAAAGAATACTCATTCTATTCTAATGCCCATGGAACATTCTCAAGAATAGACCACGTTCTGGGACACAAAACAGGTCTCAACCGATACCAAAAGATTGAAATTATCCCCTGCATATTCTCAGACCACAGCACTCTGAAATTGGAACTCAATCACAAGGAAAATTTTGGAAGAAACTCAAACACTTGGAGACTAAGAACGATCCTGCTCAGGAATGACTCGATAAACCAGGAAATCAAAAATCAAATTAAACAATTTATGGACACCAATGAGAATGAGAATACAACAGTCCAAAACCTATGGGATACTGCAAAGGCAGTCCTAAGGGGGAAATACATAGCCATCCAAGCCTCACTCAAAAGAATAGAAAAATCTAAAATGCAGTTTTTATATTCTCACCTCAAGAAGCTGGAACAGCAACAGAGGGACAGGCCTAATCCACGCACGAGGAAGCAGTTGACCAAAATTAGAGCTGAAATCAATCAAGCAGAAACCAGAAGTACAGTAGAGCAGATCAACAGGACTAGAAGCTGCTTCTTTGAGAGAATCAATAAAATTGACAGACCACTGGCAAGACTTATCCAAAAGAAAAGAGAAAGGACCCAGATTATTAAAATTATGAATGAAAAAGGAGAGGTCACGACGAACACCATTGAAATTGGAAGGATTATTAGAAATTTTTATCAACCGCTATATGCCAATAAACTAAGCAATCTGGAAGAGATGGAATCCTTCCTGGAAACCTATAAACTACCAAGATTGAAACCGGAAGAAATTGATTTCTTAAACAGGCCAATTAATTATGAAGAAATTGAGTCAGTGATAAACAACCTTCCAAATAACAAAACTCCAGGCCCGGACGGTTTTCCTGGGGAATTCTACCAAACATTCAAAGAAGAAATAATACCTATTCTCCTAAAGCTATTTCAAAAAATAGAAACAGAAGGAAAGCTACCAAACTCATTCTATGAGGCCAATATTACCTTGATCCCCAAACCAGGCAAAGACCCCCTCAAAAAGGAGAATTACAGACCGATTTCCCTAATGAATATGGACGCCAAAATCCTCAACAAGATACTTGCTAATAGAATCCAACAGTACATTAAAAGGATTATCCATCACGATCAAGTGGGATTCATACCTGGGATGCAAGCGTGGTTCAATATTCGCAAATCAATCAGCGTGATACATCATATCAACAAGAAAAGACTCAGGAACCATATGATCCTCTCAATCGATGCCGAAAAAGCATTTGACAAAATACAGCATCCTTTCCTGATTAAAACCCTTCAGAGTGTAGGAATAGAAGGTACATTTCTCAATCTCATAAAAGCCATCTATGAAAAGCCTACTGCAAATATTATTCTCAATGGGGAAAAGCTGGAAGCCTTTCCCTTAAGATCAGGAACACGACAAGGATGCCCACTCTCGCCACTATTATTCAACATAGTACTAGAAGTCCTTGCAACAGCAATCAGACGACAAAAAGGGATCAAAGGTATTCAAATTGGCAAAGAAGAAGTCAAAATGTCTCTCTTTGCAGATGACATGATACTCTATATGGAAAACCCAAAAGAAGCCACTCCCAAACTATTAGAAGTTATAGAGCAATTCAGTAACGTGGCAGGATACAAAATAAATGCTCAGAAATCAGTTGCATTTCTATACACGAATAACGAGACCGAAGAAAGAGAAATTAGGGAATCCATCCCATTTACAATAGCACCAAAAACCATACGTTACCTTGGAATTAACTTAACCAGAGACGTAAAGGACCTATATTCTAGAAACTATAAATCACTCTTGAAAGACATTGAGGAAGACATAAAAAGATGGAAAGATATTCCATGCTCATGAATCGGAAGAATTAACATAGTTAAAATGTCCATGCTACCCAGAGCAATCTACACTTTCAATGCTATCCCGATCAAAATACCAAGGACATTTTTCAAAGAACTGGAACAAACAGTCCTTAAATTTGTATGGAAACAGAAAAGGCCCCGAATCTCCAAGGAACTGTTGAAAAGGAAAAACAAAGCTGGGGGCATCACAATGCCGGATTTCGAGCTGTACTACAAAGCTGTGATCACAAAGACAGCATGGTACTGGCACAAAAACAGACACATAGACCAATGGAACAGAATAGAGAGCCCAGAAATGGACCCTCGGCTCTTTGGGCAACTAATATTTGATAAAGCAGGAAAAAACATCCTGTGGGAAAAAGACAGTCTCTTCAATAAATGGTGCTGGGAAAATTGGACAGCTACATGCAAAAGAATGAAACTTGACCACTATCTCACACCATACACAAAAATAAACTCCAAATGGATGAAAGACCTCGATGTGAGACAGGAATCCATCAAAATTCTAGAGGAGAACATAGGCAGCAACCTCTACGACATCAGCCAAAGCAACCTTTTTCATGATACATCCCCAAAGGCAAGAGAAACAAAAGATAAAATGAATTTATGGGACTTCATCAAGATTAAAAGTTTCTGCACAGCCAAGGAAACAGTCAGAAAAACTAAGAGGCAGCCCACGGAATGGGAGAATATATTTGCAAATGACACTACAGATAAAGGACTGGTATCCAAGATCTACATAGAACTTCTCAAACTCAATACACGAGAAACAAATAAACAAATCAAAAAATGGGCAGAAGATATGAACAGACACTTTTCCAATGAAGACATACAAATGGCTAACAGACACATGAAAAAATGTTCAAAATCATTAGCCATCAGGGAAATTCAAATCAAAACCACACTGAGATACCACCTTACGCCAGTTAGAATGGCAAATATGACAAGGCAAGAAACAACAATTGCTGGAGAGGATGTGGAGAAAGGGGATCCCTCCTACATTGTTGGTGGGAATGCAAGTTGGTACAGCCACTCTGGAAAACAGTGTGGAGGTCCCTTAAAAAGTGAAAAATTGAGCTACCCTATGATCCAGCCATTGGAATTAAGGGAGCTCTTCTCAAAACGAGTTAAAACAAAACTGGGGGCAGAAGAGATGGGCAAGTGGGAAGGGGAGTGCCAAAATGGCTTTCAACCAAACCTTGGGTTTTTGCCAAACCTTGAAAATTTTGAGCTTCTTCCTTTCACAACTGTACAAGTTGTGGAAGACAGAACCAGTGTCATTCTATGTGGAGCTTGCAGTAAGTCATCCCCCACATATAAATGGGACCCCAAAGGACCACATCCCCCACAACCATGGAAGAAGAGTGAATGGAAAATCAAACCCCACTGCAGAAAGAGACAGAAAATTTGCTTCTCTTGACCCTGCTGCTAGATGACAGTAACATGAAATATCGTCTGAGAATTCACAATCATAAGAAAGTCCTCTCAAGAGTTTACAGTTTAAATTCATACTACATATATGGTCCAAAAACCTCAAGTGGAAAATTAAATTTAACATAGTCCACTTTTGGTACCACTCCCAGAAGACTGAAGAAACAAATAGAAATTCATTCTGGAAGACCTTGGTTTCAATCCAGACTCTGAAGAGCTAGCAAAAATAAAGTTCTAAGGAAAACGAATATCTCAGAGTTAAAAATCACAAAATATATCAGAAATAAAGCACCATGAGTAAGAACCACAAAAACTAACAGGCAATAGAAACAGATGCATAAAACTTGAGATAATTCTAAAGAATAGGGTGAAAGCATATATGAAAATAGTTAACTAGAACTTCTAGAAAGGAAAATACAATATGGATTTTTTTGGAACCTTTCATTTTAAATAATTATATATTCACAGGACATTGCAAAGGCAGTACAAAGAGGTCCCACATACCCTTAATCCAATGGTACATCTTACATAACTACAGTACAATGTCAAAATCAGGAAATTGACCTTGGTATAAGTTGTGTATATTGTTCTGTCATTTTATCAAATTGATAGATTCTGTAACCACCATGGCAATCAAGATACAGAACTATTCCATTACTACAAATATCTCCGTTTATTGTCATATCCATCCCTTCAACCTTCACCACCCCTAACCCCTGGAAACCACTTAATCTGTTTTCCTTCTCTGTAATATTGTCATTTCAAGAATGTCATAAAAATGGAATCATACAGTATGTGTCCTTTTGAGTTTGTCTTTTTCCAGTCAGCATAATGTCCTTGAGATCCATCCAAGTTGTGTACATCAGTAGTCTGTTCCTTTTTATTGCTGAGTAGCATTCTATGGTATGGATGTACAACAGTTGGTTACCCCTTCAATGACTGTAGGACAATTTGGTAGTTTCCTGTTTTTGACTATTGCAAATAAGCTGCCATGAACAATCATATACACGTTTGTGTGTGTGTGTGTGTGTGTGTGTGTGTGTGTGTGTGTGTATGTCTGTGTGTCTGTGTGTATGCATGTGGAGATACAGGTTTTCATTCTTCTAGTGTAAGTGCACTGGAATGTGATTGCTGGGTCATATGGAACAAGTTTGTTTAGTTTTTTTTAAAGAAACTGCAAACTGTTTTCCAGAATGGCTATACCATTTTATATACCCATATTTTCCCACATCCTCACCAATATTTTGTCATGAAAATGAAAAATAAGCATTTGTTTTAGGTTTATTTACAAACAAATATTATCTTCATTGTCTGTCCAAGTGTGATCAATAACCATGGGAAACAGCAAAGTAGCAAGATGAAATGGGAAATTCACAGATTCTGGAGTTGGAAAACCCCAGTTCAAATCCCAACTCTGCCAATTAGCAGTTGACTGAGTAAACAACCTCATTAATCCACATCTGTTTCTCATTTATAAAATACAATAAGTTTTCTCTATGCTCAGCACAGGGAGATTTGAATACTTTATCTGACATTTTACAACATTGTTATAAGGCAAAAATTACAGTTTCCATTTTATTTTTTCAAAGATTTTATTTATTTACTTGAGAGAGAGTGAGAGAGAGAAAGTGAGAGTGAGAGAGAGAGAGCACAGAGAGAGAGGGAGAAGCAGACTCCCCTCTGAGCAGGGAGCCTGATGGGGGCTTGATCCCAAGACACCTAGATCATGACCTGAGCTGAAGGCAGTTGCTTAACCAACTGAGCCACTCAGGTCCCCCTACAGTTTCTATTTTACAGGGAGATCTCTGACTTTATTTAAACAATAACCTCCCTTACACTCCACACTTCATTTCCCCCATTACCCTTCTTTACTGTTCTCCACAGCAAAACTCACCATCTGATATACTATTTATCAACTTGCATTTTTAAGTTGAAGCATAATTGAGATACATTATATTAGTTTCGGGTATATAACATAATGATTTGACATTCGTATACAATGCAAAATTATCACCACATTAACTCTATTTACCATCTGTCACCATACAAATTTACAACACTTTTCCTTCTATTGAGAACTTTTAAAATTCATTTTATTAGCAGCTTTCAAGTTTGCAATACAGTATTACTGACTGTAGTCCCCATGCTGTACATTGCATCCTCATGACTTATTTATTTTATAACTGGAAGTTTGTACCTCTCAATCCCCTCACCTATTTCACCAAATCTTGAACCTTCCTCCCCTTTGGTAACTATTCATCTGTTCTTTGTATCTGTAAGTTTTGTTGTATTTTGTTTGTTCGTATGTTTTGTTTTGTTTTTTCAAAGATTTTATTTATTTATTTATTTATTTTACACACAGAGAGAGAGAGAGAGAGAGAGCATAAGCAGGGGGAGCAGTAGAGGGAGAGGGAGAAGCAGGCTCCCCGCTGAGTAAGGAGCCTGATACGGAGCCAGAT
Source organism: Ursus maritimus (assembly GCF_017311325.1). Lineage (NCBI taxonomy): Eukaryota > Metazoa > Chordata > Mammalia > Carnivora > Ursidae > Ursus > Ursus maritimus. The sequence continues at coordinate 107,995,116 of NW_024423319.1, read as the reverse complement.
CCCAGGACCCCAGGATAATGACCTGAGCCAAAGGCAGCCACTTATCTGACTGAGCCACCCAGGTGCCCCTGTTTTGTTTTTCAGATTCCAGATATGAGCAAAATCATACAGTACTTTTCTTCCTCTGATTTATTTCATTTAGCAAAATGCCCTTGAGGTCTATTCATGCTATTGCAAATGGCAAGATTTCATTCTTTTCTTATAGCTTAGTGGTATTCCATTGTGTGTGTGTGTGTGTGTGTGTGTGTGTGTGTGTGTGTATCACATCTTCTTTATCCATTCATCCATCAAAGAACATTTAGGTTGTTTCCATATCTTGGCTATTGTAAATGCTGCTGCAATGAACATGGGGGTGCATCTTTTCAAATTCACGTCCTCGTTTTCTTCAGATAAATACCCAGAAGCAGAATTTTTGGATCATATGGTAGTTCTATTTTTAATCTTTTGAGGAATAGCCATACTGTTTTCCACAGTGGCTGCACCAATTTACATTCTCACCAAGAGTGCATAAGAGCTCCCTTTTCTCCATAGCCTCACCAATATTTGCCATCTCTTGTCTTTTTGATGATAGCCATTCTAACAGGTATGAGGTAATATCTCATTGTGATTTTGGTTTGCACTTCCCTGATGATGAGTGATGTTGAGCTTACCTATTCATCTGTATGTCTTCTTTAGCTATTCAGAACTTCTGTCCATTTATTAATCAGATTGAGTTGTTGTTGAGTTATATGAGTTCTTTATATATTTTAGATATTAACATTTGATTGGATATGATTTGCCAATTTTTTCATGCATTCAGTAAGTTGCATTTTTTTATTTTATTTTTTTTAAGAAAGAAGCACCAATGTTTCAAAAGGATGGGAGGACACAAAGACCGGGCTGCAGAGGTGAGGCTTTAGATTTAGGGGCATGTACTAAGTCCTCTGATGTGCAGAAGCAGGAAAAACTCAGCACCTAAACAGCCACGGCTCTCCCGGGGCCTGGGTGTTCTTCTTTCAGGGCCGTGGAGTCCTGCATCAGCCCACCTGCGGCCCACCTTGGCCTGGCCTCCAGACCACAGAGGGCAGGAGGTGCCATGTTTGCCCAGGGCTATGCCTCAGTAGGGTGCCTTTTAATTTTGTTGATGGTTTCCTTCACTATGCAGAAGCTTTTCAGTTTGATGTAGTCCCATTTGTTCATTTTTGCTTTTGTTGCCATTACTTCTGGAGTCAGACCCAAAAATATATCAACAACACTAACATTGAGGAGCTTACTACCTATGTTTTCTTCTAGGAGTTTTATGGTTTCTGGTCTTACATTAAGTCTTTAGGCCATTTTGAGTTAATTTTTGTGTATGGTGTAAGATAGTGGTCCAGTTTCATTCTTTTGTATCTGGCTGTCCAGTTTTCCCAACACCATTTATGAAAGAGACTGTCCTTTTCCCCACTGTATATTATTGCCTCCTTGGTCATAATTTAATTGACATATATGCATAGGTTTACTTATGGGATCTCTATTCTGTTCCATTGACTATATGTCTGTGTTTATGCCAATACCATACTGTTTTAATTACTATAAAAAATAAAAAATAAAAATTACTATAGCTATGTAATATAGTTTGAAATTAGAATACAAGGTCTCCAGCTTTGCTCTTCTTTCTCAGGATTGCTTTGGCTATTCAGGATCTTTTGCGGTTCCATATAAATTTTAGGTTGGTTTACTCTATTTCTGTGAAAAATGTCATTGGAGTTTTGATAGGAAGTGCACTGAATCTGTGGATTGCTTTGGGTAATATGGACATTTAAAAAAAATCAATTCTTCCAATCCACAAGAATGGAATACCTTTACATTTATCTGTGTCATCCTCCATTTCTTTCATCAGTGTCTAATAGTTTTCAGTGTATAGGTCTTTCACCTCCTTGGTTACATTTATTCCTAGGTATTTTATTCTTTTTGATACAGTTGTAAAGAGGATTGTTTTCTTAATTTCTCTTTCTGATAGTTCATTGCTAGTGTATAAAAATACAATAGGTTTTGTATATTGATTTTGTATCCTGTAATTTTCTGAATTCATTTTTTAGTTCTAACAGGTTTTTGGTAAATTCTTCAGGGTTTTCTATATATGGCATCCTGTCATCTGCAAATGGTGACAGTTTTACCTCTTCATTTTCAATGTGGATGCCTTTTATTTCCTTTTCTAGCTCTGGCTAGGACTTCCAATACTATATTAAATAAAAGTGGCAAGGGTGGCCATACTTGTCTTGTTCCTGATCTTAAGGAAAAAGTTCCTAGCTTTTTTTACCATTGATCAAGATGTTAGCTATGTGCTTGTCATATATGGTCTTTATTATGTGAAGGTACGTTCCCTCTATACCCGCTTAGAGGAGAGTTTTTATCACAAATGGAAATTACATTTTGTCAAATGCTTTTTCTGCATCTCTTTCTTGAGATGATCATAGGATTTTTATCCTTCATTTTGTTAATGTGGTGTATCATGTTCATTGATTTTTGGATGTTGAACCATTCTTGCATTGCTGGACCAAATCCCACTTGATCATGACATATGATCCTTTTAAGGTACTGTTGAATTCAGTTTGGTAATATTCTGTTGATGATTTTTACATCCATGTTCATCAGGGATACTGACCTGTAATTTTCTTTTCTTATGGTGCCTTTGTCTCATTTTGGTATAAGGGCAATGCTGACTTGTAAAATGAGCTCAGAAGCATTCCCTCCTCTTCAATTTCTACATGTCTAAAAAATAACCCTGAAAATATAGTAGTGGACCACCTATAAATCATGATAACAGTTTAAATAATCCTAAACTTAAAGTGTCATATTGCCCTCAGGATTCCTGAATCTTCCTTTGACTACCATATCAGCTTGTAGTCTGGGATGAATTAGGATCTAAATGCAGAGCCAGATGATTACAAGCACAGAAATCTAAACTTATTCTTTTGTAGACACCTCTTTTAGAGATAAGAAATCTGTATTAGGAGTATGCTCTGAAGGAGAGGAAGGTAGAGGGAGAAAGAAACTTGTTTAATGAAGCCAAGAACAGGGTTAATAAGCATCAATAACCAAACACACTTCAGTTTTGTGAATGGTACTGTGATTGATGAAGCAATAAATAATACCCAGTCCTGATCTTCAAAGAGTGTAAAATCTAATTTGGAAAATAAGAACTAATAAATATTTTGGAGGGAATTAAATAATTCCCTATTATATACATAAAACTATAAATCAAAAATATAAGAAAATTCCCAGTATAGCATATGATTATTAACCAACTGAATATGATTCAGTAATTCCAGAGGAACTCCAAAGATGGAGCAATCCTATTCTTTATTGAAGTATAACTGACATGTTATGTTAGTTTCAGGTGTACAACATAGAGATTCAACAATTCTATACATTAGTCAGTGCTCACCACAATAACTGTGGTCACCCTACAACATTATTACTTTATTATTGACTATATTTCTTATGCTGTACTTTTCATTAAAAAATGGAATGATTCTTGTGAAGTACTACAAAGAGTTTTAGATTGGGGGACTCTGTGGACTCCTTCAGGCACACAAAAATTATCCAGAGGGGGTGCAGGCATGGATAGTTTTAAAGAAATCAATTTCTAGACCTTCAACTCTCCTGTGCATTCCTTCCTAAAATTGGTCTGACAGAGAATCTGCTTGCCATCATTCTGCTTTTCCTTTACCACTTTTCCTGTTAGACTTATACTTCTCCCCTTTATAAAAAGAAGTCTTTTTCTCAACCACCCTGAACCTTACTACTGAGTGCCCTGGGTGGGGAAACTTCCTTGGTGCCAAACAAGAGGACAATTTGAAATATTGATTTCACTTTTGTAAAGTGCATGGTTCTAATGAGAGGATAACAAATCCTTTGCCAAGTTGCAATTTCCAATTCTCTGCTTCCAGCAAAATTGAAAAAAAGTACTTAAGTTGTTGGTTGATAGATCATGAAAAGTAGTTTTTGATGATAAAGCACATGTGATTTTTGGCAAAGAACTCAGAAGACATTAAGAAAATTGAGTGGCAATGCCATAACTAAACTCCTTCCTTTCTCATCTACTTCTGCATGTGCAAAAGCTTGCTCAATGCTTATATACATAACATGTAAAACTGGAAGATAAATGATGCTGACCCTTGTTTCATTCTAGCAATAAGTTGCAGTCATCCCTAAACACATAATTAGGGGTGCCTCGGTGGCTCAATTGGTTAAGCATCTGCCTTCGGCTCAGGTCATGATCCTGGGGTCGAGTCCCGCATCAGGCTCCCTGCTCAGTGGGAAGTCTGCTTCTCCCTCTTACCCTCCACCCCTCGTGTTCTCTCTCTCTTTCTCTGAAATAAATAAAATCTTAAAAAAAAACCCACATAATTAAATGAATAGGTCCATTCTCATCATTAAGAGATGCATTTTCATTGAAACTTTTCATTTTATGCTTGATGATTATAAAAATTGTTAACATATTTATGTTTTTCTGGTTATTTACTAATATTTGCAAGTCAGGATGTTTGGGGATTCTCAAACTCCATGAGAATAATAAAGCTCTCTCCCACTCCTGCCACAAGAATACTTTAAAGACTCTTATTATGCACTTTAATGGTTCTTTTAATTTTTTTAATGACTAAGGATGGAGATTATTGTTGAAAACTTCAATGTGTCACAATTAAAATTGTCACCAAAGCAATGGTTATAAAGGCTCATCATGCTCTGTGGGGCGAGTATGTGGGTTAGCACATGCTGCTAGGAAAGGTTAGATGTCAGCCAAGGTTTGTAGCCATCTGAAATATTTTCTTTTGTTGTAATTTAGTTTTCCTTAGTTAGCCAGTGCCTCATTTCCAGTTTGTTTTGTCTTGTAAGTCAGAACTTATTCTCAAGCCTGTATCAGCTATAGTTTCAATAAAAAATATGCCAAGTCATATCATATTTTGGCTCAAACTTATTAACCTGGGTCCCATGAAGTGCTCTGGGAGATGGAATGGAATGACAGAGGTGTCAAGGAATGTACAGACATGAGGCAGTCAGGTTGGTTACACACATAGCCACCATGACAGGCTTATCTGGCCCAGATAGTGACTGCAATTTGATTAGACAAACAGTGGAGCGTGGCATAAGCATCAATCAAGAAAATGAACTTAGATGTGAGTGATCAGATCCCCTGTGCTGGGCACAAGTCAGAGACATTCAGGGGTAATCAGAAATAGGCAAGAAAACATAATTAAGAGGAGAATCATTCCTTCAAAACAGGGCAGGCTTCAAATTCTGTGGGGGACAAGGTGGGGTCTAAATATGTTGCTATTATAAGGCAAAATATGCTGACTGTCTTAAGAAAAGTTCAGCCAAGTTTCCATAAGGCTTTATATTTATTTGGTGAAGTCAAAAAAGGGTTCCTCCAAGATGTGACCTTGAAATGAGCAGGATGATAAGGCCTTGACATTTCTTTTTTTAAGAAAGTTCTGCAATACATTCCTTTCATGCCCATAATCCTTTGCCACTAATACTGTACTTAGAAGCCTGATAGGAGGTCATGGCTTGAGAAGTGCTCAGAGAAAAATTCTTTATGACAAAGATGGTGGAAGCACATTAAGACCTGGAATTTCCATTAGTCCAATGTTTGGGCATGCTGTGTAATAATGTAACCATTCTCCACTCTCCCTACGCCTTAAGCTAAGGAGGGATATAGGCAAAAATGTTCATTCATAGTTGTTTTGGGTTATCAGGAAAAGGGTCAGTAGTCCATTTTAGGGTTAGCAAAGAGGGAAGAGACCTCTCATTGGAAATGAGATGTAAGAATACAGAGTTGTGCTGTACAACACATTAACTACCAGCCACATTTAGATACTGAACACTGGGATCATAGCTGGTGACACGTGGAAATAATATTTGGACATATTGGATTTTTAAAAATATAATATTAAAATTAATTTCATTTGTTTCATTTTGCTTTTCTTAACATGGCTGTAAGAAAATTAAAAATTATATATATGGTTTTCATTATATTTTTAATGGACAGTATTGAACAGAGAATGCAGAGAAATGTAGGTATTAGAGCAAGAGATGACTAGGATAAATATATGCTTACCTAAGAATTCTTAAAGATACTGGGAAATGCTAAGTCTCCCAAAATATGGGATGTGAACTCGTCATTTTGTTTAAGTGTTAAATTGAGACTACCTTCTCAAACTTGAGGAATATGGGACTACATAGTTAAGGGATTAAAGGGATACAATTCAATGATTTATTCGTATTTTAATAAATGATACCATTTAAAATTTACTAATGAAAGTTGGAAAAAATTTCATTGTTTAAAAAATTATGTATATATTTTCATAAAGCAAAATAATATCATGCTGTTCACAAGAAACTGCACTGTGTTCTAAGTGTAAAGATGTTCCCAGTTCTCTCTTTATAAACAGTGAAATTATCCCCTCACAGTTATTCACAACATAACATCTCTGGTAGGAGAGAAATGACAAAAAATGTCAATAAAACAGCTTGATAGGTAGAATTGTTCTGCCCTTTCCCCTCCCCATCTGAAGCAGGAGGTACTAGAAGATATAGCATGATAGAGTTAGCCCTTAGTTCTATAGAAACTAATAAATATTGTGACTCCTGCTTATGCCTCTTCTTCCTCTCACCTGGATATAGTGGTGAGTTAAAACAATGCCACTCTATCTGGGAAAACTCTGAGAAAGAGGTTGTACAATGATGTTCCAGTATATCCTCCCCAAAAAATAGTACTCGTTTTTTGTATGTAGAGATGAGGAAAAGTGATATAGAACCAACACTGGAAATCATCTATAACATAAATCCCCTCAGAAAAGTTAAAAGAAATGAGTGTGGAATAGTGGGATTTTAAGTATGGTGCAAAAGGTCACTCCTACTTGCAATTAATCTATGTGAAAACCTATGCCTGGATAATGCCTTCAGATTCAGTTGGTGTACCTTCAATACTTTAGATAGAACTCCTCTTGGGCTGGACAACAAGCTGACACTTAGAGAAACATCCAATGTACATTCTAAGATAACCAATTTGTACTGCTTAGAAATTCTTTCTTATATCTAACATTACAGGAAGGTAGAAGAAATGATGTATTTCATTTTCTTTGAGCTGTTAGAATGAAAAATATGCCTTTCAATAAAAAGAAGTTACTGGAAAGTGTGCTCAATATTATGATTAGAGTTCAGAATTCATAGCCCTTGTTCTATTATGGGATTATGACAAAGGTCCTACTAACATCACGCATCTCTCTATCTCTCCTTCTTGTTTCATTTTCTCTGATAATCTTTTATTTCTTCATCAATTTTTCTCTTCTACTCCTCGCAGAACCAAATACTCTCTCAAGATCCCCAATCATCCTGGAATATTTTCTTCTTATTTGGCAATGAGTAACCATGACATCTATTAACTATCTTTTTAAAATATTTTTAAAATTTATTTGAGAGAGGGATGGTGAGCGAGCAGGGGGAGGAGCAGAGCAAGAGGGACAAGCAGACTCTGCGCTGAGCTCAGAGCCTGACATAGAGCTTGATCTCAGGACGCTGAGATCATTACCTGAGCTGAAATCAAGATTTGGATGCTCAACTGACTGTGCCACCCAGGCTCTCCAACAACCCTTAACTATCTTAAATGGCAATGATGTGTGTGTGAACTATTTAAACTCCACTGTTTAATATTTTTCCAAGAAAGTGACTGTAGCATACAATTTGGGTTGCCTCCCTGGGAGATTTGCCCCCTTCTTCCCTTCAAACAGTACAGGACTACATGGCTCCTGCATGTAGTACTTCAGTACTTCAGGGAAGGCTGGCTCCATCCCTAGCCTTAGTGGGTGACTCCTAAGTTGATCAAACCAATCATAGTGATTCTACCACTAACTCTTCCTGATCAGTGACGGGACAGTGAAATGTGAAAAGAAATCTTGTCTTCTGGTCAGTTGTAGGGGGATACATCTAGGAAATGCTTCTTAACAAGAAAAAAAAATATTAGCACTTTTTTTTCTTCCTCCGAACTTAGGTGTACAAAAAGGTGATGATGAATCTACTGCAGCTATTTTACAACCATGAGGGCAGCTACCAGACAGAAAATAAAGAACCAGAGTTCATAATAAAATAAATCATTGAATAATTGGAATAAATAAACTGTGGAAATAATAAACACCCTGTGGCTTAAACAATTTTGAATTGGGTTTTCTGTTACTTGCAGCCAAAATCATTCTAATGGATGTGACAGTGTAGCATATAACTTTGAAAACTGATGCTATTTAAGTCATTTTATCTGTGCTTGTATGCTATAATAATATTAATAGTTTTCATTTTCTTTAGTTTACAAATGGCCTTAGGAAAATTTGAGTTTGGGTTTAAAATGGGTAACCCTATAAATAAATAAAAATTTAGAGACTTTCAAGGTAGAGAGAACAAATTGTTCTCTCTCCTTCTCTCTCTTTTATCAGAAGTTTTATCATTCATTTCTCTGCCCAAACTTCTTTTCCATTTTCTCCACACTATAGTATTTTAGGTGCATTCTCCTGTCTGCTTCATCAATCAGAACTCCTTCTTCAATCAAGAGACCTATCTGCCTGGACCCCTGATAGCTGCACCAAATATAGGCTGACCAACAATAGTAGTTGTAGTAGGAGAAGCAGCGCCTGCAGATGCTTTCCAGGAAATCCAACAAAGAATCAGGATTGACTATTGGGAAAATTGAAGGGATAGTAAGTAAAGCATGACTCAGCCAAGGTTATATGTAACACCTAAGTTGTATCTATGAGGACATTGTTTATGTTAATAAAGTGTGCGATTCAGAGGCTAATATTTCATTTAAAAATTATCAAGTGCAAACAGAACTTAAAGGAGACTATTGGAGACTTCTTAATCTTCAAAACTTGTCCCCAGAGGAACAAGTCACTTGGACAAGAAAGATTTATGAGTAATCCCTTAACCTAAACAGATTTATTTCAATTGAACAAATCTTAACAGCAAGCTTAGTTTGAGCTCAACCCTGTGGTAGGTAGTTGCCATCAGCATAGAAGATAAGAAAGAATTCTTCTCAGGGTGCCTGGATGGCTCAGTTGGTTAAGCATCTGACTTGATTTTGGCTCAGTTCATGATCTCAGGGTCCTGGGACTGAGCCCTGCATCAGGCTCCCCAATGGGCATGGACCCTGCTTAAGATTCTCTCTCTCCTTGTCTCCATTCCCCACCCCCCCTCAAAAAAAAAAGAATTATTATCTGCTCTCAAGAAGCTTCAACTTGGTCTTGAATCTAGCTAAAAAGTGCTAAATTGAGGTGTAAATAGGGTTGTTTGTGAGCAAAAAAGGTGAGGTCATCAGTGTTGATTGGGGGATCAGAGAATATATCACAAAGGAGGTGGCAGTGGAACTATATCATAAAGGATGAGTAAGATCAACAGGGAAGAATGGAACCCAGGTAGGGAGATTTGAATGATGTAAAAAGATACTCCTGGAATGACAACAGAGCTGCAATTAGGTTGTATGTTTTTTATGACTTCATCTTTGGAAGTGAGATAAACAATGAGACTCATTTTTTCATCTTTCTTCCCCTGACTTGCCAGCTGTTAGGATTTCTCCCATCTTTGGCTCTTGTTCAGCTCCTCAGTTTGAGAGCTGCAACTTTGTGTGACAGTTCTTGCATAAAATGCATTCTTAGTCCCTTCCATGGTACTTATTCTTGATATAGGGAACAGAGGGCAGAAACCAAAGTTATTTCTCTTTATGGACCATTCAAGATGTGAGGGATTTGGATGATGTGACATATGACTGTTACATACCCTTTACACTGTTTTTACTTCAATCATTTGATAGTTTTAAAGAAGTAATAGCTATTTTTCCTTATTTATATTTGAACAAAAAAGCATAAATAACCATCTTTTCTTAGTATTTTCCTAATAAGCTTTTCTGGATTTCAGATATGATGGTATGATTTAACCTATGGATTTAAAGCCTGCATTATATTGTTCTTTGGCATTTGCCCAGTCCCACCTGCAGAGATCCTAGTCTCTTCAATATATAATACACATATGTTAGGTACTACTGTTTGTTTGGCCTAGGAAATACAAAAATGCCTGCAAGGAGAGATAGGACATTAAACATACACCTAAACAATATCATGATCATAAGCACTGGTCTAGATAAGACATAAATTTGGGTTCAAATTTGAGATCCACTCCTTGATAGCAGTGTGATCTTGGATAAGTCATTGCAGCTCTTTATACCTTAATATTATGATGCTTAAACCAGGAGTATCGATTTCTAGTTCCTAAAATTACTATACAAATTGCTTAGGATAATGTATGTACAGGACTTAACACAATGTCAAGCACAGAATAAAAGTTACTATACTTATTATACACAGGGTGCTATGCTCATAATGGGCCTGGGAAAGTCAAGAAAAACCTCATAGAGGAGATATTACTTATACTAAGACTAGAAGAATAAATAGGGCTGCCTAAAGAAAAGGAACATAAAGGGTTTTCTAAGCAAAAGGTGCAGCATATGAAAAGGCATGGGAAAAAATGGCTTCAGGTCATTTGAGGAACTAAAACTATTTTGGTATGACTAAAACCCAGCGTGAATGTAAAATAATACTAGTTAGGAGAGGGGAGTAAATAGATGAGGCCAAAGAAGTAGGTGAAGGCCAAAACACAAAAGCTTTTGTATGCCATTCTAAGATATTTATACTTTAACATATGACTGATCAAGAATAACAGAAGAGTTTGGGGTGCCTGGGTGGCTCAGCTAAGCACCCAACTCTTGATTTTGGCTCAGGTCATGATCTCAGGGTTCTGAGACTAAGCCCCATGTTTGGCTCTACGTTTAGCAGGGCATCTGCTTGGGATTCTCTCTCTCCCTCTACCTCTGTCCCTAACCCCTAAAATAAATAAATAAATCTTAAAAAAAAAGAATAATAGAAGAGTTTTAAATAGCATGACAGGGTCATATTTTCATTTGGGGTCAAGGTGGTAAATGTTGAGTGAAGTGTAATTATCAGGGAGGATGATATTAGTAGAGTGGCCATTAGAATCTAACTATTGCAATAATCCAGTAAAGAAACTACAATGGATTAAACTGAGATAGTTAATGGGGATCTACAAGAGGAGGGGGGTATGGATCAGCAAGGTCATCAAAGGTAGAATCAATAAGACCTTATGATTACAAGAAAGGAGCAGGGGGTTGGTGAGAAGAGAGAAACATCTAGGATATCTTTCATCTTTCTAATTTGGAAAACAAGGTGGATTGAGAGGTCATTAACTTACATTGTAATAAGAATTCAGTTTTGAACATGCTGAGCTTGAGGGCTCTGTTATACACCCAAGTAGAAAGATCAATCTGGAAATTCTATAATTCAAAGAGAAACTGGACTGAAGTTGTGAATTTGTAGTGGTCAAATCTAAATTAACTGACTTATTATGATGACGATCTGTAATAAAGAATCTAAGTCCATTTCTGATCTTTGCTGACAGCTTTTAAGCCCTGCCACACCCTCTTCCCCTATACCTGAACAAGTTGGTAAGAAGGCTTGGATGCTCCCTACTTTGGTGCCAGGGGATAATTCAAACTATGCAAGCCCTAGCCCATACAAGGAAACCCTTCACCCCAGCAAGCCTCACTACCTTACCACAAGATCATGGCAACAGAACCACCTAGATATGGTATGTATAATGTATAATATGTATATACACCTTGGAAGAAAACCAGCAATTAAACATCAAGCAGAAGATGAGAAGCTCATGAAGGAGTCTGAAAAAGACTTGGCTGAAAACTAAGAGAAAGAATTCAAGCAAGGAAAGCATTTGCAGAAGGAAAAAGAATTCATCAGGATTACGTGTTTAACAGGATTCAACTCAGTTTTGAAAAATGTTACTGGTTTAATGATATATCAGGAAATGACTGATAAAAAGAAAATATTGGTTGATTTATAGAACATCTTCATATGGGAAGGAACAACCTGTCCCTCAAAGTTTGGCCATTATTAACTTTCGTCCACTTTCCTTTTAGAGAATTAAGTAACTTTCACCAATATAATCATGTAAGCTGCTCTCAGTTTAACACCCAGATAAATATGGATATCTGGCTCTCTTCCTTAAAAAAAATGATAAAATAATTGAACAAGTTCTTTAAACCATATTTCACTTAAAGATCAAGGATAACAAAGGACAAATAAACACAAAGCATTATGAAACCAGAATATCAGGCTCAAAAGTTATGGCCTATTGGCCAGAAATCATAGCTTTTCCCCTGTCCTAAATTCGAGTCTTTTTTTTTTTTTAAAGATTTTATTTATTTATTTGACAGAGATAGAGACAGCCAGCGAGAGAGGGAACACAAGCAGGGGGAGTGGGAGAGGAAGAAGCAGGCTCACAGCAGAAGAGCCTGATGTGGGGCTCGATCCCACAATGCCGGGATCACGCCCTGAGCCGAAGGCAGACGCTTAACCGCTGTGCCACCCAGGCGCCCCCTAAATTCTAGTCTTATTCCCAGTATTCAACACCAGCTTAGAACCCACCTACGTATCTTCACTTCTAAAATTCTAGAACCAATAGAACCAGCACAGACTTGCACCATTTTTGAGAACTAAGAGTTGCTATAAGAATGGAGTTTCCTGACCTATGCAGGTCCATGAGCTCCAGTTTCATATTATCTTCCATTCTCAATCAGTATCAGTTGCCTAGAGTTCTAGGTTGAGGAGTAGTCTAATGTCACAATGGAGTTTGCTGTGTTTTGTAACTGATTTTTCCACAGTGAGTAGAGATTGTTTCTGTCATCTACTGAATGACTGTGGCCATATCTTGCAGTATATGTTGACTCATAGCTCTACCTTTACACCTTAGAAGCTAATCTGTTTTCCCTCCAGTTTCACAGTTACAGGATCTGTCCATCTTATTTTCATCCCAAAGCTAGTATGTAGTTTGTGGTTTTTACACAAAATTCTGTTTTATACATTCTTGAGCTATCTAGGAAATAGGCAAAATTAGAAAGCACTCCTTAAAATTGTGATGTGGGTCAAAGTGCAAGTTCACAATTGTTTGTGTTTCTTATTACAATATACAGAAATTGTTTAGTTTTGCAGGTTATGATCATTGTCTATGGAATCAAGTAGACTTTTGTTCAAATCCGAGATTGACCACACACAAGCCATGTGGCCTTTAGTGACATATTTAATTTATCTGAGACTCAGTCTCTACATATATAAAATGGGACTTAAAAATACCTATCTTAGAGAGTTTTAAGTGTGTCTGAGTATGTGTGTGTGTATGTGTGTGTACTTACATTTAGTTCAGCGCATGGCACAGGGAAACACTTTACAAATGACAAATGTTATAACATGAAAAACTTGGGTGATAATAGCTAACATTTATTAGACTCATTCTATATATCAGGAAGCTAAGGTTTGGCGAAGACAAGTAAACTTCCTAAGGCCCTGCAGCTAGGAAGGAGTGGAGTTGAGATTCCCAACTGGATCATTTGATTCCAGGGCATTTCTGTGTGCTGCTGGCTCACTGCAACTCATTGTTACCTTCACTGTCTTCACAGATCCAAACTGAGCTAATGAAGTTACAGAAATCATACATTTACTTCTTGCAGACATAAGTGATCCAGTGTGAGTGGGATGTCCTGGTTTATTTACCAGATCCACTCATTCTCTCATCAACCCTGAAGTACTATTTAAAAGAAAAGTCAAACTCCTTCCTTTAATCATCAGATTTTTAAAAAAGCTTTTGTAGACTTAGGTCTGGCATTTTACTTTAGTGGCGTCAAAATACATCTTGGAAGATTATTGGATTGTTGAATTTTTCTGATATTTATAGTTTGAAATCCATCTTCTTAAGATGGTTATGTATTGCCTCTTCTGGAAAGGGCAACATTAACGTTTCTTTATTTTTAGGTACAGCAACCAGTTTCTCAAATAAATATCCACTGAGAGTTAATTCTTAAGTAATGGGACCAACCAAAATAAATTTAAAACCACTAATCTGTACAATATTTTCAGACATGTAGTATTTATCATTTCTTTAAAAACACTGTGACTCAAATTGTTATAACTTATATCCATATTTCAAGTATATCAAATATTACCCTTGTGTAAAGTTAAATAAAATAACTTAAGCACCAGAAAATTTTAATAAAGACTAAAACTTTCAGTGAGTTCCAAATTGTTTTACAAATTATTTCTCTCAATGAAATTGTTACATTCTAAAAAGCCTCATACTAGGGATTTCCTGGCTACTTTTATTTTTAAGTGATTCCTTGTGAGGTTCCACATTCTGATTTTTCATTCTTATTCCATAGCACATAAATGTCATTATTCTGCTTTTTCACTTATGAAAACATTTATATCATAAAATTACATAAATCCTGCATACTCCAGACACAGAGTTATCTTGAGGTTTGGTGATGACCTTGAGTCATGTTTTAATTACTTGCATATGAATTAGTAGATGGATTGCTAGGCGTTTTGCCATGGAATAATTTAAAATTCTGGACCATCAAACAAACTCTTCTGAAAGTTTCCTCTTACTGTTGATTTATCACTAAATAAATAAATCTCCAAAGTTGTGGGCCCCTATCAAATCATGGATGACTCTTCAACTGAGGAGCTGCTTGAATGTTATTCAAATCGGTATAAGCCAGGGCAATTTTGGTTGCAAATAACAGAACATCCCAAACAAACTAGTTTAAGCAAAAAAAGGAATTAAAGGAATTAACTGATTTATGTAACAAATCCAGAGGCAGCCTGATCCAGAGGCAGGGTTGGTTACAAGCACAGCTAGAGTCAATGCTCAAAAGGTGTCATCAAGATCTGATTTCTAGGGGGCCTTGGTGGCTCAATCATTTAAAAGTCTGACTTTGGTTCAGGGCATGATCTCAGGGTCCTGTGATTGAATCCTCTGTTGGCCCCATGCTCAGTGGGGAATCTGCTTCACTCTCTCCCCTGTCCTCTCCCCTTCCCTCTCCTCTTCTGTCTCCCCTGCCTCTGCTCCTTCCCCTGCCCCTCCCCCTGCTCATGCCCTCTCTCTCATATAAATAAATAAAATCTTTTAAAAAAAGAGATTTGATTTCTCTCCATATCACTACCTCTGGCCCCCTATTTATTTTCTTCAGTTTTGGACACCTTGATGTACCAATATCAGGGAAGTAGTAGAGCCTCTATGGACCATTTTGTTCAACTAAAGAAGTAACAAATGAATGTCTTCTCCCTAGAAGCCTTGGGAAAGCCTCAGTGTGTTCACAAACTTACAGGATCATGGGACCATCACTGAACCAATCAGTGTGTCCTGGGGAAATACAATATGCTGACTGGCTTTGTCTTAGTCCTTTTGGCCTGCTAAAACAAAATCCCACAGATGGGGTAATTCATAAACAACAGAAATTTATTTCTTGCTGTTCTTAAAGATGGGAAGTCCAAGATAAAGGGGTCACCATGGTTGTATTCTGGTAGGGGCCATCTTCCTGGTTCATAGCTGGTGCCTTTTCAGGGTCCTCACAGGGTGGAAGTGACAAGCGGTCTCTGTGGGATCTCTTTTTAAGAACACTAACCCCATTCATGAAGGCTCAACCCTCATGACCTAAGCACCTCCCAAAAGCCTCACCTAACATCACTGCTTTGGGCATTAACATTTTAACATATGAATTTTGAGGGGACACAAAAATTCAGATTATATCAGGCTTAATCTTGGCCATATTCTCCATCCTGGTGTTCCATTCAGATTCATGGGCTATAAACAGGAGACAGGTGAATCCCCAAAAACCTGTATAAACAGGATAAATAGATGTCCAGCCACCAAAAAGTAGCATCTATACCCTCACTTCTTTATGCTTTCCTGTATCTTTAGTGCACATTTCCTCCTATAGGGAGCTCATGAGGTAAAGAATATTATTTCTAAATTCAATTTCCGCTAACAGGTACTGTTTAAGGGAAAAAAATGTTCAAGTAGCAGCTCCCAGAATACATATTGTAGGAGTTGGCTAATAAGACTCTTCTGTATTCTTCTGCCACCTGTCATCTTGGGATCTCTCACCATTCATTATCTGGTAGCAGGCCTGTAGTGTACAGATGGAAAAGTCACCCCAGAGGGAAGAGAGCTGTTATACTCTACCCCCCTTCTGGTTCCACTTCTGTGCAATGCTAATTTAATCGGGCACATGATTCACTCACTCACCTTAAACTCAATCCAGACCTCATTCTATTTTTAATGTTTTAATTTTATTATTCACCCACAAATGTATCTATCTCAGCTTAGGCATATTTTTAAACAGTCAGAAATATAAGCTAAAGGAAAAGGGTTTCTCTTGTCACTCCTATTCTGTCCTTCCCAGATCATTCCAAATACTTTGCTCTAAGCCATGTATAAGATAAATGCTTTGAAAGCATTAGAAGTTACCTTGAAGCCAGTATTGGAGTGAGTGAATAGCATACTGATTGGAAATCCAAGTGAACATCTAAAATGGGCCTTTATAGCAATGCCACTGGAAACAAGGGCTGAGCCTGTGGGGAAATGAGCAGATCACATGGGGCCAGGTCGGCATGTTTGGTTTACCATTCAGAAACCGAAAGCTGTTGGTTTCATTATCAGATTTGTTATGATCAATCTCAAAATTTACAAAGTATAATGCAGGTAGACAAGTGGGAACAAGAGAAAGGAAGGTGGTCAAAGCCCAAAGAAGTTGTAATCACTACCTTTGTCTAATAGAAATTCCAAAGCAAGAACCTAGGGAGGAGAGCTTTGAAAAATAAGAGAGCTGGCTTGCAGGTGTATTTGACTGAGGTCTCACACAGCTAATTAAAATTCTTTGAGCCACAATAGTGACTGTGGGTGGGTGAGGGGTTATAATGGACTGCTGCTAATTAACCATTAAAACTTGGTCAATAGCTTATGAGTCACCCCATTTCATTTTATAATACCAAATTATATTTGATTCAGTTATAAAGAAATGCTTAGCTGCACCTGTGAAATCCACACTATATAAATAAATGCTTCAATTTGATTTTCAACTTGAAGATAGAAATATGGAAAAATCTGATATTATTATTTTCTGTCATATATTTGCATGGTAAACTGTGCTCTGGTTATCTTTACAATATTCTGATTTATGGAAGGAAGAGAAGAAGGGGGGGTTGTGAAATATGCAAGAAAATAGTTACATCTAGCAGAAAAATTTACATGAGACACCACCATGAAAACAGCATTCTGAAAACATCACTCTTCAAGGATAGTCTCCTGCATGATAAATAGTTCTATGCAGAATCAATAATTACTTGAAGCATTAAAGATTATTTTATACATATTCTAAAATTCCATTACAGCCCATGAAATATCCAATAATGAAAGTTGTATTTTAATGTGTTTTAGTCTGTGCATTATAAATTAGCTAATTGAGAAAGTTATTTCAGGAAGAAAAATAGAATACCGTGTGGATTTTTAAGTAACTAATAATTTTTAAATTTCTCATTTTAAATTTTCACATCTGATAACAACAGTTTTTTTAGCCTTGTTATCTATTCAAAAATGAAGATACTAAATTTTCCTTTCTGTGAAGTTTTTAATAGTCATGGAAAATATGATTGAAAAGTTTTAACATTTAAAGCTGCTCTACATATATCTTTGATTTAATGAGAAACATTATTGTAGAACATTTTCCCCATTCAATTAAATCAACAGTTATTGAATGCCTTGTATTTGGAAAGAAAATTACTAGGGGCTGTGGGAGATACAAGAGCACTTTGGATGCTTAGAAATTAGTATAAAAAACAGACAAATGCATAAATAACAATTAAAACAAGGCAATACTATAATGGAAATACCATTATTTTAAACTTAGAGCAGAGAAAATAATATTCTTGTGTTTAAGTTAAAATAATTTAAATGTTTATTTTTCTAGTTGGTCATCAGTACTGTCAGACATCCCCCTAGATGATGGACAATATTAATGGCCAAAAATACTCTGGAAGCCCTTAAATGAAAGGTAGTGTAATACAATGCAATGATTCTCAAATATGAGTATGTGCCAGAATCAGAGAGGACTTGCTAAAACACAAAGTGCTGGGCCTCACCCCATGAGTTCTGATCCAGTAGGTCTGGGATGGGATCCAACAATGTACATTTCTAACAAGTTTCCAGGTGATGCTGCTGGTCTGGGAGGCCACACATAAGAACCACTGGAGAACTCTAGTGCCAGATCACTCCAGTCTGAATCCTGGCTTACTAATTACACCTGCATGATCTTTGGAGCATGGCCCCATCACCTCATCCAAAAAACCTGCATAATGAAAGCACTGCGGCAGAAACTGTTAGCCAATGACCAAACCTTTGTTCTCTTTTTCTTCTGGGGCCTACAGCTAGACAACTGTTCCCAGCCTCCCTTAATGTAACTTAGGTGTGGACTTGTGATTGAGATCTAGCCAAGGAATATGAGCAGAAATGATGTGCATCCCTTCCAGACCTGACTTCTAATGACAAGATGTTCAGATGTTCTTCATGCCCTTTCCATCACTTCCAGCTTGCCCCAAATGAGCATGGAAAACTTGAAAGCTGAAAGTTGAACACAGGAGAGCCAAGAAATGGAAGGAGACTGGATCTATGAAGTAACTGCCTAGCAAACAGCAACACCCATTTGGGCTTTACATGAGGGAGAACTTGACCTATTCTTCATGGTATCCCTGACAGCTAGCGTGCCATCTGAGACATAGTTGCTCAATAAATAATTGCTGAACTGATAAAGACATAAGGAATGGATCAGTCTAACAGCAGACATGATGTGAGGTAATAAGCTTGACAACAATGGAGATTTTTAAATAAAACTAAATGGCTGCCATGAAGAGTTCTATAGAATATGTTCCTCAAAAGGTAGGTTAGGTAAGATTATCTCCAAGGACCCTTCCAAATGTAATATTCTATGATATTATACCCTTAATTTAAATAACCAGGATGCAACTTTTGAGATCTATACCTTTCTTCCCAGCTCCATTATGTTCCAGTCCTTTTGTTTTCTTCTTTTCCAAATGTTTCACCTTTACATGTTAATTAATCAATCAGCATTCACTGAGCATGTAAAATATGCCCAGGCCTGTCCACAAGGTATTTGGCATCTAGTTGAGGAGAGTGCTTTGAAACAACAACACATTTTAAACAACTAGTGAACAATATCAAAGAGATCTTTAAATGCTACAATAAAAAGTTGTTGAGGGATTTGCTTCAAGTGTGTTACTGTGCATGTTAAAAGCATGTCAGGCACTGGACAATTAAAAAGCTCAAATTCAACTTTCTTTTCTGCAGATAAGAAGTGCAAATGTGGGCAAATCATTTAACCTCACTTCTCCCGTCTATAAAAGTAACAATTCTGTCCAATTTACTAAGGAGCAGGAAGAAAAAAAGAACTGATTCATGAATTAGAAAGCATGACCCTTTGGTTAGGTGTGCTCTATTTTGGAACCTCACGTTTCAATTCAGCTTTATTTGCATTCCTTTTTTTCTTTTCACACGTAATCAGGATTTTTGTTATTAGTGATGTTTCATCTAAGAGTCCTTCATTTCACGTGCCTGCAATACCCAGAAAACTCTGTTTTTGATCATGTTGGAAAGGCACAATAGGCCTCTGGTCCTCCACAGCAAGGAATGTGTTTGGAGTTCTTCACTTTGGACTTATGCCCCCTTCAGTAGCCAGTTGTCGCCACTGCTGTTGACCTGCCCGCCACTTGCTTGAGTTTGGGGTAGAGACAAGAAACTCAAATGTTCCAGCAGGACTTGTTAAGCCAGCTGCTGATGACCAAACTGGAGATTACGTTACATGAGCATTATTTCATGTTCTGGTAAATATACTAAATATCCTTTCATAGCTAAAGAGATGGCAAAGAAAAGTAACAAAAAGGAACATTTAATGTTTTTCTAAATGAACATAATGTAATAATAATTGAAGTAAAATTAGGCAAGTTTGCCCTGACTAGTTAAACTTCTTCCCTGCCAGCTGTAAATGCTGCCTCCAGCTGCATTCTTTTCATGGGAAAACAGTTCAGTGTTGTACATTTTATCAGACTCATTTTAAAACCATTTCCAAAATGTTTTCCTCTAGTTCTGTTTTGAGGATTTCTGCATCTGTAATATGTTTCTTAGATATTTTTCTCTAATTAAACCCTTTGAAAAATAAATGAATGAAAAGCTCTATTTCAGCTTTTCCAAAGTTTGACTCCAGTTCAGATGGCCTCTTTGACCTTTGAGAGCTGTATTTATGAGAGGTCTTTTGTCTGACAATTGTCTTTTGTATCTCAAACTGGTTACAATGTTATTAGCCCAAGAACAGAGACTAAGGGAAGAAAATTAAGTATCTTGCTGTTCTGTGTTTTTAATCTAGCTACAGGGGAAAGACTATTCCACAAATGCTGTAAATCAGTGCCTCCTAAATCCTACTCTGAATATGATTCACTTTAGTATTTTGTTGAAGTACAGATTATGACTTAAGAGTTCTGGGGTAGAGCCTGAGATTCTGCATTTCTAACAAGTTCCCAGATGAGCTGATGTTGCTGGTCCAAGGCTCTAAATTTTTAGTCAACTCTCATCTTCTTATTGCCCAGCCACCATAGCTTCCACCTGTGTCTCAACAGATCTTGGGAGGAGAACCAGTTTAACTAGTTTTTCACAACTCCTTGCCAAAGTAAGGAGATTTACTTTAAAAATAACTTCTAAAATTCAATAAAAATAAAAGTGCAGTAAACAACAAGTAGAAAGATGTCCTGATAAGAATGGGTCAAAGGTACATGAGATTCGATTAAGGAAAGAAAACAAACCTATTCTGTATGACATTCAGAAGCAGAGTAAATAAAATATTATTAGACGTTGTTTTGTAAAGATCTATTTTGTTTGGGTTGGTACAACCTCTGGGTGAAATCTCCCCAGGATACCAAGAAATATCCTCCACTCAAATCTTGTTTCCTATTGAATTTAGTTGCTTGCTCAAGAGTATAAACATAAACACAATGGTGCCCTTAATCTCTTTAATCTAAGAAGCTGTCTGGTCTCTATGTCCCAATTTAGTAGTCTCTTTGAGCAAATCTACAGATTGCTAAAAATGAAAGTACTTAGTGTTTTCAAATTGTTACATCCACACTGAAAAAAAAGAGATGTACTTTTCTCCAACCTCTAACACTGGTATCATTAGATGCCCATTTTCACAGATACTATCCAGTACTTTAATTGCCATCAGTCATTTCACAAACAGATTTAAGTTTATTCATTATGGAAGTGCATTCCACAAACAATGGAAGAACCCACCTAGTAAAGTCTGTTAACTCCAGAGGGAAAGACAGCTATCTAAAAAAAGTAACCACAATGATAAAAGGGATGTAATAAAGAGCTGACAGAAAATGAAGTTGATGGCTGTTTTTCTTATTTACACTTATTTGCTGAGATTGTTCATGTCCATCTCTTTTTTTACCAAATGGCAGATAGGAAAGGGAAATTAGAAGAAGAAAATACATCTTCCTACCTGTGTTTTCTAATTATCTCTATTCCTTCTGCTACTCTTCTATTCTTTCAGTTTGTTTTACCATAATTATGCAATCAGGTTCTATGTTATTACTAATTTTATAGAACCAATGGCTAGTGCAGTGCTATGACATATAACGGATGCTCAATAAATATTTGCTAAGTGAATGAATGAGTATATTACACATATGGTAATTCATTATTTAAACCTTTTTAAACCTTTCTCTGACTCACTAAGAGAAAGAAAAAATATACATTGACATTTAAACACATATGTACACTGTAAAATTGGAATGAGTAATCTATTTGGTTTTTATTCAGAGTAAGGGATAAAAAATGCATTTATTTTTATTAATTTTCTGGACACCAAGACCAGTGAAATGACTTCTCATA
Organism: Ursus maritimus; assembly: GCF_017311325.1. Classification (NCBI taxonomy): domain Eukaryota; kingdom Metazoa; phylum Chordata; class Mammalia; order Carnivora; family Ursidae; genus Ursus; species Ursus maritimus. The sequence goes on along the minus strand of NW_024423319.1, from coordinate 107,973,231 downwards.
CTTAGCAGAATCTCCTAGCTATTTGCCCTAGGAAGTGGTTTATAAATCAGAAAAAGGTTTTCCTAATTTAAAAATAAAAATCAAATCTCACTTATCTGACTTTGGAGCTCTTGGTACTTTGAAACCATTACCATTTGTGGGAGACACTGTGGTGTGCCACCCTGACTTTCCTTCAGAGAAGGGCTTGTTGTCTCAGCTGCTGGCAGGCAACCGTCAGCTGTCAGCACCTTTGTGGTTGCCTCAGCTGCAGAGAACCATCTGGCCCAATATCAGTCCCCTTACCCGATGACCCACATCCAATGATCGACCGATCAGCGCAAAGGTAAAAAGACCTAGCCATCTCGGCCCAACTTGGAACAACTCTGAAAGGCCTTTCTGGTTTCAGAGCTCTCTGTGGGGTCAGTCATGGCGGTTGTTGAATCTAACTTATATCTCAACTTCTCTCTCTTCCCAAGCTCTGCTTCCTTCCCCTATTGCCCCAAGAGAACTCCCTAATAAATATTTTGCTTGTTAAACTTCACCTCAAAGTTGGCTTCCTGGGGAGCTCAACCTATATTATTATTTCCATGCTATTTTTATACAAAACACAGAAAATGCTGTAAGTTTCCACTGAGAACAACTTGCTGCATTTTATGGAGTTTACTCTCTGAAAAGTCTTATTATAGGTCAGAGCTATTTGACAAAATCCACAGTCAAGTTTACTGTTCCTACTACTTTTTTATTTCATTAGTGTGTTGATGACACAACGGAGTAGACCAGGAGTTACAGTGCCATGGTGATTCCCCTGCAGTGAAAAGAACCTCATTTGAGGTTCTTACCTCGTACTACAGCAGTGGAGTTGGTGTAAAGGTTTCTAAATTGAGTTTCCTCCAACTAGGCCATACTGACATGAAGGAATCATCCAGAAACATATGACTTTTGAAGATCAAACTCAGAAATTCTCTCTGGATTGTTAAGTCACCCCATGACCAATCATTCTGGAGCCCTAGCCTGCTTGCTTTGTAGTCATCCCTCCCAAATTTGTTCCTGTATCTGTTTATGTGATATACCAATAATTTGAGACAGAGCTGGGTTAGGAGAGGTCTACATGGTAAGAGTTCTTTCAGTTGTCTCCATGGTGATTCCTGCATAGCTAATAAATCTGCAACTTAATTTTATCACTTATCTTGAAATTACCAATGGCTTCAGCTTTGGAATATGTGTGGGAGAAGCCACCAGGGCTCATACCACAATTCGTAAAACAGGTAGTGACAAGCTTCACTGGAGACACAGTCTCTCTTTTCCATCTCTTTTTTACCTTCTTTAGGAACCCAAGGCCCTCATATATTTTATAGTTTGTTTCCTCCCCATTCCTACATTATAAAAAAGAGACTAAAATATAAATAAATGATAAAGCAGCATATTACCTTCCTTCTTCCTTCGGGAGACTGCTTTTTAAATGTAAACAAGGGAATGAATCTTTAATTAAGGAATTTCAGAAATTGAGAAAGGTTGTGAATGGGTAAAGAATAGGAAGAGGTTGAGGAACAAAGCCTATGCATTGATTACTCTGTGCCTCGTTTTCCCCATATGTAAAAGAGAAGAGTAATATTATCTACTTCTGAGGGTCATTGCATAGATTAAATAAGATATGCCATGTAAAATGTGTAAAGTGCTTAGAATAGTGTTTGACTTGTTCAGCTACTGCTATTTTTATTATATTGTTTTTTACTCATAAGGACAAATTAGGAAAAGTTTCCTTCTATAACTTGAACCTGAGGTATAAAATTACCAAAGGTATGGTCTTTCTCTTTATGGGGAAGCTATAAAGCCCTACTATTCAAAAAGTGGCCCAAGGACCAGAAGTAGCAGCTATATCAGGGAGCTTGTTAGAAGTCCAGAATCTCAAGTCCCACTCCAGACCTACTAAAGCAAAATTTATCTTTTAACAAGACTCCCAAGTGATTCCTACACATTAAAATTTGAGGGGCCTTGAAGTAGTTATAGTGGTCTCAAATAGGGACTTTGAAATCAAAGAGATTCAAGCTCCAATTTGCTAGCTGTGGGACTGTGGGCAAGTTACTTAATCTCTCTGAGTCTGAGGTCCCTCATGTGTAAAATGTAGGATAATCACATCTATTTAGTAGGCTTGCTGTGAGGATGACATATGAAAATACACAAAGCATTTACTGATACATATGGTGGGCAACTATCAAGTATCTTATGAATTATGGCTATAATTACTCTCAAAACAATCTCTAGTTTTTGAAACATTTAGTTTCAAGCTCCCAAGGACAAAGAATCTGACTTCATTCAGTGTAGGATTGTCCATACATTTATATAATTTTAAAAATACACAAAGAATGTTAGAGATCATCTTAGATAAAGCAAAAGAAAAAATGGTTAGGTCTATTTTGTATTTGAAGGCACGGCTGGTGAAGAAAGGGTTTTCCTTTGTGTCTCTCTGATTCTTCCATTGTCTTGCTGGGTAAGATACCTTCAGGTTAGACACAAAGGTGATCAGTTGGCCATGACAGGAAGAGGAATAGCGGCAGGTCTAGTCAGGCAGTTGAGTCTTTTAGACATGATTTTCCCTGCCAGTGAAGGTGACCAGATTGTTAAGGTATCTGATCCTAAAATGTAGTGCTCCCAAAAACTGTCTGAAGACTGGAATCTAAAGTTGTTGAATTTGGATTGGCAACCACAGGTTCTACATTCTTTTTTTTAAGATTTTATTTACTTATTTGAGAGAGAGAGAGAGAGAGAGAGAGAGAGAGAGAAGCAGACCCCCTCCTGAGCAGAGAGCCCAACGCAGGGCTCGATCCCAGGACCCCGAGATCATGACCTGAGCTGAAGGCAGACGCTTAACCAACTGAGCCACCTTGGCGCCCCTAGGATCTACATTCTTAAATTCATTTCGTATTCATCTCAAAGTTAAGAGCAGAGGCTCAAGCACCAAAACAATGGGGTTCAAATTTGATCATTTGTAAAACAGAGATCATTACAGCTCCTCCCTCTAAGGATGTTTAGGAGAAATGAATGAAGTAATCTATGTATAGATGTTAGCACAGTACCTGGTTTATAGTGAGCACTCGATAAGTGTAAGCTATTGTTGTAATTATCATACTTGCTGCAGTTGCTTTCCCTAGAATTCTGTATTTGATGTGTCTGACTCCAGCCTATTTTCTTGACCTCAACACTGATTTGGGGACTACACCCAGCCTCTAACTAACCTATCAAGCATAATAGTTCTGTTGGAAGAATTAGAGTTAATATCATGACATAACCAATGGAAATGTGAGGTTACTTAGTAGAATATTTCCACACAAGGGCATTTCCTAGATGACTGAGCATTAGGAGAACTAATTTCAGTGTTGTTGAAATGCTAGTGTAGCTAGGCTCTAAGAGACTGTCAACCATTCTCAGGCTTTTAATGAGTTCCCCAAGGAGAAGCAAAAGCTACCACCCCGGCAAGCCTTCCCCTACACCTGAATTCTTTGTCATTCAGTTGCTGGTGCTCTGGAGACTAACATATTGGTATCCTTTGCTGCAGAATACCAAAACAATAAAATCTGACAATTCTTGATCAATCAGTGCTGGAAATGCACAACCATTTGGAAATGCAATGGAGTAGATAATGTGAAAACATGGACTATATATCCATGGGACTGCCTGCAAATACAATTCAGTAAGGATTTGAGAGACTTCAGTCACCTGAACTAATCAATTTAAACTAGGGCAAATGACAAGGCTTTCAATGGGTTTCTATAGCCTGACTAAAATATTGTTTTGAGCGTAATTAGTACTAGACATCAAAGGAACTTCATCAAAGGATCTTCTATGTTTGGAAAGAAAGCTCCCCAATTCATTAACATGACACCATGTCTCCACAAAATAGTCCATGTATTCTACCCAACAAGAGAACCGACCTGATCCTTGGGGTAGGGTTGCATCACAAAGATAAGAAAAGAAGGAGGGAAATGCAAAACATGGACCAGAATTCTGAAGAGCTTGTTCAGTCGGCAGAACTAGCTTTAATAAAGTTTATAAGTTTTGAAAAGTATTTATAAGTTTAATTTAAATGCCATTCTTTTTATTCAGAGAGAGAGAGAATGGTGGGAGGGGGAGAGGGAGAAAGAGAATCTTAAGCAGGCTTCACACCCAATGCAGAGCTTGACGTGGAGCTCAATCTCATGACCCTAAGATCACAACCCAAGCCGAAATCAAGAATCAGATGCTTAACTGACTGAGGCACCCAGGCACCCCAATTTACATAACATTTTTTGATGACAAAAATAATATAGGCTCCTTGCTGAAAACAGAAAAGTATTAAGAAAAAAGTTTAACTACTCATAATCAAATCACCTGAAGTTAACATTTTGCTCTATTTAATTCGGGACAATTTTCTCTGAATGTTGTTATTAGTTCTAATTAACATAACTGGGATTATTTGGAAACATGGTTATTAATGGCTATGTAATAATACATTATGTGTTGCAATTTCAACATCCTTGGGCATTTATTTATAACCCCAATTTTTCCTATAATAAATAATACTATGACAAACACCTTCTTTTGTAAAATCTTTCCCGGATGTACAAATGTTTCCTTAGAATAGGTTTTTGGAAGTTAAATATTTCAATTAAAGGGTAGGAACATATTTAAGTTTCTCAGTACATTTGCCAAATTGCTTTCCAAAGGATCATCCCAGTGTATCCTCCCATGAGCCATGTGTACCAGTGACTACTTGGACTGTTATCTTGGATCATTCTTCTCTAATCTCATGGTCAAAAATGCTATCTCAGGACAACTGGGTGGTGCAGGCTGTTAAGCCTCAGACTCTTGATTTTGGCTCAGGTCATGATCTCAAGGTCGTTGGATCAAACCCTGTGTCAGGCTCCATGCTCAGCATGGAGTCTGCGTGGGATTCTCTTTCCCTCTCTGTCTGCCCCTCCTGCTCATGCTCTCTCTCTCTCTCTCTTTCTAAAATAAATAAATAAATCTTTTAAAAATGCTATCTCATTACCTCACTATTATTTTTTAAAGGTAGTTAATCATCTCACACATAAATATATTGACCATTTCTTTTTCTTTTGGTATTTCTTCATGACCACAGCCCATATCTTCCACTGGGCAATCACGTTTTTCTCATAGTTTTATTAGAATCTATATATATTAAAACATATTAGTTCTTTACTATATTTTTTTGCACTTATATTTTAACATGAATTTTATTTTTTTAAGATTTTATTTATTTGTTTGAGAGAGAGATAGTGAAAGAGAGAATGAGCAGGGAGAGAGGCAGAAAGAGAGGGAGTAGACTCCCCGCTGAGCAGGGAACCTGATGTGGGGCTCGATCCCAGGACCCTAAGATCATGACCTGAGCTGAAGGCAGACACTCAATGACTGAGCCACCCAGGCACCCCTTAACATTAATTTTAATTTGTGGTAAATTTTCATTGTTATCATTATACAGAAATTTGGAATTTTCATGCAGTCAAATCTATCTACCTTTTCCTTTATGATTTTTTTCACATTACTCTTATTCTTTTAAAACCTTCCCCATTTGCAGAACAAGTGAATATTTACCCCAGCAAAACCAGTTTTATTAAGTGTAAAATGCTTATCTAAAGGCAGAATGTGGTTAGAATGATTTCACTCACCATAGCTAAACAATTTATAAAGCACATGAATTTGGCAGTACTCACGAAACGAATACAGATATCATCTCAGGACTTAAATGAAATTACCCTTAAGATGATTATATAAAGTACTTGAGGAGAAAAGAGTCAAAACTATATCAAAGAAGAGACTGTTGTAAAAGTGAAGGTGAAACTAGACCTTTTAAAGAAGTTCCACACTTCTGATTCATTGAAGGGAACAATTTTACGTTATCTTTGTTTTCATTCTCTTAGCCTCATTTGTAACAAATGTTTAACAAGTACCTGAGTACTCAGATACCACTGTATTATATTAGCAACATTGTCTAATACTGACTGACTTTGCAAAGACCTTGCTTGCAATACAAGAAACATACTTCAAAATAATTGCAAAACCTATGACTATAAATTTGTTAACAAATTTTATCCTTATAATCCTTGTTTCCATAATTAATAGACAAACAAAAGAACACATAAATTCTTTATAAAATAAACACATAAGAGGAAGAGAAGGATGGAGGGAGGAGGGGTGGTAAGAAGATAACTGATAAAGGTCTAAAAATATTTCTTTGAAATATTTATTCTTTGAAAAATTTAAAGCGATGTGTAAGTGTGTGCCCACATAAAGAATCCACATCACACACACACACACACACACACACACACACACACACACAAAACAGATCTACATTGGAAAGGAGGAGAGAAAAGCATAGGTTGTCAGGAAGTTGCCAGTCTCCAATGACACCATCAGTAACAGTTGGTTTGTAAAAGGGTACCTTCAAGTAACCATTAATCAGAGAATAATGGGGACAACAAAAGGCAATGCTTCTCAACTATTTAGAGTATTATTAGCAATAGATTTTGTGGTATACATACTACATACATGAACAGTGTGCTGGACCACATGTTCTTAATAAATATGTAATAAACTGTGTTAGATGATTGTACTAATAGCCCCAATTTTTCATGTACCCTTGTATCCATGCCCTATGACAATGCCCTATCACACTGACTTTGGGCCTGGCCATGTGACTTGCTTTGGATAAAGGGGTAGTAACAAACTTAATGCAAGGAGAGGCAGATGAGTTTGGCCCAGCTCATGAAAACCTCTCAGCTCATCCTAGACTCATGAGAAATAATAAATAGTGTTTTAAGCCACAAAGTTTTGGTTGACTTGCTCCACATTAATAGCTAACTGATATAATAATCAGAGAGAAGGGGCTTAGGATATTAAAGGGCAAAACTGTGGTTATCCAAAGTACTTCCAGAGAAGCAGAGAAGCAGGGTAGGGTTAAAGTAAAAAGCCACTGTGAGTACCTGTGTAACATCTCCCTGCCAAATGAAAATTTCAGTACAGTGGGGAGGGCTTCAGAATCTTCTGTCTTCTTTAGGACAGAAGCACAATGAACATGCGTTCAGTCAAAAGCTGATTTTCAGGAGCAAATTTCTTCACCACGGGAAGCTTGAAGAGGAAACCAATAAGTGCTTCAACCTGTAATGGGATGGTAGCTTTGACCTCTGTCTCCAAAGATTTTACAGAAACTTCAGCTGGCACCAAATGTAGTGACAAAAGGATCTAGAATGTCCCTACAAACACTTTTGTTTTGCTTCTGTTTTCAATGCAAGTTACTGAACTTAGTTATTAAGAACTTTCTGTGATTTGAATTAGGAATGCATTAGAGGTTTTCCATTTTGTTTTGTATTAGCCTGTAAAAGGAGATGAGATTTCTCTGAGCATCTTTCCTAATGACCTTTGCTATAAAGTGGCATGAAATCATTTAAAGCAATGGTTTTGAACCAGAAGTATGTATCAAAATTACATGTGACCTTTAAAAATCACCCATGCTCCTAGGCCTTCTCCTTGGTGTGGTAGATACACTGCCCAGATTCTACTTCAAGGAAAGGCTTGCTACTTAGCTATTAGAAGTGCAGTTGACAGCCACCAGCAATCAGTTCCTTCAGGGTCTGTCTTCAATTGCAGAGAGACCTTTGACTCTTGGTTACACTCTTCCCAGGACAGCCTGTATTCAGTGACTGAGAAAAGCAGAAGTATACTAGCCATTTCAGCTCAGTGTGGGGCACTGAAGGTAATGCTTATTCCAGAGTTCCTTGCTGTGTTGGCTGAGGTATATCTGACCTACATTGCAGTTGTACTTCTCCTTCTGCCTTATCCCAATTCCTACCCTTTCCCTTCATAGATATAAATCTCTAATAAACATCCTGCACTCAAAACTCCATTTTAGCACCTGCTTCTGGAAAACCCAACCTAACACATATGGAGAATTTCATTCAGAAGGTCTGGGATAAGCAGGGCCCAAGTACGTGCAGTTTGAAAAAGCACCTTAGGTAATTCAGATATGCACTTTTCTTTTAAAATGTCTGACTTAGAATGTTCCAGGAGCCCTGAAGACTGAACATAATACCATAGGATTGTTATATAGTCTTAACGCATAACTACCTGAGAGAACGTTTCATAGACACAGATTTTTTAGATTCTGAAACCACTGAAAACACTTGATGTTATCAAACCTGTAGAGCTAAGAAATAATACAAATTGTTTAACCATGTAATTTTAGAGCTAGAGATGTACCTAGAAACTCAACCCACTTCTTTTGCAAAAGAGGAAATTGAGTCTCCCTTAAGGAATAATGGTAGCACCAGGGCCAAATCCCAGGCCTCTTGGCTTTTATTCCATCATGGAAAGTCTAAAAAGTTTACTTTCAAATGTTAGTTTTAATGTCCTCTATTAATACTTCTCCCATCAACATTAACTTCACAAAATCACTTAATTTGAGATTTATCTCCTTTAATTTTTCTCTTTCCACTCAAAGTAAAGGTGTTAATAACTGTAAAATGGTAAAGACGATCTTCTTCTATTGACAAGAAGGAGGGGCAATAACAGAACTTAGCAGTTCTAGACAGAGAAAACAGAATGTCCAAAGGCCATGAGGCAGAACTAAGTTTGGTATGTTTAACGAAAAATAAGAAGTTCATGTGACTTGAGTGAGGTAAAGAGGCAGAAAATTAAAGGACGTGATAAGAGAAAGATTACCAGGCACTATACTATAGTTATTTGTGTTCACCTCTCTCTCCCAGAAGCAATTACTTGCAAGGTCTTTGATAACCACATAGGTTTTTGGAAAGAGATTTCCAATTCTGGTAATGGGAAACTTGGTTATTCTCACCAACCTGCCAGAGGAAAACAATGAAAAATACTGAGTGAAGGTTTTTTAAAAATCTCTTAAAAAGCAAAAAGAGGGGCACCTGCGTGGCTCAGTCCATTCAGCGGCTGCCTTCAGCTCAGGTCATGATCCCAGCATCCCGGGGCTGAGCCCAACATCGGGTCACAGTGTATCACAAAAAGCCAACAAAACACAAGAGAAGAAAACAAGGGAAGAAAGGAACAGAAGAACTACAAAAACAACCAGAAAACAAGTAACAAAATGGCAATAAGTACGTACAAGAATTACTTTGGATATAAATGGATGAAATGGTCCAATCAAAAGACATCAGTGATGGAAGGGATAAAAAAGCAAGACTCATCTATATGCTGCTTACAAGAGACTCATTTCAGACCTAAAGACACATGCAGATTGAAAGTAAAGGGATGGAGAAGCATTTACCCGGCAAATGGAACTGAAAAGAAAGCACAGGTAGCAATACTTATAGATAACAAAATAGATTTTATTATTGAATTTTTTAAAAAGATTTATTTATTTGAGAGAGAGAGAAAGAGAAAGCGGGTGCAAGGTGGGGGAGAGGGAGAGGGAGAATCTTCAAGCAGACCCCCCTCTGAGCATGAAGCCTGACACAAGCCTCAGTCTCACAACCCATGAGATCACGACCTGAGCCGAAACCAAGAGTCAGACACTTAACTAACTGAGCCACCAGGACACCCCCCAAAAAGATATTTTAGAGACTGTAACAAGGGACAAAGGACACTATATAATCATAAAGGCAACAATCCAACAAGAAGATGGATGGGTATTAAGGAGGGCATGTATTGTGATGAACACTGGGTGTTATACTCAACTAATGAAATGTTGAACTCTACATCAAAAACTAATGATATACAATATGTTGGCTAATCGAACATAATAAATAAATACATAAATTCATATTATCTTTTGTTTCTCTTGTCTTTGGAGATGTGTCATGAAAAAGGTTGCTTTGGCTGATGTCGTAGAGGTTGCTGCCTATGTTCTCCTCTAGGATTTTGATGGATTCCTGTCTCACGTCGAGGTCTTTCATCCATTTGGAGTTTATCTTTGTGTATGGTGTGAGAGAGTGGTCAAGTTTCATTCTTTTGCATGTAGTTGTCCAATTTTCCCAGCACCATTTATTGAAGAGACTGTCTTTTTTCCACTGGATGTTTTTTCCTGCTTTATCAAAGATTAGTTGCTCAAAGAGCCGAGGGTCCATTTCTAGTTCTCTATTCTGTTCCATTGGTCTATGTGTCTTGTTTTTGTGCCAGTACCATGCTGTCTTTGTGATCACAGCTTTGTAGCACAGCTCGAAATCCGGCATTGTGATGCCCCCAGCTTTGTTTTTCCTTTTCAACAGTTCCTTGGTTATTCAGGGCCTTTTCTGTTTCCATACAAATTTAAGGACTATTTGTTCCAGTTCTTTGAAAAATGTCCTCGGTATTTTGATCAGGATAGCATTGAAAGTGTACATTGCTCTGGGTAGCATGGACATTTTAACTACATTAATTCTTCCGATCCATGAGCATGGAATATTTTTGCATCTTTTTGTGTCTTCCTCAATGTCATTCAAGAGTGATTTATAGTTGCTAGAATATAGGTCCTTTACGTCTCTGGTTAAGTTAATTCCAAGGTAACGTATGGTTTTGGGTGCTATTGTAAATGGGATGGATTCCCTAATTTCTCTTTCTTCAGTCTCATTATTCATGTATAGAAATGCAACTGATTTCTGAGCATTGATTTTGTATCCCGCCACGTTACTGAATTGCTCTATAACTTCTAATAGTTTGGGAGTGGCTTCTTTTGGGTTTTCCATATAGAGTATCATGTCATCTGCGAAGAGAGACATTTTGACTTCTTCTTTGCCAATTTGAATACCTTTGATCCCTTTTTGTCGTCTGATTGCTGTTGCAAGGACTTCTAGTACTATGTTGAATAATAGTGGCGAGAGTGGGCATCCTTGTCGTGTTCCTGATCTTAAGGGAAAGGCTTCCAGCTTTTCCCCATTGAGAATAATATTTGCAGTAGGCTTTTCATAGATGGCTTTTATGAGATTGAGAAATGTACCTTCTATTCCTACACTCTGAAGGGTTTTAATCAGGAAAGGATGCTGTATTTTGTCAAATGCTTTTTCGGCATCGATTGAGAGGATCATATGGTTCCTGAGTCTTTTCTTGTTGATATGATGTATCACGCTGATTGATTTGCGAATATTGAACCACGCTTGCATCCCAGGTATGAATCCCACTTGATCGTGATGGATAATCCTTTTAATGTACTGTTGGATTCTATTAGCAAGTATCTTGTTGAGGATTTTGGCGTCCATATTCATTAGGGAAATCGGTCTGTAATTCTCCTTTTTGAGGGGGTCTTTGCCTGGTTTGGGGATCAAGGTAATATTGGCCTCATAGAATGAGTTTGGTAGCTTTCCTTCTGTTTCTATTTTTTGAAATAGCTTTAGGAGAATAGGTATTATTTCTTCTTTGAATGTTTGGTAGAATTCCCCAGGAAAACCGTCCGGGCCTGGAGTTTTGTTATTTGGAAGGTTGTTTATCACTGACTCAATTTCTTCATAATTAATTGGCCTGTTTAAGGAATCAATTTCTTCCGGTTTCAATCTTGGTAGTTTATAGGTTTCCAGGAAGGATTCCATCTCTTCCAGATTGCTTAGTTTATTGGCATATAGCTGTTGATAAAAATTTCTAATAATCCTTCCAATTTCAATGGTGTTCGTCTCGGAAACCAGGGATGTACTGTATGGTGACTAACATAATATAATAAAAAATCATTAAAATAAAAATAAATAAATAAATACATAAATACATAAATAAATAATAAAATAAAATGCCAAGCTTGTCATGTGTGCAATAGTGGAAAAGAATAACATAAGGGGGTCACCTGGGTAGCTTAGTCAGTTAAGCATCTGATTCATTATTTTGGCTCAGGTCATGATCTCAGGGTTGGGACATAAAGCCCCACATCAGGATCCTCGCTTAGCAAGGACTCTTCTGGAGATTCTCTCTCTCTCTCTGCCCTTCCCCTGCCTCTGCTTGCACTCTCTCTCTCTGTCAAATAGATAAGTAATTCTTTAAAACAAAACATAAAGGAAGCAATCAACCGTGATACAATAATAGTAGGTGACTTTAACACCACACTTAAATTAATGGATAGGTCATCCAAATATAAAATCAACAAGGAAACAGTGGCTTTGAATGACACATTGGACCAGATGGCACTAACAGATATAGTCAGAACATTACATTCTAAAACAACAGAATACACATTCTTTTCAAGTGCACATGGAACATCCCCCAGAATAGATCACATGTTAGGCCACAGAATAAGAAAGTGTCAACAGATTCAAAAAGACTGAAGTCATACCATGCATCTTTTTAAATCACAGTGCTATGAAACTAGAAATCAACCACAAGAAAAAAATCTGGAAATAATGCAAATACATGGAGGCTAACTAACATGCTAGCAAACAATCACAGGGTTATCCAAGAAATCAAAGGGGAAGTAAAAAAATACATGGAGACAAATGAAAATGAAAACATAATGGTCCAGGGGCGCCTGGGTGGCTCAGTCGTTAAGCGTCTACCTTTGGCTCAGGGCCTGATTCCAGCATCCTGGGATCGAGCCCCGCATCGGGCTCCCTGCTCTGCTGGGAGCCTGCTTCTACCTCTCCCACTCCCCATGCTTGTGTTCCCTCTCTCGCTGGCTGTCTCTCTCTCTCAAAATAAATAAACAAAAATCTTAAAAAAAAAATAAAATGAAAAAGAAAAAGAAAACATAATGGTCCAAAATCTTCAGGATGCAGCAAAAGCTGTTTTAAGAGGCAAGTTTATAGCAATACGGGCCTACATAAAGGAGTAAGAAAAATCTCAAAGAAACAACATAACCTTACACCTAAAGGAGCTAGAAAAAGAACAACCAAAACCCAAACCAGTAGGAAGAAGGAAATAATAAAAATTACAGCAGCAAAAAAATGGAATAGAAACTAAAAAAAACAATAGAACAAATCAATGAAACTAGGAACTGGTTCAGTGAAAAGATAAATAAAATTGTTAAACCTTTAGCCAGACTCAGAGTCATCCAGAATAAAAAAAAAGGACTTAAATAAATAAAGTCAGAAATGAAAGAGGAGAAATAACAACTGATACCACAGAATACCAGAGAAATACAAAGGATAGTAAGAGAATATTATGAAAAATTATATGACAAAAAATTGGACAACCTATAAGAAATGGATAAATTCCTAGAAACATATAATCTCCCAAAACTGAATCATGAAGACAGAAAATTTGAACATATTGATTACCGGTAATGAAATTGAAACAGTAATCAAAACACTCCCAATGAACAGAAGTCCAGGACCACACAACTTCACAGGTAAATTCTACCAAAACTATTAATGTTAATATTAATACCAATTCTCAAACTATTTCAAAAAACAGAAGAAGAAAGAAAACTTCCAAATTCATTCTATAAGGCTGGCATTACCCTCATACCAAAAGCAGATAAAGACAATACAAAAAAAGAGAGAATCATAAGACAATATCTCTGATGAATACAGATGCAAAAATCCTCAGCAATAATTAGCAAATAGAATCCAATAATACATTAAAAAATCATTCACCACGATCAAGTGGGATTTATTCCTGGGATGCAAGGGTGGTTCAATATTTCCAAATCAATCAATGTGATATATGTGAAAGCATAAAAACCATAGGACCATTTCAATAGATGCAGAAGAAGCATTTGACAAAGGACAACATCCATTCATGATAAAAACCCTCAACAAAGTAGGTTTAGAGGGAACATACCTCAACATAATAAAGGCCTTACATGAAAAACTCATAGCTAACATTATCCTTAATGGGGAAAAACTGAGAGCTTTTCCCCTAAGGTCAGGAACAAGATAAGGATGTTCACTCTCACCATTTTTATTCAGCATAGCACTGGAAGTCTTAGCCACAGTAAGCAGACAACAGAAAGCAATAAAAAGCACCCAAATTGGTAAGAAAAAAGTACAACCTTCACTATTTTCAGGTGACATCATATTATATGTAGAAAACCCTAAAGACTACATGAAAAAAACTACTCAAACTGATAGATGAATTCAGAAAGATTGCAGGATACAAAATCACTGTACTGAAATCTGTTGCATTTCTACACATTAATAATGAAGCAGCAGAAATAGAAATTAAGAAACAATTCCACTTACAATTGCACCAAAAATAATAAAATACTCATGAGTAAACTTAACCAAGGAGGTGAAAGACCCGTACTTTGAAAATATTAAAACTCTGATGAAAAAAACTGAAGACTACATAAACAAATGGAAAGACATTCCATGCTCATGGATTATAAGAACAAATGTTGTTGAAATTGTCCACACCATCCAAAGCAATCTATAGGTTTAATGCAATCCCTATCAAAATACCAACAACATTTTTCATAGAACTAAAACAAATCATCCTAAAATTGGTATGGAACCAGAAAAGACTCGGAATAGCCAAAGCAATCTTGAAAAAGGAAAACAAACCTGGAGGTATCACAACCCCACATTTGAAGTTATACTACAAAGTTATAGTTATCAAAACAGTATGTCACTGGCACAAAAACAGACACATAGATCAATGGAACAGAATAAGCCAAAAATAAACCCACAATTAACCTTCAACAAAGCAGGAAAGAATATGCAATGGGAAAAAGTCTCTTCTACAAATGCTGTTTGGAAAACTGGACAGCTACATGCAAAAGAATGAAACCGGACTTTCTTACACCATACAGAAAAATAAACTCAAAATGGATTAAGGACCTAAATGTGAGACTTGAAACCATATACATCCTTGAAGAGAGCACAGGCAATAATATTTCAGACATTGGCTGTAGCAACATTTTTCTAGATATGTCTCCTGAGGCAAGGGAAACAAAGCAAAAATAAACTATTGGGACTATATCAAAATAAGAAGCTTCTGCACGGCAAAGGAAACTATCAACAAAACTAAAAGACATGGGAGAAGATATTTGCAAATGACATATCCGATAAAGGGTTAGTATCCAAAATATATAAAGGAAACTTATACAACTTAACATCAAAAAAATCAAATAATCTAATTATAAAACGGGCAGAAGACATGAACAGATATTCTCCAAAGATGACATACAGATGGCAAACAGAGAAATAAAAAACGGTGCTCAACATTACTAATCATCAGGGAAATTTGAAACAAAACCACAGTAAGATATCACTGCACACCTGTCAGAAAGGCTAAAATAAAAAACACAAGAAACAGCAAGTGTTTCTGAGGATGTGGAGGAAAAGGTACCCTTGTGCACTATCGGTGGAAATGAAAACTGATGCAGCCACTGTGGAAAACCGTATGGAGTCTCCTCAAAATATTAAAAATAGTACCCTACAATCCAGCAATTGCAGCACTAGGTATTTACCCAAAGAATACAAAAATACTGATTCAAAGGGATACATGCACCCTGATGTTTGCAGCAGTATTTACAATAACTAAATTATGGAAACAGCCCAAATGTCAATGTCCATCGACCAATGAATGGATAAAGAGGATGTGGTATATATATGTAATGGAATATTACTCAGCCATCAAAAAGAATGAAATCTTGCCATTTGAAATGGCATAGATGGAGCTAGAGAGTATAATGCTAAGCAAAATAATTCAGTCAGAGAAAGAAAAATACCATATGATTTCACCCATATGTGGAATGTAAAAACAAAACAAATAATCATAGGGAAAAAAGAGAGAGAGAGAGAGAGAGAGAGACAAACACCAAACAGAATCTTAACAAACTGATGGTTACCAGTGGGGAGGTGGGGGGTATAGGTGAAACAGGCAATGGGGATTAAGGTGTGCACTTGCTGTGATGAGCACCTGGTTACGTATGGAAGTGTTGAATCACTAAATTATATGCCTGAAACTAATATTATACTATATGTTAACTAACGGGAATTCAAATAAAAGCTTAAAAAAGTAAAAAATAAACAAGCAGGACTACATCAAACTAAAAAGCTTTTACACAACAAAAGAAACAATTAACAAAATAAAAAAGGTAAACTACAGAGTATGAGAAAATATCTGCATAAAACATATCTGATAAAGGGTTACAATATCAATAATATATAAGGAAATCATACAACTCATGGCAAAAAATCAAATAATCCAATTAAAAATGGGCAAAAGATGGACACTTGGGTTGCTTCCATATTTTGTCTATTGTGAACAACACTGTAATAAACAGGGTTGGACATACCTTTTCAAATTTGTTTTTCCACATGTCCTTCAATAGATGAATGGGTAAAGATGAAGTGGTACATATATACATATACAATGGAATATTACTCAGCCATCAAAAAGAATGAACTCTTGCATTTGCAACAACATGGATGGATCTAGAGGGTATAATGCTAAGTGAAATACGTAAGCCAGAGAAAGTCAAATACATATGATTTCAATCACATGTGGAAATTAAGAAAAAAAAACCAATGAACAAAGAAAAAGAGACAAATGAAAAACCAGATTCTTAAATAAAGAGAACAAAGTGGTGGTTGCCAGAAGGGAGGTCAGTGGGAAAATGGGTGAAACAGGTGAAGGGGGTTAAGAGTGTACTTATCTTGATGAGCACTGCATAATGTATAGAATTGCTGAATCACTGTATTGAACACCTGAAACTAATACAATACTATATGTTAATTATACTGTTATTTAAAAAAAAATATTCCATGGAGTACTGGGTGTTTTACACAAATAATGAATCATGGAACACTACATTAAAAACTAAGGATGTACTGTATGGTGACTAACATAACATAATAAAAAATTATTAAAAACAGGAAAGGAAAAAAATAAAAAATAAAAATAAAAGAATGGGCAAAAGTAGCAAAATTATTTAGAGAGTGTTTTCTAAATTATATTTTATTTTTTTATACTAATATTTTTTTATTATATTATGTTAGTCACCATACAGTACATCCCTGATTTTTGATGTAAAGTTTAATGATTCATTAGTTGCGTATAACACCCAGTGCACCATGCAATACGTGCCCTCCTTACTACCCATCACTGGTCTATCCCATTCCCCCACCCCCCTCCCCTCTGAGGCCCTCAGTTTGTTTCTCAGAGTCCATAGTCTCTCATGTTTCATTCCCCCTTCTGATTACCCCCCCTTTCTTTATCCCTTTCTTCCCCTACTGATCATCGTAGTTCTTATGTTCCATAGATGAGAGAAATCATATGATAGTTGTCTTTCTCTGCTTGACTTATTTCACTTAGCATTATCTCCTCCAGTGCCGTCCATGTTGCAGCAAATGTTGAGAACTCGTTCTTTCTGATAGCTGAGTAATATTCCATTGTATATATGGACCACAACCTCTTAATCCAGTCATCTGTTGAAGGGCATCTCGGTTCCTTCCACAATTTGGCTGTTGTGGACAATGCTGCTATGAACATGGGGGTGCATATGGCCTTTCTCTTCACTACGTCTGTATCTTTGGGGTAAATATCCAGTAGTGCAATGGCTGGGCGATAGGGTAGCTCAATTTTTAACTTTTTAAGGGACCTCCACACTGTTTTCCAGAGTGGCGGTACCAACTTGCATTCCCACCAACAATGTAGGAGGGATCCCCTTTCTCCACATCCTCTCCAGCAATTGTTGTTTCTTGCCTTGTCATATTTGCCATTCTAACTGGCGTAAGGTGGTATCTCAGTGTGGTTTTGATTTGAATTTCCTGATGGCTAATGATTTT
>NW_024423319.1:107948384-107951256 GCF_017311325.1 Ursus maritimus | reverse complement strand
TTTCAGCCTGCCTTCTGTGTTCTGGGGGAGGGGCCTGCCACGCCGATACTCAGGCAACCCTGTTTGGGTAGAGTCTCCGTGTCCCCTGCGAGGGGGGATGGGGATGGGCACGCTGTGAGCCGGTATTTTCAGGCTTTTGTTCTCTGGTGGATTTCCCTGGCGGTCTGCTGTGCCTCTTCTGAGAGTCAGAGCAGCAGAGGCCGAATTGTTACATAACAGAGGGATTGCGGCCCATCTCCACTGATGTTCTGGCCACTTTAACTCCGTTACTGTTGGTGCTGCTCAACCCTGCAGCGTCCCGGGATGTGCACCCCACACCCGGCGTCCCAGCCCTCACTTCCAAGGCTGGCGCATCTCTGTCCTTTGTGTTTCTAATGCCGCCAGCCGCCAGCCGCCCCCGCGCACTCCCGGATCTCTGGGTCTCAGTCTATGCCCGATGAGCACACCGGGATTCCGGAGTTCCGTGAGAAGCCTGGTGTCGCGCGCACCCGGTTCAGGGTCTCAGTCTGCTGTTTCGCGGGTGCCAACCGCGAGTCCGCCCGCTCCCCCGTGCAGGTGGCTGCCGCTTCACGGCGCCTGAACGCGGCGGCTCCCTCCCCCTTCCGTTTATCTTCTGATATCTCTGCGCGGTTTCACGGCTCCCCGCTTCGTACCTCAATACTCCGCGCTGGAGATGTTCATTTGTAGAGATCCAGATGTATCTTCCTGCGTGTCAGGCTGATTCCGTGGTTGTTTAGGCTGGTCTGGTACCTATCCAGCTCGACTCAGGGGACCGGCTGAAAAAGGGGTCCCCTACTCCTCTGCCATCTTAACTCCTAGAGAGTGTTTTCATTGAGTTAAAAAATCCAGGAAACTATTTAATCAAAAGCCTGTTTGCTTCTTCACAGCCACAGTGATATACTCCACTTTGAAAATGCAAGCAAAGCAATTTAAGTATAAAAAAAAATGAGGGGTGCCTGGGTGGCTCAGCCAGTTAAGTGTCCGCCTTCAGCTCAGATCATGATCCCAGGGTCCTGGGATAGAACCCCATGTCTGGCTCTCTGCTCAGCAGGGAGTCTGCTCCTCCCTTTGCCTGCTGCTCCCCCTGCTGTGCTCTCTCTCTCTCTCTCTCTGGCAAATAAATAAATAAATAAATAAATAAAATCTTTAAAAAAAATGAGTTGAAGACCTGAGTATACATTTCTCCAAAGAAGACACACAGATGGCCAATAGGTACATGAAAAGGTGCTGAACATCACTAATCATCAGGAAAATGCATATCAAAAGCACAATGGGCTATCATCTCACACCTGTTAGAATGCCTAAAATCAAGAAGAGATAACGAATGTTGAGGCTGCAGAGAAAAGGACTCCTATACCCTGTTGGTGGGAATGTAAATTGGTATAGCCACCATGGAAAACAGTATGGAGGCTCCTCAAAAAATTTAAAATGGGACATCATATAATCCAACAATTTCACTTCTGGGTATATATCCAAAGGAAACAAAATCCCTATCTCAAAGAGATATATGCAGCCCCCATGTTCACTGCAGCATTACTTACAAGTCAAACATGAAAACAACCCAAGTATCCATCAATGGATGAATGGATAAAGCAGATATAGTATAATACATACAATGGAATGTTATTCAGCCATAAAAAGTAAGGAAATCCTGTCATTTGCAATAACATGGATGAAACTTTAGGGCATTATGCTAAGTGAGAGAGGTCAGACAGAGAAGGACAAATACTGTATGATGTCACTAATATGTAGAATCAAATAAAACTGAAGTCATAGAAACAGAGAAGAGATTGGTGGTTATTAGAGGTGGTAGGGGTGCGAGGGTAAAGGGTAAAGATGGTCAAAAGGTACAAACTTCTAGTTATGAGATAAGTAAGTTCTGGGAATGTAATATCAACATGGTGACTATAGTTAACAATAATGGATTGCATATTTAAAAGCTGCTAAGAGTGTAGATCTTAGAATTTCTTATTACAAGAAAAAAATGTGTAATTATGTGTGGTGCTGACTGATGTTAACTAAACTCACTGTGGTAATCATTCACAATGTATAAATATATCAAATTATTATGTTATCTACCTTAAACTTATACAATATTACAGGTCAGTTATAGCTCAATAAAACTGGAAGAAAAAACTAAATAAACTGGATCTATGTGCTGCCAGAGAGTTTCAAACTTTAAACAGAATGTTGCAAATCATTAGTTAGCCACTTCCCATATCTTACCCAAGAATCAGTGCCAGACATCCAGGCAATCCTGAATATAAGCATTGAACTGTCTTAGTCTAGCTGCACAATAATTCTATCATTCTCAGCTACAAAGGTAGTAACCGAGGGAAAATGCTGCTTAAGCCAAGTCTTGAATATATAGGCATATTCTTTGTGAATTGTGCCAGACATTTACTTGATAGTTAATATTAAATCCTTGTTAGTTGCTACATGTAGAAAGAAAAATAATTTCTGACCAAATTCTATGGTAGTTCTAATTTTTCCTTAACATTTGTATTACCTGTCAAGTCTCTTGCCTGCATTTATGATTTTAATGTCTTACTATTTTTGGATTGGGGTCATATTATTTTTTTAAGATTTTATTTTTAAGTAATCTCTACACCCAATGTGGGACTTGAACTTACAACCCCAAGATCAAGAGTGACACTCTCACTGAGCCAGCCAGGCATGCCAAGATTGGGCTCATTTTGGATCTGAGAAGCAAGATTTATTCTTATAATAACAAAATCTACCTTTTTATTTATTTATTCTTGTTTTTTTTTTAAGATTTATTTATTTATTTATTTACTTATTTATTTATTTATTTTAGAGAGAGGGGGTGGAGAAAGAGGGAGAGAGAATCTTAAGCAGACTCCCTGCTGAA
>NW_024423319.1:107880827-107948374 GCF_017311325.1 Ursus maritimus | reverse complement strand
GCCTAAAATCAAGAAGAGATAACGAATGTTGAGGCTGCAGAGAAAAGGACTCCTATACCCTGTTGGTGGGAATGTAAATTGGTATAGCCACCATGGAAAACAGTATGGAGGCTCCTCAAAAAATTTAAAATGGGACATCATATAATCCAACAATTTCACTTCTGGGTATATATCCAAAGGAAACAAAATCCCTATCTCAAAGAGATATATGCAGCCCCCATGTTCACTGCAGCATTACTTACAAGTCAAACATGAAAACAACCCAAGTATCCATCAATGGATGAATGGATAAAGCAGATATAGTATAATACATACAATGGAATGTTATTCAGCCATAAAAAGTAAGGAAATCCTGTCATTTGCAATAACATGGATGAAACTTTAGGGCATTATGCTAAGTGAGAGAGGTCAGACAGAGAAGGACAAATACTGTATGATGTCACTAATATGTAGAATCAAATAAAACTGAAGTCATAGAAACAGAGAAGAGATTGGTGGTTATTAGAGGTGGTAGGGGTGCGAGGGTAAAGGGTAAAGATGGTCAAAAGGTACAAACTTCTAGTTATGAGATAAGTAAGTTCTGGGAATGTAATATCAACATGGTGACTATAGTTAACAATAATGGATTGCATATTTAAAAGCTGCTAAGAGTGTAGATCTTAGAATTTCTTATTACAAGAAAAAAATGTGTAATTATGTGTGGTGCTGACTGATGTTAACTAAACTCACTGTGGTAATCATTCACAATGTATAAATATATCAAATTATTATGTTATCTACCTTAAACTTATACAATATTACAGGTCAGTTATAGCTCAATAAAACTGGAAGAAAAAACTAAATAAACTGGATCTATGTGCTGCCAGAGAGTTTCAAACTTTAAACAGAATGTTGCAAATCATTAGTTAGCCACTTCCCATATCTTACCCAAGAATCAGTGCCAGACATCCAGGCAATCCTGAATATAAGCATTGAACTGTCTTAGTCTAGCTGCACAATAATTCTATCATTCTCAGCTACAAAGGTAGTAACCGAGGGAAAATGCTGCTTAAGCCAAGTCTTGAATATATAGGCATATTCTTTGTGAATTGTGCCAGACATTTACTTGATAGTTAATATTAAATCCTTGTTAGTTGCTACATGTAGAAAGAAAAATAATTTCTGACCAAATTCTATGGTAGTTCTAATTTTTCCTTAACATTTGTATTACCTGTCAAGTCTCTTGCCTGCATTTATGATTTTAATGTCTTACTATTTTTGGATTGGGGTCATATTATTTTTTTAAGATTTTATTTTTAAGTAATCTCTACACCCAATGTGGGACTTGAACTTACAACCCCAAGATCAAGAGTGACACTCTCACTGAGCCAGCCAGGCATGCCAAGATTGGGCTCATTTTGGATCTGAGAAGCAAGATTTATTCTTATAATAACAAAATCTACCTTTTTATTTATTTATTCTTGTTTTTTTTTTAAGATTTATTTATTTATTTATTTACTTATTTATTTATTTATTTTAGAGAGAGGGGGTGGAGAAAGAGGGAGAGAGAATCTTAAGCAGACTCCCTGCTGAACGTGGAGCCCAATATAGGGCTCGATCCCATGACCCTGAAATCATGACCTGGGCCGAACCCAAGAGTCCGATGCTTAACTGACTGAGCCACCCAGGCATCCCATGAAAGCTACCTTTTTAATTTCCTTCTATGTGTTGAGTGTTTTAAGTGTGTTATTTAATTTTGACAATCACCCCATGAGGTACCTATATTACCTATGACTTCTAGATAAAGCACAGAGCCAGAGAGGCTACATAAGTTATCTAAGAAGTAAGCACCAAATTCAGATCAACCTAACTTCATTGCCACTGCTTTACAACTATAGCAGGTATTGTCAAGCCCCAGTCATATCCCTTCAACACCTTTCAACTATTCTGTGCACATCAGTAACATTCCAACGCAAGGACCCATGATTCTCCATCTGCACAGGGCAGACCAGGAGTACCGGTCCCCAGTCAGGAGAGATGAGAATGAAAGACAGATACCCCTGTTTCTTTACCCCTTAGCAAGGACAATTCTGAAGTGTGTTCCAGAGGTTCCTAGTAAGACTCATATTACCCCTTTCCTACAGATACTTCCTGGGATCACTTTCCCAATATACCACTTGCATTTAAATCCTTGCCGACGAGTCTAATTCTGGTGCAACCAGCCTAAGATCCTTGCCTTTCCTTCCAGCCTTAGTTCAGAAGTAATCTGAAAAGTTACCTTGAATTCAGCCTTCCACTCACTGCAGTTTTCTACAATATCATTGACAACCAACAGACTCTGTTTATAAAATTCTAGGAAAATCATGCTGAATATCAGCATGACAATCTATTTTAACTGAGGATAGCACTAGCTGTGAACTAGTTCTTAACTTTTTTTAGTAGACCTACACTTTCATGTAACTTAAAACTTCTCATTGCAGTTCAGTCCTCTAGAACTAGGGCAAGGCTATATCCTCTTCCACTTGCCAACCTTTTGCATATTTGAAAAGAGCTATTCAGGCCTCCCAAAGTCTTCCTTATTCTATTTTTTCAATGTTTAATTGTGTAAGTTACCTGATTGAGAACCAAAACTCTGGAAACAACTTTTAAGAGGTATCTGACATAGACCCCCTTCTTAAAGCACAGCTAGATCTAAATCATCAAAGACAGATGGTAAAACTATGCAAATCTGCGCTCAGTAAAATTTTTTGCACTTTTTTCCTGGCCACTGTCCAGGATTATGTCCCCCTTTCCCCCTCCCGCAGCTCTATTTCCTAAATATAAAGTAGAGAAAGAAGGCTAATTGGAATTCATCTATGGCATAGCAATTTGCAGTAAAATATTAAAATTCATTTTTACGGGATTTTCAATTTTAGGGTTTGGCAATGATGAAAACCACCCAGATCATAGGAAAGAAAGAATGTGATTGCTATCTAATTCTTGATCTTTCTAAGAGTAGAAAATGTATTTTTTCTTTTGAAAAAACTGTCCAAATTTGAAGAATTCAAAATTAACATGAAACTACTTCTTTCATAAGTGTAAGTATTATCAGCTTTCAAATAAAATGAACTGCTCTCCATCATTATGTACAAATTTACATCATTATGTAAATATCATCTACCCATCTCCTAAGCCTTTTACAACACATTCATCTTTTATGCGTCCTGTGGTTGTGTACTAGGCATTGTGTGCCATGTCCAAGATGGTCATTTTGGAGAGGGGCATCTTAAGAATTTTGCCTTCCTGGCTTTCTATTAAGGTCTTATAAAATTGTTGGACTTATCTCATGTAACTGAAAAGTGCCCTTTTCATTAATTTTTCTAAATATGTGTCTCTTAAGCTTATTCTAGCATCCCTCTTCTGTTTAAAACTAGTTAGTTTTTGATTAAGCTCAGCCCTTAGTGGGATTGTGAAGAATGTACCAAAATGTGCCCATTCCCTCTAAGAGATGATGTCCCCTTGCCCCATCATGCACATCAGGTACCTTTTTGCTCTCCCCCTTCTCACCTGTTCTTACTAAATTATCTTGTATGAACTACTTACATCTTAGACATACTAAAAGAAAAAAGAAACCTTTTTATTTCATTCAATTGAAGGGTCTTGTCCACTGCCAAATGTATTTTAAGTATCAATCCAAAGATAGGGGAGATATTTGGAGGCCCTCAAAATCACCTATGATTAGTCAGACACATACACAGAAAGCAGGTCCTGTTTTGTAACCTCTGTGACCACTAGAAATCTAAAACTGTTCACAAGACCTGTGCTGGCGAGACCACATTAAGATTATGGGATTGTTTACAAAATCCAAATATCTGGGATACACAAGTGGAGATTCTGATTCTGCAGGTCTGGGTAAAGAATCAAGGGATGGAGAGAGGGAAGAAGAAAAGAAAGTGAACAAATAATTATGATAAACTCCAGCTTCAACTTTAAGTGATGATACATGGGTCAAGCTTATGAAATTTCCTCCTTCAAAGCCCACTCTGCAAGTTCGTCTGCTTCCATAAAAGGCTGTGCAGAATGTCAGAAGTCTCCTTACTATAAGGAACATGACTATTTGAGGGTGGAGGGTAGTAAGGATGAAAGAGGAGTGTGATAATCATCCTGCATCACAGAAAGCCAAGTACAGTGTTTCCCCAAGTCAGCAATCATTACAAGTCCAGTGGTTTCATATGTAAACCTAAAATTCATAAAATTAACATAACATTTAATTAAGACCCTAAGGATAGTTTTTAATCTTCATTCTCTCCCAAACAGACATTCATTGAGGTTTCTCTGGAGCCTCATATCAGATGGATTAGTTATGGTGCTTTTGTTATAGTATTTCCCAGATACTCTTGGAAAATGGAGCAATAATTAGAGGACTGTAAAAAATTTTTCAATAGGGATCAAGGAAACTCTTTACCGAAAGAGAGCTGAAACTTAGGCCTAGTGGTCTTTAGTCCCATTCTGCTCTTGAGCTCATTCCAGCCCTGCCTCACAGTCCCAACCAGGTGTACACAAAGACTTCCAACTAGAACCTTATAATTAGAGACCCATGGCATGATCCAAGACCTATTTATGTGTGTGAAGCACATGCTATCTTGCCTCTGACCCCACAGAGAATGTTCCCTGGTGTTGATGATTAAAATCCTTTCATACTCACAAATGTACTCTGTGGGTAAGCTTCATCATTACCTCCTCCTCTTGGCCCTCCTCTTCCCTTAGTGTTTTCCACTGGCGCTTTTCTTTTTATCTTCGCCCACTTGTGACCCTGTGTCTTATTTTTGTGACATTCCTACGGCCTAATGCTGTCTCCTTTCTCTTCATAGACCTCTCATCTCCCACCCCCACAAACATATCTCACATCTTCACATAACTCTTTTTTTTTTCCTCGGCCTTCCAGACTTTCCAAAAGAAATCACTCTCACAGTTGGGTGTCTGGCTGTTCTCTAATCTCTGGTTTTCCCTGTGAACATCTAATACAGGAGCCTGTTGTAACAATTTCGTTCTGTGTAATTTAGTCATACTATATTTTCTTAGAAAAAAAAGCTCAAAACTCCATTATTCTACTTGTTTCCTTTCTTTTTCTCCACTTCTTTCATTAAATCAAAATACATTTTAGAGCTTTTCATTTTCTAATATTACAAACACAGAAGCAAAAAAAAATGCAGTTTCCCTTCCTCCAAAAAGAATACAGAGCTGATAGCATGAGAAATTCAGTCCAATTTAAGTTCTACTGAAAGTACAGTGTAGGCTTGTGGTGTTCTATAAATAATAGCCACATTTCCCAAAGCTGTCTGTGGTTTATACAGAGGACCCCAATTAAACTCAAAACAGCCGAAAAAATAAACCTGTCAAAGAAAATGCATTTATAGTGTACCAGGCAGGTTAGACTACGGAATAAGTCAAATTCTATTTTCCTTAAAGTCACTGAGCTTCCATGTTTTGGGGAGATCAAGTCCTAAATAATAAACCCATTTGATTTTACACTCTTACAAACAAGCTTTTTTTATTTTACAGGTGCTTGGTAGTAATTTTTTGATGAGATCACACATTTAGAAAAATCAATTTGAATAAAATCTCATCTCTCAAACCCTGAAAGTACAAATCCACCCTACCAACTCTTATTTGATAATTAATACATGACCCTCCATGGCCTATGTAAACCTTTTTTTCTAGATTTCAAAATATTATATTATGACCCAGATCAAAAATAGTGTGCTAAATTTCCAACCCCTAATTCCCTGGTATATCTAGGTTAGAGTATGGAGAAGAGTGTGGGAGATGACAGTGACAATGACTCTTGACTTTCATGAGAAGGTTTATAATCTGATTTAGCAAGAGTAGGTGGGCACAAATAATGGAGAGGAAATGTGGTAGCAGTGACTGGCTGACCTCTCAATGAAATCCAGCTAAGGTCAGCATTAGCCTTAGTAGGCTGGATTTTTCCTATTTAAGGAAACATCCTGATTTGACATATTCTCAAATTAGTAACCAGTCTTTTTATAAAACTATCTCTTTCTCTAGTTCTGGTATAAGGAGTTAAAAAATTCTTTTGCTTCTCAGCAAATACTGAATAAGAAAATTCTGTCTTTTAATTAAAGGACAAGTTCTCTGAAAGATGTTCTATATAACAGAATACTTGAATCATTCTTAGACTTCTGAGTATGAGTCCTAGCGTATATTAGGCATCACACAAGAACTTTCCTCTTCCTTTCCAACACAATCACCTCCTCCTCCATTTGCTTCCCTGGGTTTATCACTCAAGAATATTAGCAATAAAGAGCTAGAAGTACTAAAATTGAGTAGTTTTGTTCCCTAGCATCACACGATCCAGGCTATACCCCATTTGCATGCCATCTTTTTTTTTTTAAGATTTTATTTATTTATTCGACAGAGATAGAGACAGCCAGCGAGAGAGGGAACACAAGCAGGGGGAGTGGGAGAGGAAGAAGCAGGCTCATAGCAAAAGAGCCTGATGTGGGGCTCAATCCCAGATTGCCAGGATCATGCCCTGAGCCGAAGGCAGACGCTTAACCGCTGTGCCACCCAGGCGCCCCTGCATGCCATCTTTTAAACCAACACTATTCTTTCGGGAAAGGACACTGGACAACCTTTTAAATCTGATCTTGGATTTGTTTTAAGAGCAGATTTTCCAAAATGACCTCAGAGATGGGGTGGGTTGCCAACCCTTCCCACCCATTAGTATTTGTGTTCAGTGCCCTGAAAAAAAATTGCCCATTTTGCCAATTAGTTCACACTCATTTGGACACATATCAGACAGGGAAAAAGATGTCTTCTAATCCACTAGAGTTGAAGGACCAAAATGCAGAAAAATGCAATAAATGCAATAAAATTCAAGTTGTGAATATTTTAGAACTTGCTGTGCAAATTATTTCTTAGTATTCATCACAGCAGTTTTCCCCAACATATTTAGTTGGTGAATAACAGTCAGTGACACCTGGCCCTCTGTGTTCATTTACAACATTTTATTAATTGTTTTCATCTAACTGTGCTTATCCCTTTCATTTTGGTTCTATTAGACTACTGAACTTTTTTTCTGCATTTTATCTAGCTTCCAGACAATCAGCATTAATTCTTCATCCAGTCAATCACCTAATTAGGTATTGGGATGATATCTCTGCCTTCAACTTCCTTTTGAAACACTTATTACTTTTCTTGCTGATTAATATTGTGAAAGATTCCTGATATGCGCATTTAGCCTGAGGTAGATGAATGCGGTTCTATAAAATAAAACAACAGGGTGTGACAGTGCTTCAAAAAAAAAAAGAAGTCCTTTGAAATTAGTTCTCCTAGGAATCTTATTAACCCCTCATTCATAGCTTTGGAATATTTTATATAAAATATAGTACGCTGCTGATATAATCCCTGAACTGTTTTATTCTTTAATGAACAAAAACTAAAACTAAAGAAGAAGAGAGATTATCCTATAGAGGTGACATTTGAGAGCATAAATAACATTTTAATTTCTGAGTACTGACAAGTTGCCTGTATTTAATTCATTCATTTATTCATAATGTTATTAAGCCCCAATCTGAGCTGGGTACTATGCTAGGCACTGAGGTACACAGTTATTAAAGACAACTCTTCACTCAAGTAGCAACTGTAGCTAGTACACCGAGAAACAAGAAAACAACTATAATACCACCTCTTGTTACAAGTTAAGAACAAGCTAAGGACCAGGTGTCAGTTTAGGGTTGATGAAAGGCTTCCTCTGGACTGAAGAAGTAGGAGTGAGTCAGATAGGAAAGGAAGAATGATATTCTAGGCAACAGGAACAGTATTTGTAAAGGCATAGATGTTAAAGCATAAACTGTATGTATGAGAGTAAATTTTAGGAAGGCCTCCATCCTCCAGGATGCTTGCAATTGTAATTGGTGTGCTTCCCTCAAATTTCCCAAGTAATTTACTTATAATATGGACCAGTGTTAGAATTATGTATAACAAAATAGTATACCAAACAAGATTTCTACTGTCTGCATATAAGGATCACTTTAAACTTTATACTTCTGATTACTCTCAACTGGTACTTGTTTGTAGATACATTTGATGAGAATAGACATGATGGTTATTTACCTGATAAACCAGGTTATAATTATCATTACACAGGAGAAATGATATAGTCTTTAGGAAAGGTATTCAGATAAGACCATTGTCTTAGACCAGTATTTCTCAAACTTGAATGTATATCAGAATTCCCTGAAGGCCTTTTTAAAATGCAGACTGCCAGGCTCCATCCCCAGAGTTTTGATTCATCAGGTCTGGGTAGGGACTGAAAATTTACATTTCTAACAAGTTCCCAGGTGATGCTGGTGCTGCTGGCCCAAGACTACACTTGGAGAAACACTGGTCTACAGACTTCTTCGAAGACACTGCAGTCATAGGACTGAAAATATCAAATCACATGAACCATGTGTTAACCATAAATCAGAGTTTAAAGCTCTCAAAATAACATATTGCACCCAAGATGTTTTCCAACTGAAGCCTAGAGACTTTAAATTTCATTCACTCCCCAGGCTCCCACCTCCTTAGCTTCGTCCTCTGGGCTTCAGAAAGCCATGTGATTTAAATAATTTATTCCCATACTAAAAGCCTTGTTTTTGACAAGCGCACTCTCTCCTGCACTCTGGTGCTTTCTAAAATATTCTGTTATGTAAGGAACAAATTACTCCCAAATTTAAGCAGATGTCAACAGCTATTACCCTTGTAAAAGCTGCTTGTGAAAGTGTGGAGAGTGATCTTTAATGTTTTCTCTTTCTGGTGAAGGAGAAATCAAGCAAAAGAAATGTCAGTTGGAGGGTCCAGATACTTGCAGTTGAATTTAAATAATGAAATAAAATGTCAATATTTTCAGGGGACATTTGTTTAAAAAAAAAAGGCTTTCTTTGCTTCCCAAGATATATACGGCATTTTGGTTAAATGAGCTTTTGTTAATATATCCACTGAGCACATTCACAGAAACCTTCAAGCAGGGGCGCCTGGGTGGCACAGTGGTTAAGCGTCTGCCTTCGGCTCAGGGCGTGATCCCGGCGTTATGGGATCGAGCCCCACATCAGGCTCCTCTGGTATGAGCCTGCTTCTTCCTCTCCCACTCCCCCTGCTTGTGTTCCCTCTCTCGCTGGCTGTCTCTATCTCTGTCGAATGAATAAATAAAATCTTTAAAAAAAAAAAAAAGAAAGAAACCTTCAAGCAAACCAAGATTCAGAGTAGCCCTAGGTTTTTTTTAAATGACAAAATGGCTGGGGTTAAACAAAACATAGGCAGTGAAGCTTCATTTTCACCCAGAAGAGCCTGTTCCCCACTTGCCTTGTTATGAAGCCCTGCTGGCTGAGGGAGCCGCTGGTACAATGACTCCACAGTTATTTTAAGTAGCCGTGTGGGAGGAATGGGGAATGGGATGGACACAAGGTTGATAAATTCACTTACCCACCTCTGGTGTAGAAGAACTCTGGGCAGAACCCTGCCTTATTTACCAGGTAAAAAGTAGAGTCGATTAGATTTGGCCTAGGGAAAGGTGAGAGGGGGGAGAAAAA
This sequence comes from Ursus maritimus, assembly GCF_017311325.1. NCBI lineage: Eukaryota > Metazoa > Chordata > Mammalia > Carnivora > Ursidae > Ursus > Ursus maritimus. The sequence continues at coordinate 107,938,820 of NW_024423319.1, read as the reverse complement.
GGAAAAAGAGAACACTAAATTGAAAGTATTTCCATTTGTCCATAATTGTTGAAGCAAAACCACAGAATAAGCAATAGAATATTTTTAAAAACCACTTTTAATGAACATATCACTACTCCTTCATCTCCTGTTTCAATGTTATTGCTAAACTGAGCTGAAATATCTGTGTAGCTCTTACTTATCTGTGCGCAATTGCGGCTGTCAGAGGCATGATCAAGAGCACCCTGAGAGAAGCCAAGTTAAAAGCAACAGATTTCATGTTGGGCAACATTTTCTTTTTACCTAGAAAACACTTACATACACTATCTGTGGATCTCTTGGTGAGGTGATTTCTCCTAGGAAACTTGCCCACACCAGAACTTCCCTGTGTCTAGCCACTTGCAGAGGATTCCCCTCTTCCATGCTGCTGCCCCCATACCAGGTCATGAGCCTTGAGCATCTCCCTAAGCCCCTCCCAGAAAATCAGATTAGAGAGGGCAGGAAGAAACAAGTGAAATAGCCACTTTCTCAAATGTCAGGACCCTGACACTGGAATCATGTAATTTAAAAATAGCCTCATAAATTTTAGAAGCAAGCCATAATGCCTGAAGAATACTATGATACTGTAAATGTCATAATACTTAAAGAAAATGTCTCAGATAACAGAGAAGACATTTGTTAAATATATAACATCAAAAATAAATGAAGCATATGAGGATTAGTGTGAGTATCCATGCTACAGGATTTGAGAGACTCTAGCCCCAAATAATTATTTGTTTTTTAATGTACTGCAAATTATCCATAACTAATGGCTTTGTAGAATAAATTCTACAGCTATTAAGCCACAATGATAGCTACTGTAGTTCATAAATTCTAAGGTGCAATATTTTACACATTTTTATATCTAACAAATCAGGATGCATCTTACAGTGAATAGTGTTTCATGGTTTTATTGGCATTTTAAAAATTTAGTAGCACATAAAAAAACAATGCACCTTATATTCAATGGTATCTTTGATTTGGTGGTATGTATAATTACCTATGATAGGGAAAAACTTTAGCATGAAGAATTTCAACTAAGAAATCATATTCCGAGTGACTTACTATGTACAAGGCATTGGGTTTAGGTGATGAGAAGACAAAATTACATAGAATGCACCCTTGATTTCAGAGTTAACAATATAGTAAGGGAGAGTCATAAATAATCAACTAAATAAATGCAAAAGTTAGTGCTATGGGAGCAAAGAGGAAGGCGGAAAGCATCCTAAGAGAAGGCCCATGGAGGAGGTGATTTTTTGACATGAGTCTTCAAGAATGAGAAGACTTCCATCATGCACATTTCATGCAGGTGGATATAGATGTAGAAGGTTGAAGAAGTAGGATCTAGCCTGGAGAAGAGGAGAAGCAAATCTGTACAATATGGAAATTGTTCAAGAAATATCAGAGAATTGTAATATCAACTGAAAAAGGAAACCAACTGGCAAGCCCAGTTTGGGCAGGGGTGGGGTGAGGGTGGGGTAATATTCAAATTGTTTGAGGCATAGTAAAGTTGAGGTATTTATAGGACATTTTAGTGGGCATTTGCCTTTTTTGAATGTCCATCCCATACTGAGGAATTTCCCCACTGTGTAAATTTTGTTAGAAAGAAGAGCTCACATCCCAATACAGAAGCAAAAAAAGCTAAATATTTGCTTTCTGACTCTCCTGATGCTAGGGTACAGTTGTGAGACCAGCCTTGGCCGAAAAGACATGCGTGTCCTGGGGTTTTAATCTGAAGTCAGTGATTCAAAAATGTAAAGCCAGGGGAGAATTCTTTTGGAGGTGATGGTAGTGGCAGGATCCAGTATCCATTAGAAATTGCAGTATTCAATATTCAGCGTTCAGCAGTACTGTTGTCACTACACTGGTTCCGCTGAATGATTTCAGCCAGCGTCCCAGTTATGAAACTTCCCTACAATCTTGCCAGTTTTCCAACCTGGTTTTCCAGCTTTCCCAGGAATGCTGAGAGATAGACAATATTTTTTTAACTGGTTGATTTTCTACTTAAATCTGTAAGACTGACTTTCTGTGGTTTGCAAAGCAAGAAACCTAGGTGCTACATACATCAGAAGATGTCTGACAAAGACTTGGAAAATGAGCACAGAGCATAGGAGGGAAGTTGGCCTACAGAACTAAAGAGGGGAATCACTTGACTAGGACTGAAAATTAAAGGTAAGGGAGAAAATATAGATAGAAAAGAGGGAGGAAGGGAATAGTATGGTTTTGGGAGGAGGATGGAGCAAGAACACTTGTATATGTGAGAGGGGAAGGAATAGTCAGAGAGCCATAGAAAGCACCTGTCCTGAGGGACTACTATGTACTAAATATCTAACATATGCTAACTTATTTATTATTTACAAATTTTGAGTTAGGTATTTGTATACTGACTTTGCAGATGAGGAAAATGGGATGCATAGACATTTATTAAATAACTTTCTGAAAGTCCCATAAATAATATGTGGTATAATCAGGATTAAAACTCAGATTTGTCTGATTCCAACATCACACTGCCTCCATGCCAGAAGCTTTAGGAAAGCACTTTGGTATGGAAGCCAAAGAGAAGGCCTTAGCACAAGAGTTCTCAAATCTGGCTGCACATTGGAGAGAGAAGGAAAATGCTAATGCCTGGATCCCATCCCTAGAATTTTCCATGTAATTGGCCTGAGGTGTAGCTTGGGGATAGGGAATTTTAAAAGCTTCCCAAATGATTCCAAAGTGCAACCAAGGTTGATAACCAGTGTGGTAGGTGCTATTTCAACAGAGAAGTGAAATGGCTTGAAGAATGAGTGGGAAATTAAGCTACAGATGCAGCAAGCGATGATGGTGACATATTTCTAGAGAACAGTGCAGTGAGGGGGGAAAGGTTTGAAGGACATGAGTTTCAAGTGGATTGAAAAATAAATTGCAAGTGGACACAGAGAAAGCGAGTGTAGACTATTCTTAAGCTATAAATATGGAGGTAAAGGGAGGTTGATAGATATGAGTAGCCCTTAGGAGACTTGTAGGAGAATATGCTTTGGGAAGATAAAGAGCATCAGATCATCCGTAGGCTGAGAAAAAGGGGCCCTTGGGAAGTGAGAATTGCAGATAAAAGGGAAAGGGTTGAAGTCCTGGAGGAGGTGGCGTCTGGTATTCAAGAGGAGAGAAAGGTTAACTTTTAGAAAGGAAAAGGACACTTTTTCCTTTAATGAAGAAGGAAAAGAAATTTTCGTGTCAGAGTGGACAGAGATAGGTGGTGGGAAAGTAATACAGGGAGTTCGAGGGAAGTGAAAGGGCAAGATCGGAAAATGAGTGTAAGGAATGAAATAAAAGAGTCAAAACAAAGGAATTGAATAGTTGCTCACCTAGAATGAGATAAAAGAAATTTCAAGAGTAATTAATCATTAGGATTACATGACTTTTGCAAACATACTTGAGAGTTTTGAAAAGGTAAGAAAATGGATAAGAGAGTTTACCCAGAGTTGGAGATTGCCCAGGCTGATTGGGTGGTCAAGAGAGTAAAGAACTTTGGGGTGCTACTGAGATCACATACAGATGTACATTTGAAATCTAAACAAGACTTTTTACTTTGACATAAAATTTAGTATATTAAAATTTACATGAGCCTCAATCCCTTAATTGGCACACAAAATATGCAAAATCCATACTATCATGTTGATATCCAAAAGTATTCAATGACAGATAATGATGACTCAGAGGAAGAAGCTGTGGTTTCAAATCAAGAAATGATTAGAAGTGATTAGACTAGTGGTTGGAGGCCTAAATAATTAATTTGGTAATTCATCTTTCCTATTTTCAGACAGGCACTGGCCAAAACATACTAATTTAGATATAGATAAAAATCAGCCCAATAAGTACAGAATGCTAATTCCATCAATTATGCCTTTCCTAATTCAACACGGAAAAGAAGTTTCTCAAACATTGCTCAGTTCCCAATTGTTTCTCAAACCTCATTATAGCCACAAACCACTTCACAATAAATGTTATTTGTGACAATATTTTATTTTATTTTATTTTATTTTATTTTATTTTTATTTTATTTTTTTAAGTAAGCTCTTTGCCCAGTGTGGGGCTTGAACTCAAGACTCCAAGAAAAAGAGTTGCATATTCTAATGACAAGCCAACCAGGCATCCCTATTTGTGACAACATTTTAAAGAAATGTTCCTCCAGACAACCATGGCGTTGAGCTTGGTACTTTGTGTTCTTTGAAACGCTCTCTTTTGGCTTCTGGGGAAGATGGTGGAGGAGGAGGACTCTAAGCTCACCTTTTCCCATGGATACAAGTAGATAACACTCACATCACTGTTAATAACCCAGAAAATGACCCAAAGACTGGCAGAACAAACTCTCCACAGCTAAACAGAGAAGAGGCCACATCAAAGTGGGTAGGAAGGGCAGAGACATGGTTGGGATCCAAATAGACCTGCAGGGCTCTCTGCCAGAAGGAGGGACACTGCAGGTGAAGAGAGGTTTAGAGAAACAGGATATCACACCAGGGACCCCACATGGGAAGGGCGAATCCCCATAACATTTAGCTTTGAAAACCAGAGGGGCCAAATTTTGCAAGTTCTTTCAGTCAGCTGTAACTCTACAAATCAGTGGGCTCAGCTCTGGGAGAGCCAGGTGGGTGAGAGAAAATTGAGTCCCCACCCATAAAGAGACAGCACAATAGCACAGGGAGATACAGCATAGAAATAGCAGTTTGAAAATTGCCTGGGTTATTCTGGGGCCCAAAGTTTGGGTATTTGTTTACTAATCTCATATTGTGTGCTGGAGGGGCAGGAATAAGATCCATTTTCTCTTATCTGGCCTCAACTGTGCCCTCTCTATCAGGTTCTCCAGTTGGGCAGGTCTTCCTCTCTGCCCACCTTGCCCTTGAAGTCCCTGGGTCCTGATTCAGTGCTTTGGATACATCAGCTAAGTTTTGTTCCTGAGGAGGCCAATGACCCAAGATTTTTCTGAAGAAAATGACTGAATCTGTTGCTTGAGAGAGGGATGTTACTGAGAATCATGTTTGTATGGGCCCCTTACATTTGGCATTACTAGTTTCACAGGCCACACTCTAGTAATATTTTGCCCTCTCCACCCCAACCTTGACATTTCTAACATTTTCTACTACCCCAGAACCTCTGGCAGCTGTATTTATGCTTAGTGTCCTACTATCTGTGGGGAAGGGGTGGACCCAGATTTTGTGTAGCCCTGAAGTTTGTATATTTAGGGGCCCTCTTTAAGACAAAGTTTACAAAACTACAAATACAGAATTAGGCATATGGCCTGAGAAAGAACCTATGCAATTGAGGGGCGCTGAACCTTGAGTTCTTTCAGTATATCTGCTATCTGGACTATGGTACAACAGAAAGAATGTAACAGAAAGAAAGAGTATTATATCTGGAGTTAGATTTCAAGCCCCTGATCTATTACTTGTGAGCCTAGAACACCTCCATGGTCAGAGAAGCTAGGGGAAATGGAAGACCCGAGAAACCTAGGAGCATAGGGACTCAGATATTTCCACAAGAACACCATCTGTAGAAGGTTTGTTTGAGAATCTACTGTGACAATTGATGTGAAGGGACTTAAAAAACTGAAGAGTGCTAATAAAATATGAATTGTGATTTTATCACACTCTAAGAAGTCTGCTTCCAGAGAAGTCTCTCCGTATACCTTCCTGGCCACTAGACAAGACCTCCGAGAAGATGGTGGTAGAAGTCTTGGGCATTGTCCTATCCCAATGGGTGGGCCATGATGAAAGTCAAAGTCACCATTCCTACTCTTTTTTTCTTGATTTGCATCCAGAATGATCTCTATACTAACCAAATTTTAATTAAAAGGAAATGGAATAGTAAGATATAATTTTTCACATATAAAATTAGCATATAGGTGGGAGTATTACAGCTTTCTTGGAAAGCAATTTGAGAAACTGTTAAGAACTTAAAAGATGAACATGGATACCTATTTTAAGGAAATAATTAGGCCAATGAATATTTTGACAGGGTTATTTATCATTCTGAATAATTGGAAACCTAACTGTACAATGTTCAATATTGGGTGAATGAATAAATAATAGTATACTAAAATAATTACAGTGTATTCAGATAATAGGCTAATATGCATTCATTAAAATAATGCTTCAAAATACTCCTTTAAATGAATATGTTTATAATATAATGTTATAAGAATTATGTGCAGAGTAAAATCTCAAGGTCAGAAGAAAATATGGTAAAAGGTTGACACTGGTTATCTGTAGGTATTGGTTTTTAAGTGTTTGTTACTTCCTTCCTTATTCTTTCATGTATTTTTCCAAATTTTCCATAATAGATAGATATCATGATTATAATCAGTAAAAAAATTAATTTAAAAACATGAAAAACTTGATCTGAAAATGGAGATACATATTGCTCATAAGAAGCTTGGTTTCAGATGGACTTCATTATCTGTATCAGTTAACAAGACTAAGACTTTGCTGGCAAGTGCCTGGTATCAGGTTTACTAGAATTTTAAAAAGGTCTCTGTCTGAGGGCAGTAGACAGGAACAGCTTAGTTTCATAACATGGTAAAAGAACAGGCAAATGGAACCTGATTCTACCAGCCTGTCTGCCTTTGAAATTGCATGCTACTTGTATAACTGCTCATGCTTGGTTGACAGATCAAGGGGCACCCTTCAGGTTCTCACATGGCAAGAATTTAGATGGTAATTTCAGGCTACAACAGATGGGAACTTCAAGCACAGGTCACTCAAAATATTAGTTGCTTTCTCTCTGTAGAGCTATGAAGAGAGGGAAGAAGTTACAGACCTGCCATAAGATAGTGCATTTGGTTCACTCCAGAATGCTCCTATCCGTAGGCTCAAAAGGCATAACACATACGGGGGCAGATGTTCAATTAAGGCACTCACAAAAGACCACTGGGACCAAGGGCAGAGAGTGACAGTCTGGCTAAAAGTTAAAGAAAAAACATCAAATTGGGGGTTTCCATGTAGATACACCGTCAGAAGGCCCTACAAACACAAAATGTATATTTGAAAAAGCATGCTATACTGTTCTACTTAGCAATTCAGGGCCTTAAATGATTCAGGATGAAATTTAAATGAAAAACATTTAAAATATTGGTAGCATAATACTCAAAGTGTTGAAATTTGACACCGAAAATTTCTTTAGGGATGAATTTTCCTTTTTAGGACTAAGATGGTGCCAGATTTTATAGGCAACAAGAATGAGTATTTCAGTAGTGGAGTTAAAGTATGAAAAATGTTTTCCAGATCTTAATAAGATGATTGAGTCTATGAATAGAATACTTTTAAATGAGTAAAAAGTGATGAAGTCATGAGATGTGAATTAAATTTAGAATACATGAAACCAATTGGGCTTTGAGGATCATGGCTCATATTTTTCCCCCTGCCTTTAGCTGAATTTAATGAAGACCTTTGAAATTTTCATACCTCTATCATTCAAGAGGCCTCTCAAAACATGCTTCATTATAGAAGGGTGACAACATCATAATCATATAATAGATGAAGGAGAATAACAACTGACAGAATTGAGAGAAAAGAGAAGTCAAAATAAATCATTTAAGAGTTTGTAGATGCTTCTTTTTAATTTAGGATAAATTTGAAAGTTATTAAAGATGGATAGGCAAGGCTTTTATAAACAAGAATGTTTACTTCTTTTATTTTTTTAAGCTTAATGTCTGATGTCCTGACATCTGCCCTTTGATCTTCTAAATGGGCGGGTTTTTTTTTTTAAGATTTATTTATTTATTTTAGAGATAAAGAGAGTGTGAACAGTGGGGAGGGGCAGAAGGAGAGAGAGAGAGACAGAGAAAGAAGCAGACTCTCCACTGAGACCAGAGCCAGATATGGGGCTCCATCTCACAACGCTGAGATCATGACCTGAGCCAAAATCAAGAGTCAGACACAACCAACCGAGCCACCTAGGCACCCCTAAGTGAATGTTTCTTAAGCCTTAATGAGACTCATACAGAAAATCTTGACTGTGGATATACTTTTAGGACTATACTCCACAAATTTGGAAGTTGGAACTTACAAACTATATAGATCACTCCCTTGAAGAAAGTAATTGTAAAACCATTTTTAGACTTGGCCTGGGCTTTTCTGATCACTCAAACAGTTTAAGTGACGTTTGTTTTGAGTGTGACACCAATACAGAAGCTGGACTGTGTACTTATGCTATGAAGTTGAGTAGGGAGATGAAGAATATCTAAATATGTTTCTTCTTTTTAGGTGTCTGTTTAACATAATAAACATTTGTTTGTGCATCTACTATGTACCAAACACTGGAAGACTATGATGAATAAGACAGTTCACCCAAGCTGTTCATAGCTCATGTTGGCCTGCCTCACCCCAACCCAGACACATGATAATCTCCTTTGGTAATCATTGCCTTACTTATTAATCCTCAACTTAATATGCTCCATGACTCAAACCCATGGCCACAGATGGACACATGGCCCAGGCCGAGCCAACCAGTCAAATTCTATTCTGAGCATGGGAATTAAGACTCTGAGTACTGAATTCAATTAAGAACAGGGGGCACTTGAACAGAAAGGACATGTAAAATCAGAACTAGAGTCAGCATCTTGGTAATTAAACCTCTACAGTCAAGCCCAAAATTAATGATCTGACACTGCTTCCCACCAAGACATCCTGACTTCCCTAATCATGCTACTCCCACAAACAGTTATGCCCATTTATATCTATGCATTTTTACTCATTTTTTCTCCCATCACCTTTTCCTAAGTAAATAAAAAATTTTCCATCTTTCAAGAACAACCTCAAGCCCTACTTCTTGACCATTCTAGACAACTTATTGCTCAAGAAACCCCAGTAGTAGTAGTAATGATAATTATAATAACAATCACAATAATAGCCAGCCTTTATTGGGCTTATATATACTGAGACACTATTTCAACCTCTCTCTATATATTATTTACTTTATAATAACCTTGTGCAGCTAGTACAATTATTATCATCATTTTATACATGAGGAAACTGAGGCAAAGGAAGTGAAGTAGTTTGCCCACTAAGAGATGATGCCATACCTAAAGGCCATGCATGTTAGATTTCTTATACTGTATCATCTTTACATATGCTATCTCTGTTAATCCTTACAGCCACCCTAGTAAGTAGGCTGAATTATCCCAATGTTGAAGATGAGAAAACTGAAGCTCAGAGAAGTAAAGGACGTTATTCAAGGTTACACAGAGAGTGTGCAGCATTTCAAAAGTAAAACCGAGATTGCATACCTACACTCCCTTGATTCCTAAGCACTAGATTACTTGTAGAATTCTGAGGATCAGGGCTACATGTTATACTTTTGGACACAGTGCCCACAAAATAATTCAATAAACAGAAACTAAGATGCTCTAAAAACATTTGTTCTAATAAGGAACCTAAAAAGAAATACTGGAATAAGTTAGCCCAAACAACAACTGATTTTTTTTTGCTTATGATGAGAATGAAAATTATACCTTCCTCTGAAACCATAAAGCTCCTAAAAGTTAATTAGCTTTGTGTTAATATTTTGATGCATCTCTGCACTTCTTAATCTAACTGCAAATTATTATTACATCAGCCATTCTGTCTGTAGCAAAATGAGGAAGGATAGCACAACCCCCAAAGTTGCTTATCCTTGAAAGATTTTCAGCTTGATATGTTGCTTCTTGTCTTTTGGCTTATTTCAGCTAGGATAGAAAGAGAGGAATGATTATTGTGTGGGTGTTTTTGCCTCATTTCTTTGCAGTAGAACCATATTTCATCCACCTATTGAGGGATGAGAAACCTCAGCTTAGAAAAGGAGGTAAACACAACCCATTTTCAATAGAAAAGAAACACATCAAGTTATACCTGACATTCAAAGAGCCCAAGGGAGTCTACTCTCCACCAATTAGAACAAAATTGAGTCTAGTTCTTTCTGCAGCTACTCTAAAGAAAGGTTTTGGGGTGAAGTTTTCTGAACCTTCTGTTGTGTTGATGAATGATGGGAAGCCATTGTTGATATCAAGGGATTAGTGGAAATGGAAATGAAGTATTGACTCTCAAGTTTGAATAGAACTTGGCAGTCATTTAGGTTTAAATATCTTCCACAACTGGTTATTGCCTATACTTAAAATCATTCCAGAGAATGCTTAGATTCCAGAGTTGGTTTATTCCATCTTTGGGTAGCTCTTGGCATATTAAAGTAAAACATTTCTTCCTTCTCTAGTCTCTCCATAGTAATAAATTATTACTCAAAGTTTGCCATAACTACATGTTATCATTATATTTATTACTGTTTTATACTTAAAATAATATCATAGTTGTATCTACTAGGAAGATATTTAACAATTATTTCCCACACATATAAAATTATGATAATATGTACTGTTTATGGAACCATGATGATAAAAGTTCATAAACATTAGGTATTTTACTATTATTGAGCACTTAGGGGATTTTTGAGGCATAATACTAAGCACATTACAGATACTCATGAAATCCTCACAATCATATTATGAGGTAGATATCATAAACTCTGTAAAGCAGATGAGAAAAATGAGACTCAAAGAAATTCAGTCTTTCTCAGTCATATAGCTAAATGGTAGTGCCACATTTTTTTAGGTCCTAAGTTGGTGCTAAAACAAACAAACAAAAAACATTAGTCAGTGCCACTTCCCAAGTCAAGATACTGGCTTTATACAAATTCTACGTAAACTCTTCTGTCTACTCATAAGGCTTTACATTGTATTGGACAGATTAACTGTGCGTGTATTAAATGTTTGTGAATGTAGGTCTAATAGTAGCCAAGTACTTAGAAAAAAAAAACCTCACATCACAAAAGTAGATATTTTGTCAATGCTGCTAGAAATCACTAGGGAGGTGTCCTCAGTTCACACCATATTGGTGGACAAGAAAATGTCTATACTGTATGTCAACTACACCTCAATTTAAAAAAAAAAGAAAAAAGAAAGAAAATGTCACAACTTTTATGGCTACAGTGACTATCCTTTGTTTCAGCTCAAGTATACTCCAAATCACTCTTTTTCACTTTCTCTGTGCCAAGGGGCAGAGAAACAATGATTTGACATGAAGTCAGCCCAATATATCCACCCAGAGTGGCATGTACCCTCAGTGTTACAAACAAAGAATAATATCTAAAGGTAAAAGAAAATAAGAAAAAGTTCATGTTTCATCTGATAGCACACAAACATACTTTAATTTTTTTTTGCTAGATTTTGAAACCCTATTAAATATGTAATGGTTCATTTTGATGTTTCTTCAGGTATTCTTCCAGCCACTATTAACATAATCTTGTCTCTACGGAATCATATGTTTCAGTTTCCAATTCCACAAACCTGTAACCAGTGTCTTAAGTCAATTTTTTAAAATGTGATTACTTATTGTGTTACTGTTTGGACCTCATTCGTATAAGCTTGTTTAATTGTCTGCTGTAATTGTTTGCTTGCAAATACATATAGCCTACTGAAAACTTGCAAATTAAGGCAACTTCTTGGCAACAAAACTACTCTCCAAGGATCTTGCAGATACAGAAAGTTTTTTTTTTTTTTTTTGTCTAGAGATTATAGGAAAATTCCACCAGTGGTCTCTTAAGAGCTACGGATGGAGCACAGTATCCAGAAGTATGGTCCATCACCATTGTCTAGTGTCTAGGTTGCATTTCACATTCATGAGGAATCCTGGAATAGAAAGGTGCTCCTGAACCACTTCACAACCATGATGATGGCTAAAATAAAAACAATAGAAAATAACAAGTGTGGGAGAGGATGTGGAGAAATTGGAAACCTTGTATATTTCTGGTGGAAATATAAAATGGTGCAGATGCTATGAAAAACCTTTGGGTAGTTTTTCAAAAAGCTAAACATAGAATTACCATATGACCCAGCAATTCCACTCCTGTGTATAAACCCAAAGGATTTAAAAGTAGGGACTAAAAAAGATACTTATACACTAATGTTCACTGCAACATTATCAACAATAGCCAAAGGTGGAAACAACCAAATGTCCATCAACAGATGAATGGATAAACAAAATGTAATGTATCCATACAATGGAATATTATTCAGCCTTAAAAAGGAATGAAGTACTAATACATGTTACAACATAGATGAACCTCAGAAACATTATGTTAAGTGAAACAAGCCAAAACAAAAGGAGAAATACTGCATGATTCCACTATATGAGGTATCTAGACTAGGCAAATTCATAGAGGCAGAAAGTAGATTAAGGTTAGCAGGAGATGGGGAAAGGGGAAAGGGAGTTATTGCTTAATAATTTCAGAGTTTCTCTTTGGAGTGATGAAAAACTTTTGGAAATAGATTGTGGCAAAGGTTGCACACCATTGTAAACATAATTTATACTACTCAATTGTGCATTTAGAAATGGTTAAAAGTTCAATTTTTATGTTATACATATGTTTTATCACAGTTTAAAAATAGTAATAATGTAATATACCAAAAACCATTAAATGGGTAAATTCTATGGTGCATGAATTATATCTCAATAAAGTTGTTAAAAGAAAAAAATGCTACTGAATTAGCAATGGTAACTGATGATGATAACAATGATGATAATTCTAATAAAAACAACTACCATTTGGCAAGCATAATTCGAGAGCTTTATGGGACTTTACCTCTCAAGAGTTTCTTAAGTTAAACATAACAGTATTGTCTCTCTTTTCACATGAGGTGCAGGGAGTTCAGGTAGCTCATACAACTTGCTAAGGGTCAAGAGCTAATAGTGGTGAAGCTGGGATTTAAATTCAAGACTGTCTGAATCCAAAATTCCTTCTCAAACTACCTCACCAGACCCATACCCCTTGAAATTTGCAGTATTTGCTAAAATATGTTTCTATAACTCCCCATTTTGGGGAGGGAAAAAAGGACTCCCACTCTCACTCTAATAAAGGAAGTCTAATGCCTTCATGCAGGCATTTCAAGTTCCAGAAAGATGCTGGTCTTGAACCACATACATCTCTATAAGATAAAATCTGAGTTGGGATGAAAGATATGGGGATGACTACAGGCATGGCTGCCTAATAGGGACTAATTAAAGAGGAAAAATATTGTTGAAGTTAAGAACTTGGGTTCTGTTGACAGATAGACTTGGATTTCAATCATGCCTCTGCCACCTTCTAGCTGCATAGTTTAGTGCAAGTTACTAAACCTCTCTAAGACTCAGTTAACTCATCTGTGAGATGAAACTAATATCTCTACTTGTTAAGTCTGATGTGAAGATTAAGGACAATAATGTCTATAAAGCATTTGGAACATCGTCTGGCAGGGAATCCACACTCAACACATGGAAACTCTTACTGTTACAAGAGATGATTGGATGGGAAATTTAGTAAAATGAAATAAGGAGGCAGAAACTGTATTAGTGAGGTAAGACACAGAAATGAGAAGATGAGATAAAGTCAATATTAAAAGGAAAGAAATGAAGGTGTTTTTCATGTATTTTGCTCTAAAGGACAGAAAGAAATTAAAGTCCTTCTCCAGAGATACACAGAACTAGAAGAATCTGAAGTTACTTTTGAGGCTTGAAACAAAAACATGGTGGGAGGGCAGGCAGGTGGGGAAAGTGAGGGGACTTGGGACAGGAGAAAAGGGGCAGAGGCAACAGATATAAGGGTAACTTTGTGTGGACTCTTAGGACTTTACGGTAACAGTACAAAATTGTTTTATCCCAGCCTCTACACTCATTGTATATTGAAGATAATTTTGTAACCTTATTTCCCCCACCCCAATTTTTAATTTTTAGAATTAACTGTATGTGCATGCCATCCCGGACATTATAGACATAACTAAGAGATATCTAGGGGGTTACAAATATTATTATCATTAATAGTAGGGAGCACCCAGATTCCAAAGATGACTTATTCAGGAGTGAAGAACATATATATTGGCTCTCCTAAAGTCCTCTTCATGTCTCCTAGTAATCTACGGATGAAATGAAGGGGTTTAGTAAGGACACTGGCAAACCCCATCCTGCTTTACTTTTTAGAATTACAAATATAACATTTACATATGGGAATAAAAATTCAAACCATAGAGAAGGAAATAAAAGGAAATCTTCATAATGTTTTTCCTTCCCACCTTTGTGCCACTCCCAATCATAATCTCCAATTGTAATGCACAGTTTTTATGTTATTCTTTCTTTTGTTCACTTTCCTTACTATAAATCAGTGGTTCTCAAATTGCTGTGTACACAAAAATTACCTGAAAAGCTTGCTGCTTGCTTTAAAAGATTACTGGTCCTCACACTAAGTTCTGGGATATAGCCAAGGAATCTGAATTTATCAAAACTAACAACAGTGGGTTTGATTAGGTAGGTTATGGGATAAACTTTAAAGAAAGTAAAAATATAAGATAAAGAAAAAGATTGAGAAGATTGAACCATGAAATTCCTGGAAATAAAGCAAGTATGAGGGGATAAAATTACAGAAAAAAACATAACATTTCCAAGAACTTTCTTTGTCTTTCTCTTTTATGTTACAGAAGATTTATTATTTTATTCCAGTCTTTTTATTCATTTTTATAGTTTTGGCAATAATATTTTGAACCCCTATGTCACTCTTATTTGTACTCTGATTACTCCTTTCTCCTTAGCAGGTGAATTTGATTTCGTATATACAACCTCTTCTCAAATGTTTCTGAAGATAACTCATTAGAATTTTTTAAAATTTTTCTTCTCTGAATTACTTGATTTATAGACTTATTCATTCTGTTTATTCAATTTTGTGCTGTTGGCTTCTCAAAAGTAGGATTTTCTTTGGTGTACTTCCATTGTCCTCCAAAGCCACTTCTTGAATAACAGAGCTAACTAAGAACCTTCAGTTGTGATTTGGACACCATAAATGGCAGCCCTCACTTCAGGGTACAGAAGCAAGGTAGCAGACAAGCAGCCTGGATGCCAACATCCTTTCCCTTACCAAACCTCCATATACATTATATACATTCACAGCTGTCATTAGATAATATCTCAAGGCACACAATATACCTAAGTCATACTTCATTACCAAAATGGGTATACCTAAATCTATATTTCAAATAGTCTATCAAATAAATTTAGGGGTTGACTTTTAGGTAAAACTGATTAGATTGTCATTGTATTTAATTCTTAAGAATTAATTTTCATTTTGTTCATTTGTGCCTAAATTCTTATTACTCTTCACAGAAATCTTTTAAGCTATTTGTCAATTTTGTGAAGGTCACCTTGATTATGATTGATTAATATAATAGAAATTATAACTGGAGCACATTTAAGGTACAAGCTATCACAATATGCTGAAAATGAACAGATGAGTGAAGGCCTGTCTTAGTTTGGGCTCTCTCAGAAGCAGAGCCCAAGTAAAGAATCTGAATGCAAGTAGTTTATTAGAGGAGTGATTCTAGAATGCTCAGTAAGAGAGAGGGGAGATAGGAAAGGGAATAAAAAACACTAAAGGGTACATTATTGAGCAAGTTGCTACTGTGGGTGGTTGGGACTTAATCCTGCTGAAAATTTTTGGGTGACCATGTAGGTTATCCTTTAGGGTTATATACTATACACTTCTGAATGTCCACTCACTGATACTCTGGTTTTCCATTTCCCCTTCATTTTTGAGCCCAAAGGTTTTCTTTACTTACCCGCAATCTCAGCTATGACTCTAAGGATGTTTGTAATAGTTTATTCAGCTTTTCCAACTATTATGTTGTGGGAGAGTTTTCAGTTTATTTAATTTACCATATTTTCTAGTCTCCCCAAATAGAAATGTTAGGAAAGACAAAAAATCAACAAATATATATTAAAAGATATAAATGTCCTAGAAGAATGCCTAGCATACTGTAAGAGCTAATTAAATGTTAGCAATTGCTAATACTGGAGATAGTAGTAACACAAGTCATAGAAGTAGTGGCAGAAAAAGAGAGAGAGAAATTGATGGGGCTACTCTTGATACTCCTGAGAGGAAGAACACAAGAAAGTTTGTTCCAACAGCATTCTATTTCATATTATTCCCACTGAAGTCCTATTCTCTGCACATGTATCAGTTTGCATCATTGAACTTGCATCATTGAACATATATGAATTATGTGAGAAAACTTTTGATCTCATTAGCAGTTGGTATGAGAACATCTTTGTAGGAAAAGAACAGTTTTATTAAAAGGGGTTTTGTTAAGCTCACTGTGAGGTAGAAGTAATTCTCAGATTGCTCAAGTTTCATCGGAAATGAGAAAGGGACTCTGCATATTTAGTAAGAATAACTTTGGGAATTTCCTGATGGGGGAACATCAAGGAGATAAGGCCCTTGACTGTTGGATGTCTGAAGAAAGATTTCTGAAAGAATCAAAGCTTTGAATGGAGACTTAACTTAAATATCCACAGTGTGTTGTAAACTAAAAACCCTCTCCTAACAGTCCCTTTTGAAATCCTTAATACAACTTTCATTACTCACTAACCATTTTATGTGAATGGAGTTTCAGTTTGAAGGAGCTCAAAAAAAAAAAAAACTACTAAGGGATGCTTATATATCTGAAGGATGATAGCAATTCCCCTCTTCCTTGGGATTGGAAGCTGTGAGATATTCTATGAGCTGCCCCTCTTAACTAAAAGATCAAGCAGAGGGGAAAAGGGCATTCTGGGGAGAAAGAACAGCATGAGCATCTTCCTGGAACTTGAAGCAGATCAGTGAAGGTAGATCCCAGGCTACAGGGTAGTGGTTAGGCAAGAGGTATGACCAGAAGAAATGGCAGGGAACAGACTATAAAGAGCCTTCAGTGCTGTGCCAAGGATATAGAATTTTTAATATAGATGATAGGGATTACTAAATAGTTTACAAGCCCAAAATCTATTCCTATTTAATACTGTGGAAAGACAATTATTGACATATTTTGGGATAATGCTTTGGAGGGAAATAAGGCCAAAGGCAGGCTGAGAAGCTAATTTGGGACTATTGCAGAGCCTTAGCCCAAGGAGAATGAGAACCTGGATAAAAGAAAGGGTAGTTGTCATGGTTCGTCTCCCCCTCTGATTCCCCCCCCCCTTAATTTTTCCCTTCCTTCTCTTAATGTCCTCCATGTTATTCCTTATGTTTCACCTATAAGTGAAACCATATGATAATTGTCTTTCTCTGCTTGAGTTATTTCACTTAGCATAATCCCCTCCAGTTCCAGTTTCAGAGGGGAGTGGTGTGGAGGGATAGGTTAGCAAGGTGATGGGTATTAAGGAGGGCACATAAGGAGGAGCGCTGGATGTTATCTGCAAACAATGAATCATGGAACAGTACATCAAAAACTAATGATATACTGTATGGTGACTAACATAACATAATAATAAAAAAGAAAGGGTAGCTGAGCTGAAGGTGATGGGAAGAATTTGAGAGCTCTCTACAAGACAGAAATGACTAATTTTGGAAGAGTAATGCATTCATTAGGTAGGCTAAGCTGTAGTAAATAATGGACCTGAGTGTATATAATGGTTCAAACAACGTAAAAGTTCATTTCTTGCTCACATTAGCCCAAGGAAGATGTTCCTTGACAGCTAGAGACTCTCCTCCATTTGGTGATTCAGGAATCTGGGCTCCTTCCATCTTATGGTTCCACTATCCAGTAGAACTTCATGATAGCAGAAAGGAAAACAGAGTGTGAAGGGGGAACACAACACATTCATTTTCATAGCTTTGTTCAGGAAACGGCTCATAACACTTCCACAAACATTCTGTTCACTAGTACATCATACCATGGCCATATCTTACTGTAGTGGAGGCTGGGAAATGTAGTATAACTCCATACCAAGGGAGAAAAAGAAATGGATTTTGGAAAACATCTAAAAGTCTCAGCACAATCAGTAAGGTAAAGAAAGGATCTTGAAATGATTCTCAATATTCAGATTAGCTAACTGGATGAATGGTGGTAATATTAAGGATTATAGGTTTGCTTGGAGAAAGGTACGGTAATGAGCTCAGTTTGGAACATGTTGTCAGGGATGCCTGTGAAACGTGTGTGGAGATATGCATTATATCTGTCTATGCATATTCATCCTTAAGGATTAGAGACATACAACATTGGCAATTATGCTAATTTACTAAGTTTCATATAAGCTTTAAATGTGAAACCAACATATATAAGATCTATTTGAATCAAATCTCTGAAAGCCCTTCCACTGAATCCTTTGTTGGTCTATACTCACATGCACAGACAGGGAAAATACAACTTAATATTATTCCAAAGCAGGAAGCAAAATGATTTCCAATAAAAGCTAAACGATATGTTCTATTCAGAACTGAATTATTACACGCTGCACAGCCATCCACAATGAAAAGATTGGGAGCATTGTCCTGGTGTGGCTGTGCTTGGTTACAAATCAGGGGAACAGGCAAAATTGGGAATCTTTGTTTGTTTATTTTTCATAGAACTCCTTTTTAAAATATGCCCCATGTATCTGAGAGAGGTGAAGAGGAGCTATTAAAGTATCTGATGCTTGAGAACAGGCTCACCCTTCCTGTGAGCCTTCGAAGTAAATTGCCTCAACGTGAAATCAACTCTCAGGTTCTCCAGTAACCATATTCCCCCTGTCTGTAAGCCAACCATTAAGACAAACTGACTGTTCTTAGGACAACTTGGTAAATCACTGAGATTTCAGCATCCTTTATGATTATCTTGTGGTCTGAAAGTGCTTTGTCACCTCCAAGACAGAGGTTTTTCACTTGAATGACCCAGGTGACTGGATGAATTAAAATATTCCCATCTTTCTTTTTTTTTTAACTTTAAAGAAAATAATGAAGTATATATATTTATTATTAATTAACCTGGATAATAATACTTAAATCAAGATTTTCTGTACCTTTGGTGTATCAAACTTTGTTTCATTATTGTGTGATAACAGCACAGGATGAGGGTGAGATGGAAGCATTAAATGCCTTACTGGAATCATCACAAAACAGGCAGTTAAGTGAATATACGTGTTTCAACATATTCAGTCAGGGTCAGCTGGGATACATAATGCATTAATAAATAGCTATAAAACATGCTTAAGAATTGTCCAAAATCAGGGGCGCCTGGGTGGCACAGTCGTTAAGCGTTTGCCTTCGGCTCAGGGCGTGATCCTGGCATTGTGGGATCGAGCCCCACATCAGGCTCCTCTGCTATGAGCCTGCTTCTTCCTCTCCCACTCCCCCTGCTTGTGTTTCCTCTCTCGCTGGCTGTCTCTATCTCTGTCAAATAAATAAATAAAATCTTAAAAAAAAAGAATTGTCCAAAATCTTATCATGTGAAATATAGAACAATAAGACCAAAAAAACAACTATAAAATAAAAACTCTATGGAAACCTATACATCACAAAATATACCCAAGCAGTTGAGAGTGGGGGCAGGTGATAGGGAAAGAGAAAGAGTGTGTATATAATGCTTTTTGCCCTTGGGAGAAAAAACTCTGGCAGTATAATAGTTTGTTAGAAAAGACCTCAGCACAAACTGCCAAAATGATATAAATGAAAATGCTTCTCTTGCTTTTCTTCACAGAATAAATATTTTTCTACTCATACCAATGAAAACCCCAGACACTACACAGCCAGCCAATCTGTGTTTACTTCTCTCTGTTATGTAACCTGTCTTTCCCCTAACTCTCATACTCCACAGGGAAGTCAGATTTCTACAAACAGCCTAAGATGAAATCATCATTATTATGGCTTTTGCATGCCGAGTTGTGGCTTGGTCCCATAATTCCAAGGACTAAACCCATAGAGACGAAAAAGATTAGCAAAAGCTCTTTGCCACTCTAGCTGCAGGAGTCCACTTGGAGGGCTTCTCCACTGACTAACCCCCATGGAAACCCAGTGCCAGATTCTGTAACACTACAAAACACATGGTTGCATTACATACTTCTTTATATGGATGCCAGATGGAGCTGCCAGTAGGGGAAAACGACCAGATCTTGAATCTATATTTCTTCTAGGGTTCGAGGGAAAAAGGAAAACCCATCACATGTCAATTAATAACATGCCCTCAGTCCTTGTCCTTCTCCCTCATTGGGAGCTCACTGCTCCAATTAATTTCTACCTCAATTAATATTCATCAAATGTCCACAGTGAGCTAGGCCCAGCTGGGGGTGGGGGACCAAATAAGGACAATCACTCGTCTGTCCATATTTTTGGTATGGAATGTGTTCATCAATATGGAAATTTCCAGCACCCCTACTGACCTTGAATAGCTGGTCTTCATGATCTCTTCAGAAGTAATTATTAAGCCATCTGCCTTATGTAGACATATATGACCCTAGAGGAATTCCAGTGCAAGTAAGAGGTACATCTGTCTGATACATCTGCCTTTGTGTATGCCAAGAACCTTTTTATAGAGGTCTCTGTAGTAAGATGTTTAGAGGATGTCAACAAATTACAATCCTAACTATATACAAAAATGTACATTTAATTTTCCTTTGCAAAAAAAGAAGAGTAATAATGTTGACATTTAGAATGTATTCAGCCAATAGTTCAGATGAACCAGATTACAAAAAAAAAAAAGGCATAAAGAGATAATCCAGTGTTCCCAGTTCTCTATGGAACAAAGCTGAGTTAAAGGATTTCTAAATGTGAAGTGATGACAATTTTCTAAGTTTTCTTTGCTCTGAAATTCATTGCTTAATATTTCTCGGTGGCAGGCGCAGTCAGTGGTAGTCTCACGTATACTTTTCAAGATAATACAGCAAACCTGAATTAGCACTAGTCTGTTAGCTTTAGAGCTATCTATGTATGCAAATAAGCTTTTACCTGAATTTTCTATATTTGAAAACTTATCCACTGACAGGTAGTTATGAAGATTACTATATAAGTCCACAACAAGTCTGAGGCATTTTTAAGGCTATTCTGAACAATTCTAAATTATTAATTCTGGCTTAAACGAGGTAAAAAAAATTATACAGTCTCCACAGGAAATTAATTTTCTTACCTTTCTTAGTAATAAAAGCAAAACTCTCTGGGATCTAGTGTTTTGCTAGTACCTTCCAAAATGTCCATTGTTTATTCTGATTATCTCAAATTGAAGGTAAAATGTTTGCATTACCAACAGCCCTTTTTTGCAGTTAATGGGTACCTCAATTTATCTTGAATAGCATACAATAGTATTCCAAGCTGGAGCTTTGCATAAACTGGGAAGAGTATCAATATGGGTTCAGCTATGGCCTTCAGTTAAAGGGAAGAAGTAAACTCCTGGTGACCAGAAAGAGAGGAAGCCAGGGGATCAACACCCTTTCCTATTCTTCCCAACTTCTTATTTCATGTAAGTGCCTCCCATTGGTCAAATGGGAAGCCAAAGGACCAGGGAGCCTACTGTGGTAGTCTGCAGAGGTCAGTAGCAGGCAGAGTGATACAAGGATATGCGGAAAAAAGGGGAACATATAAGACATTCAGCCTAGAAGCCCTGCTTCACTGTTGGATGTTTTTGGACCCTGCTCTAATGATAATGCCAAGATCTCTTTACGTCACAATGTGAAAGGTGAGATTAATAAGCATGTACTGTACTATGAGTACAATAATTTAACTATGTAATAAATAGTATATTGTAAAATGCAATAGTCTACAGTTATGATGCACTAATAAACCATTCTCTGAAAATTCAGCATACCAGAGCTATACTGGTTCAATAGGTCAAAGGTATTTACCAATAACATATGGGAGATACATGAAGTGAAATAATCTGTTGCAGGAGATTAATGTGAAGTTCTGAGTCTATATTAACATATTTTGAGAAACTTAAATATAGTTATAACTTAATCTTTAATTTATTTTTATTTTTCCCAAAGTTTCCCTGTATATGAATAACTTGAATTTAATGCATTGTTCACATGAACCCAACTAGTTTAGTCCTGAATACAAAAAGTCATAATATGACAGAAATGTTCACTTAACTCTAGATCATGTAGTTACCTGAATAATCAAATAAATACTCCACTGGAATTTTTTCCTTTTTCCCTTTTGTTTCTATAAAAATGATTTCAAACACTATTTATATGCATTATTTCTGCTGCATTAATGACTTTTGGACTTAACATATTCAACTAAGCTTTTGTCTCTCTCTTGTATTTATTGAGGCATCCCTGGGTAAATAACATTTTGAATAACTCATTCACCAGTTGGCTCTTCTACAACTAAAAGACCTCCATTAGTATCAGTTGATTCCCATTTCCTCTTGTAGAACTGAACGAGGGGTCTCCATCTATAAGAGCCCAGCTCTCCCTTGAAATCCTGTTCATTATAACAAATACTTCAGTTTTCTCTGAAGAGTGATAACTCCTCAAATACTCCTCAAAGAGAGCATTTGGCTGCTAATGTGATCCTACCCACCAGGGAGTCTTTAATGGCTGGCCAGGGAGCCAGCCCTCCTGACTGATTCACTCTGCTAATCCACCACTGAAACTCCTCACAGCAATCTGTGCATGGAGGCAAAGCCCAGATGCTAGGTGGCCAGGACTTTGTAGTCCTTAAAAGAGTATTTCTCAGCCTTTTTTTGATTACCACTCTTCACCTATACAGACTTTTTAGACATATTTTTCCAAATAACATCCCCACACCATGAAATTTTAATACCACAGATTCACTGTGTATCGGTTTATGTACTGTGTGGCCTTTTGGAAGTTCACAAATCATTATAATATCTAAGATTTTTTTTCCCCACCAAGAACCAATATGTACCTCCTTGGAAGTGACCATCACCTCCATTGAGAAGGCATGCCTTATTTGGAGGACTTAAAGGCCTCCAAATTATAAGATACAGGTTTACTGATTGCTACATTATCTGGAAGTGAAGAAAGAAGAGTGAAGGATAATGGTGGAAAACAGATGAAAATAAAAGACTACCATGATTTTGACCTAAGGTCCTAATCAATCAATCAATGAGAGATTTCCTGAGTTCTGACTGTGCTGTATAGGTATACAGATATAAAAGATACAGGATAGGGGTGCCTAGGTGGCTCAGTTGGTTAAGTGACTGACTCTTGATTTCAGCTCAGGCCTTGATGTTAGGGTTGTGAGTTCAAGCCCCGAATTAGGCTCCACACTGGGCATGGAGTCTACTTAAAAAAAAAATAGGGGGCACCTGGGTGGCACAGCCGGTTCGGCATCTGACTCTTGATTTCAGCTCAGGTCATTATCTCAGGGTCATGAGATCTAACCTCATGTCAGGCTCTGGGCTCAGCGGGGAGTCTACTTGAAATTCTCCCGCACCCTTTCCCTCTGCCACTCCCCCTACACACACACTCTCTTTCTCTCAAATAAATAAATAAATAAATCTTTAAAATAAATAAAAATTTAAAAAAATAAATAAAAGATATAGGGTACAGCATTGTTTTTTTTTCTAAGGTTCCATTCTTTAAACATCTATTCCATATGCACAGGCCATCTTCTGATGTTCCCCATATATTTGCCATGATTTTCAATGTAATTAAATTAAGACTTCATTCTCTGAAGGGCACTTCTGAAAAATACTTCTCTATGTACAGTTATGCTTACAAAGATGTGAAAAATCACAAAAATATAATGAAAACTCAGCCTTAGTCATTTTGCTAGAGTCAGGGGAAGGAATGCATGATTGGCTTTCTAAATAGGAGCTTCTAGGTTTGGTGCCAACCCAGGCAAAAGTAAATTGCTACACCAGTAATACAATTCCCTTCATTTCCAATTTAGTAATATAAATATTCCTATTAACGCTTGCTCTGTCACCATAGTAACAATGAAGTGTTCCTGGACCTGAATTTAAAATGAGTAACTAACAGCACTTGGGCAAGGAGACATGCCCTGGAAAAGTGGGTCCCAGACACAGGTCAGTTGATCTCCCACATTTGAATCACCTGCAGAGCCTGTCAAAACTGCAGACACAAAGGTTATAGCCAGACTTAGTAGAGAAGAATTTCCAGAAGTGAGGCCCAGGGATCAGCAATGTATTTTTCAAAAGCTTTCCAGTTGATTCTAATTCACAGCCAGATTTAGAAGGCACTGCAGGATAGTCGAAGGCATTCATTTGTTACAGAAACAAAGAAAAAAGCTATAGTGCTCTGATTCAGATTTTGCTAGTCACCAAATTTGTGATTTTGGGCCAACCACTTAGAATTCCATTCACTTTACCCTCTTCTCTGTATGTTTTCCAGCTCCTCCTTATTCTTAGCTTCCTCTCATCTATAAGTCCCTTACATTCAAGTTGCCTCAGGGCCTCTCTTAAGCACCTTCTCTTTGTATATCTTTCAGCTTCTGCTGTCACTGACAATTTCCTTGCTCTTTCCTTTTGTTTCCTACTCCAAGTACCTGAAGAAAATTAAACTGATTCAATCCACCACTATCATCCCTGATGGACAATGTTCTCATAGGCTATTAGGACCACTAGGAACTCTAGGCTACTGGACCACCAGACAGCCTGTAGTTTGGGTGCTTTAGAATTGGATGCTCTCCCCAGTCCAGACAGCTGAGGCCTGAGTTATTGGGATCACATGGTACAGAAGAAGGTCATCTCAGTATCTGGAACCACTTAGGGCAGTTTTCTTCAATAAACCTTATGTTTATGGTCATAGTTGCCAATCTGAGGCATTGCTTAAAATGGTCCCTTCCTTCTTTAAAATTCTATAATTTTACTAATAAATAATACTCCGCCAAGCACATAGATGATGACAAGTGCATACATCTTGATTCAGTGTTATAATTCTAAATAAGTCATCTACTTCTTAAACGCCTTTAAGGAACCATAGGAACCCATATTGGTTTTTTATTTGCTAAAGGTTGTCCTTGCTGTGTGGCAGTCTTTCTTACTTATTCCTTGATAAATAAGAGGTTATTGTGGTATCATTCATGAATATTCAAAACAATAACATTTATTTCTTTTTCTTTTGTCTCTGAAGAGAGGGATTCCATCACCATCCAAACCTAACTCCTACACATGTGCCATGGATTTCACTTCCTCTTATCAACTTCAGGACCTGAACTCACCAATTTTCCTTAATTGTCTTTAACTTTTTTTCCCCCTTACCGCCTTCCTCTCAGTCTATACCCATGAACACTTCATTCCCGTTTTCAAAAGAAAACTTTCTTTAGACCAAAATCTCAATAGGGGTGATGAACCCATACTTCCTTCCTCTGTGGATTCTGAAAATAAGTGCTTTGCTCTCATGATGCTCCTTTCCAATTTTACACTGACTCTTTAACCCACTTCTGCCCCAACCATCCATCTGAAATTATTTTGTCCAAGTGACCACTGCCTACCTACTTTCTGAGCCCTCTGATTATATTTTTTGTCCTTTTCTTACTTGAAATTTGACACTGCTGATCACTCTTCTTAAAACTATCTCTTACCTTGGCTTCTATGACCTCATTCTTTTGTGGCTCTCCTCTTACCTCTCCATTTCTAATGGATCACCTTTATAGACCATTCATATACGAGTCACTACCCTTTGACTACTATCTCTACTCATCTCATAGTTTGAACACTGGTATCTTAATCAGATATTTCAAACTATTTCATCTAATACTTTTTTCAACTTATATCTATGTCTTGACAAGAATTTAAAGATTCCACTTTGGGAGAATGTAATTAAGGGCAGCGAATGCTTTTCTTGCTTCCCCTTTCCTCCTAAGCACTTAGTCTCAGGTCAAATGCATCAACCAGATCTAGCACAAACTTGAATACAGTTCCTTGGACCCATTCTGAGTATAGTAGATTGTGTGTTGTTCCATCTAGATCCTTCTTCATGACTGAAGGTCTCATTACTTCAGCTTCTGGTAATGTAGCCAAGAGAGTCCTCAACTCTCTCCAGAAATTGCCCTCGGTTGAAAAAAGCTGCTTTACATAAGGTCATGGGTATTTTCCAGGGGCAACCTGCATTCAACGAGCATAATTTGGAAGTATAAAGATATAGCCCCTTTGTTTCAGTGGTCCTCTTATCCCTTTGCCTGGTATGCTTCCTTCCCTGACCCTCCAGGTATTGATCTGTAGAGCACCCTCCCCCAATAAACCCGCTGCATGCTAATCTTTCTCTCAGGGTCTGCCTCATAGGGGAGCCAAACTGCAACTCTAAGTCACCTAGGCAGTCAACCTGATTGTTCACTATGTCCAGCTGATGAGCACTACATCAATGCATATACTTTGTATTTCAACATCCTCTATGTTGCCAGGCCTCATAGAAGCCCACCCGATTAAAAAGGTGGATAATAAAACTCAGTGCAGGGAGGTAATGCATGCAGAACACTTTGAAAAGTCATAAAAGAAACTTGAAAATGTTCTAAGTGAATCAGGAAAGAAAACATATCAAAGAAAGGGAAAGTGGCATAAAGTTCTGAATTAAGTCAAGTTTTAGAAAGGAATAACCCTCTGCAACATCCTGGAAGTAGAATAAGCACATAGTAGATTTTCCAAGACAGTTCCCCATATCAACCTGATTCCTCATTCTACCTCAAAGAGACTTTTAAGTATGTGAAATCTGCCATGAGATTAACTCAAAAAAAGTCTAGCCTGGCTCTGATAGCCAGGCGACATAAGACCTGCCCTTTAAGAATTAATCCCTAGCCTTACAAAAGATTTAGTGCCAAATTTAAGGATGAAGAGATAGACAAACGTTCAAGCTGCTTCCAAATTGCCCTTGTTTGTTTTCTCTCTGCACAGTTTGTGACCCAACCTTCACTCCCCAGATACATCTATTTCCCAATTCTCAGTTGTTGCCCTTGATTTCTCAGACGCTGAGGATCCTCCTTATAGCCTAATGTCACTGAACATTAAGCTAGTCCTGTAACAGACCCCAGTTCCCAGAATCTCCCTCAAAAACAGTTGTGACTTGTTTTAGGCTGTGCTGTTTGTTTAATCAGTTAAAAAGAAAAAAAAAGTGGGGATAAGGTTATACAGAGCACCATTCTACTAATGAAATATGCACGATGAATGTTAACATTCAAAGTATTGTTTCAAACAGTGATATCCATCTCCTCATGCTCATTTGCTTGCATGTTGAAAAAAATGACCATCATAAGGCCAAAATCCAAATGCTAAAAAGGCTCTTTGATTTGCAGCTGTGACCACTGTTTGCAGAGTCATTTGGTTCTCCACCCTGCCTCTCAGAGACACTGTTGTCCTCAAGCTGTCGTTCCAACTGGGCTTTCCTGCACCCTTGAGATTTTTGCCATCCCTGTCCAACGGCCACTAATGTTTTCCACCCATGCCCAACAATGTGGTCCGCTCTAGCAGCTGTGATTCAGAGTGTTTTTAAAAAGCTCTCTTTGCCTTCTCAGTTTGTGGTCACTTCAGTTCTTCATTCAGTAGGGGTTTGAGTGCCCATTGCCTACCACTGTATAGTAGGACTGGGTTAACACAAGCATTTCATCAACACAGAGATTGACTATGTTTTACGGCCCTCTTTTTAATTTATTTATGAAAGCTCTGGTTATCTATTAGTGTATTACTTAATGGTACAAACCAGCAACTATAATTTATTATTACTTTTATTATCTCTCATATTTCTAGGGTTGACTGGGTTCAGTTATGTACTTCTTGCTCAGAGTTTCTCATTCGACTACATGCTAGTTGTTGGTCTCATCTCAAAGTCTTCCTCACTCACATGTCTTATGGTTGATGGTGGCAGTTGACTGGGACCTTAACTGGAATTGTTAGACAGAACATGAACATAAGTCCCTTCCATACAGCAGTTAGGTTCCAAGAGCAAGCATCCCAGAGAGAGAGCCAGATGAAAGCTCTATCACCCTTTTTGACCTTGCCTTGGAAGTAACATGGCATCACTTCTGCTATATTATTTTGGTCCATACAGTCATAAAGGTCCACCCAGCTTCAGGAGGAAGACACATAGACTCCACCTCTCAGTGAGGGTGGGGTGAAATACATCATATGAGGAGAATGCAGAATGGGAGATATTGTTATGACTACCATTAAAAATACAGTCTCTGACAATACATAATTTTTAAAAATTACATAAAGATATTCGTTGTAGAATACTTTAAGATACATATAAGTAATAATTACTCTTTAACATTAAATGGGACTTATAACCTGCTAAGGAAGATAGAAGCACTGTCAACTTCGGGCGTTTCAAACCTATATGAAAATTCTGTTTTCTAATCCCAATGTTATGATCTATTGGTGTTTCTGCTGCTTCCAGATACAAAAAGCAGTCTGAGAGATAGTTTAAGTGGCTAAATATTGAGAATTTTGACAGTGTGATGGTTAATGGAGGTTCAACAAGACAAAATATATACAGCCAGAACGGTCTCAGAAAACTCACTCTGTGCTTATCCCATTTACATAATGTTGTAGAGGACTATTCCTTTCTAAAACTTCACTTAATGCAGAGCTTTATTCCACTTTGCCTTTCTTACCTTTGATATGTTTACTTCCCTGAAACACTTAGGAGAACATTTCTAGAGTTGTTTTTATGCCTTTTCAAAGTGTTCTACATGTATCGCCTCCATTTGATCCTCTATAGTGCTGTCAGTCATTTGTAATGCCAAATAGAACAATTAAGTTACAACTTTGTATTGTCATTGAAAATAATCATTTGCACAGCAGCACCTGAGAAAATAAAAGATGGTAAATCAGTATTGTGGCAAAATTCTCAACAACATCCTAGCTAATAGGATCCAACAGTACATTAAAAGGATTATCCATCATGACCAAGTGGGATTCATCCCTGGGATGCAAGGGTGGTTCTACATTTGCAAATCTATCAGTGTGATAGATTATATCAACAAGAAAAAAGCCAAGAATCATATGATCCTCTCAATAAATGCAGAAAAAGCATTTGACAAAATACAGCATCCTTTCCTGATTAAAACCCTTCAGAGTATAGGGATAGAGGGTACATTCCTCAATCTCATAAAAACCATCTATGAAAAGCCTACAGCAAATATCATTCTCAATGGGGAAAAGCTGGAAGCCTTTCCCTTAAGATCAGGAACACGACAAAGATGCCCACTCTCACCATTATTATTCAACATAGTACTAGAAGTCCTTGCAACAGCAATCAGACAACAAAAAGGGATAAAAGGTATCCAAATCGGCAAAGAAGAAATCAAACTGTCTCTCTTCACAGATGACATGATACTCTATATGGAAAACCCAAAAGAATCCACTCCCAAACTATTAGAAGTTATAGAGCAATTCAGTAATGTGGCGGGATACAAAATCAATGCTCAGAAATCAGTTGCATTTCTATACACGAACAATGAGACTGAAGAAAGAGAAATTAGGGAATCCATTCCATTTACAAGAGCACCCAAAATCATACGTTATCTTGGAATTAACTTAACCAGAGACGTAAAGGACCTATATTCTAGAAACTACAAATCACTCTTGAAAGACATTGAGGAAGACACAAAAAGATGGAAAAATATTCCATGCTCATAGATTGGAAGAATTAACATAGTTAAAATGTCCATGCTACCCAGAGCAATCTACACTTTCAATGCTATCCCAATCAAAATACCAATGACATTTTTCAAAGAATTGGAACAAACAGCCCTTAAATTTGTGTGGAACCAGAAAAGGCCCCGAATTGCCAAGGAATTGTTGAAAAGGAAAAACAAAGCTGGGGGCATCACGTTGCCGGATTTCGAGCTGTACTACAAAGCTGTGATCACAAAGAGAGCATGGTACTGGCACAAAAACAGACACATAGACCAATGGAACAGAATAGAGAACCCAGAAATGGACCCTCGGCTCTTGGGCAAACTAATCTTTGACAAAGCAGGGAAAACATCCAGTGGAAAAAGACAGTCTCTTCAAAATGGTGCTGGGAGGGCGCCTGGGTGGCACAGTGGTTAGCTGTCTGCTTCGGCCTCAGGGCGTGATCCCAGCATATGGATCGAGCCCACATCAGGCTCCTCTGCTATGAGCCTGCTTCTTCCTCTCCCACTCCCTGCTTGTGTTCCCTCTCTGGCTTTGTCTCTATCTCTGTCAAAAAATAAATAAAATCTTTAAAAAATAAGAATAAATGGTGCTGGGAAAATTTGGACAGATACATCAAAAGAATGAAACTGACCACATCTCTCTCACACCATACACAAAGATAAACTCCAAATGGATGAAAGACCTCGATGTGAGACAGGATCCATCAAAATCCTAGATGAGAACATAGGCAACAACCTTCAGACATCGGCCACAGCAACTTCTTTTCATGACACATCTCCAAAGGCAAGAGAAACAAAAGATAAAATGAACTTTGACTTACAAGATAAAAAGTTCGCACGGCCAAGGAAACAATCAAAAAAACTAAGAGGCAGCCCACAGAATGGGAGAAGATATTTGCAAATGACACTAAGGATAAAAGACTGGTATCCAAGATCTACAAAGAACTTCTCAAACTCAATACACAAGAAACAAATAAACAAATCATAAAATGGGCAGAAGATATGAATACACACTTTTCCAATGAAGACATACAAATGGCTAACAGACACATGAAAAAATGTTCAAAATCATTAGCCATCAGGTAAATTCAAATCAAAACCACACTGAGATACCACCTTACACCAGTTAGAATGGCAAAAATTGACAAGGCAAGAAACAACAATTGCTGGAGAGGATGTGGAGAAAGGGGATCCCTCCTACACTGTCGGTGGGAATGCAAGTTGGTACAACCACTCTGGAAAGCAGTGTGGAGGTCCCTTAAAAAGTTAAAAACTGAGCTACCCTATGACCCAGCCATTGCACTACTGGGTATTTACCCCAAAGATACAGACGTAGTGAAGGGAAGGGCCTTATGCACTCCAATGTTCATAGCAGCATTGTCCACAATAGCTAAATTGTGGAAGGAGCCAAGATGCCCTTCAACAGATGACTGGATTAAGAAGTTGTGGTCCATATATACAATGGAGTATTACTCAGCTATAAAAAAAGAATGATTTCTCAACATTTGCTGCAACATGGACGGCACTGGAGGAGATAATGCTAAGTGAAATAAGTCAAGCAGAGAAAGACAATTATCGTATGGTTTCTCTCATCTATGGAACATAAGAAGTAGGAAGATCGGTAGGAGAAGAAAAGGATAAAGAAAGGGGGGATAAACAGAAGGGGGAAAGAAGCATGAGAGACTACGGACTCTGAGAAACCAACTGAGGGCTTCAGAGGGGAGAGGGGTGGGGGAATGGGATAGACTGGTGACGGGTAGTAAGGAGGGCACATATTGCATGGTGCACTGGGTGTTATACACAACTGATGAGTCATGGAACTTTACATCAAGAACCAGGGATGTACTGTATGGTGACTAACATAATATAATAAAAAAATATTATTATAAAAAAAGTATTGTGGCAAATCACAAGGCCATCTAAAAATATGTATTATAAGAATATATTATAAGAATATGGCATCTAAGAATATGTATTGCAAGGAAAAATGTGAATATACTAAACATGATACAAAACTATGTATATACAGTGTGATGACTTTTGTTTCAATACATACATTAATAGCAAAAAATTACAAAAGGATAGTGAGAGTATAGTGATTTTATTTGCTTCTTTACACTGTTCTGTTTTTCCAAGTTTTATATACTGCACATATGTTCTAGTTTTAACTCAAAAATAAAAGTATACATTTTAAAGCGAAGGTCAGAAAAGTAAAGTATAGTAAAGAAGAAACCCTCAATTGTGTACATTATCCATGATGAGACTGGAACACATCCTTAATTTATCTAATTTTCAT
This sequence comes from Ursus maritimus, assembly GCF_017311325.1. Taxonomy (NCBI): domain Eukaryota; kingdom Metazoa; phylum Chordata; class Mammalia; order Carnivora; family Ursidae; genus Ursus; species Ursus maritimus. Next base: position 107,907,142 of record NW_024423319.1, on the reverse strand, counting down.
TAAACTTGTGGCACATACAACCATTTATCCAACCCTGGAGAGTAAAGTATCTTCCATTTCATACCTTTTTAGAGGTACATTTCAAAGAACACAGTTATACCACTTGGATAGAGCTCATTGAAACACAAGAGAAAATACAAAGCAAAGTGATACCAATATTCTACTTGTAAAATTATTATGGTGGAAATGTATTACCAGCCCAAGGCACTAAGACTTGTGAATTTACACTTCATTCTGCACTTGTTATATTTGTTGTAAATATGAGAGAGTGGAATGTGGTTCTCTTTGAGATGGCTTAACCAGTTAAATTCATATCCCCATTTCAAATGACTTATTTGGTGAGAGGAACAATGTCACATGCCAATGTGAATAGAAAACAGGGAGTGTATATAAAAATGGAGGAGAAGGAAGCATTTTATAGTTTATCAATATATGAAGACTTAATATTAGTTTTTATTTAAATATAAGTACTGGAAAGATAAGTGGATGCTGTGAATATGTGGTTGATTGGGACAACAAAGAGTGAGATGGGCACATGGAGTATAATAATGAATCAACCATTTCAGCTGTGAGTCAAAGTGTCTCACATTTACCATCATGTGTGAGAAGAAAAACGACTCTTGTGTTTCACTTTTGTCTTGTACTGGACTCATTTAATATGTCCATCAAGAATTACAAAGGCAAATTTAGGTATTTCAAAGAAATAAATGCAAATAATTATAAATTCCAAAGGATATTTTCCAAGGACTTGTGGGGAATATTTATTCAGTCAACAGATGTATGCATTTGATATAACTCAGAGAGAAAGCACCTTTTGGTTATCCTTCTACTTATTTGGCAAGTCTTCAAACTCCTTTACAAGTGTGTTCCTTCTCTTTCCTCTCCTTTAAATTTTGCTGCTCCCATGAATCTACACTCTATCCTCTTTTCCTTTCACTATGGGCAATCTTTCTGGGAGGTCCCGCCTTCAGTCATGGCCACCAATACCAATGACTAATATAACTAATGTCTATGTCACAGCTCAAATATCTCTCCTGTGTTTCAAACCCACAAATCCAACAGCCTCTAGACATCTCACCTGAATGTACCAGAAGAACTTCAAACTCAGAGAGTCTAAAACTTATCTCATCATTTTGACAAGCAAACATGCTATAACTTCAGCTTCAGGCCTTAATTGTTGCCTGCCCTGATTATAGAAAAAAATACCCTACCTACTCCCTCCGCTTTGACTCTTGCCAGCTTTCAAGTGTTCAATTCAACATTTAGGAAATGGGAGGGAAGTAGTTCTTTGTTTAAAATTCTTCATTGTCTCCCTATTATCTTCAAGATAGTTATTCTAACTCTGCCTAGATCTCCAGTCTTATCTCTTGTTTCTTACTTCGGTTTCCTACTGAACCACTTGCAATCCCTTGGACACAGGTTTGCTAAACTCTTTAGATTACAGGAAACATACTTAATTTAGCCATCTAAGGTATTCAGAATATATTGTAAAACTTTGTAAGTTATTTTAGGAGAATATAATTTCACACAAAACCAGGAATAGCTGCCATTCAGGACCTAAAGCATCAAGATATTTAGCCAACACTTAAGCAGGATTTCTATAGAGCTTGGCATGAAAATATTATCCTATATTTTCTTCCAGAAACTTTGTTTTACCTTACAGATTCATACCTACAATGAACCTAGAATTGATTTTTAGTTTTGGTCTGAAGTAGGGGCAAAATTTCATCTTGAATGTATGGCTACTTGGATATATGGATATCTAATTGATACAGCATCATTTACTGAAAAGATGGTCCTTTGGCCAGTGTTCTGAATGGCCATCTATGTTTTATATCAAGTATTCACATTCATGAATCAATTCTAGGTTCTCTATTAAGTTCAAATAGTCTATATTCTGACACTAATACCAAACTTAATTAAGGTAGCTTTAAAATAATGCTGGATATTTTATAAAGCAAGTCCTCTAAATTTATTATTCTTTAGGAATGTCTTGGCTATTTCTGGCTTTTGAAACTTCATGTAATGTGTCCATTTCAACATAAAAATATTCCAAGATGTCTACTAGAAATAATGTCATATGTAATGTCAATTTGTCAATTTTGAGATTATGGGCATCTTTGTGTTATTTTCTTCTAATCTATGAATGGTGTTGCATCTTCGAATTGTTTATTTTTTACTTTATTTATTGAGAGAAATTTTCAGTAATATTTTAAAGTTTTCTATGAACTGGTCTTGAACTTCATTAGACTTATTCCTAGGTATTTTGATTCATCTGATAAGAGTGTAAATTGTATTATTTTCATTTTCATTTTAATTATTTACTTACCGCATATGAAAATAAAGTTCATTTTTGTATATGGACTTATATTCAGAATCTCTGCTAAATTTATCAATTCTAATAATTTGTTCACTTAATTTAGTTTTAAAATTTATTAATATAAACTCACTTGTAATGTTTGTAGGGTTTTTGTTGATAGCCTCTTTTTCATCCCTACTTATTGGGAATTTTTTTTTGCCTTCTCTCTTTTTTTTACAGACTCCTATGAGAGAGAATGAATTTTATTAATCTTTTCAAAGAAATAACTTTGGTCTTGTTAACTCTTTCTACTACATGTTTGTTTTCTATTTTACTAATTTTTGTTCTGGTCAATATTAATTATTTTCTTCTATTTTCTTTGTGTTTACTTTACTTTATTTTTCCAAATGCTTGAAATGGATGTTAGATCACTGATTATCAGACTTTTTATTTTTAAAAATATGTCATTAAGGTCATAAATTTTAATTTAAGCATGTGTTTAGCTGCATCCCACACATACTGATATCCAACATTTTTATTATCATTCAATTAAAGTATTTCCAAATTTCCATTTTGAGTTCTTCTTTATAAATTATTTAGATATATACTGATAAATATCTGAACATATCAGTATCGTCCAATAATGTTTTTCATTATTAACTTTTTCTTAATTTTACAACAGTAAGACAACATACACTATATTTCAGTCCTTTAAAATTTACTGAAAATAGCTTTATGAACTAGTATTGGCCAACACTGGCAAATATTCCAAGAATCTGTACCAGAAAATTTTTATTTACTCTATAGTTTGGGGGTACACTGCTCAATATACAAAAATTAGGTCCATTATATTAAGAACATCATTTAAATCTTCTATATCACTACTGGTTTTTTTAACAGTTTTGCTGAGGTCTAATTGACATGCAATAAATTACATGCATGTAAAATGTACAAATTGCTAATTTTTATATATGTACACATATGAGAAACAATTACCACAACCATAATAAAAAATGCGTCCATCTGTATCAGTTAACTGAGGCTGCCATAGTAAATTACCATAAACTCAGTGGCTTAAAACAAAATCACAGTTCTCTCACAGCTCTGGAAGGCTTAAATCTAAAATCAAGGCATCAGGAGGGCCATACTCCTCCCAAAGGCTCTAGGAAAGAAGGCTTCCTTGCCTCTTGGAGCTTGTGGTGTCTCCTGATGTTCCTAGTCTTGTAGAAGAATAGCTCCAATCTATGCTCCCATCTTCACATGGTCTCTGCCCTGTATGTATCCAATCACCCTTTCCTTGCACTTTTTAAAAAAGATTTTACTTAGTTATTTGAGAGAGAGAACGAGAGAGGATGAGCTAAGGGAGAGGCAGATGGAGAGGGAGAGGCAGACTCCCTGCTCAGCAGGGAGTCCAACATGGGACTTAACCCATGGGAGCAGGGAGCCCATGACCTGAGATGAAGGCAGACGCTTAACCAACTGAGTCACACAGGAGCCCCTTTCCTTGCACTTTTAAGGACATCAGTAATTGGATTTAGGGCCCACTCTAAATCTAGGATGACCTCATCTCAGATTCTTTATTGCATCTGTAAAGAACCTATTTCCAAATAAGGTCACATACATGGGTACCAAGTGTTAGGACTTCTATATATTTTTTGGAGGGACACAATTCAGCCAACTACACCATCACACCCAAAGGTTTCCCCATAACTCTTTGAAATCCCTCCTTGTTGCCCATGTCTGTACTCCCTCCCACCCTATGCCCAGCAATCAGTGATCTTTCTGTCACAACATACTACATTAAATTTCCTAGGATTTTATGTAAATGGAATCAAACAGCATACACTCCCCTTTGTCTGGCTTCTTTAGCTCAGCATAATTATTATTTTTTAGCATAATTATTTTGATATTCATTCATGGTGTAAGATATATCAATAATTAATTCCTTTTCGTTGCTAAGTAATATTTGGATATACCACAGTTTATTCACTCACCTGTAGATGGACATTTGAGTTTTTTCTAGTTTGGGGAATTGCAAATAAAACTGCTATAAACATTCATGCAAATATCTCTGGATAGACGCATACTTTCACTTCTCTTGAGTAAATACTGAAGAGTGGAATGACTAGATCATACAGGAAGTACATGCTTAATTTTTTTTTTAAAACTGCCTATTTTCCAAATTGGGTATACCAGTTTTTAATCCTTCTAGCAATGTATTACAGTTCCAGTTTAATTACATCCTAGTCAACACTTTGGATGGTCCATCTTTTTTTTTAATTAATATATTTATTTGAGAGAGAGAGGGAGAGAGAGAGCACATGCATGCAAGTGTGGGGAGGGCAGAGGGAGAGAATTTTCAAGCAGACTCCCTGCTGGGTATGGAAACCCACACAGGGTTCGATCTCATGAACCATGAGATCATGACCTGAGCCGAAACCAAGAGTTGGACACCTAATGGAGTAAGCCACACAGGCACCACTGGTCAGTCTTTTTTTTTTTTTTTTAAGATTTATTTATTTGAGAGAGATTAAGAGAGAGAGCAGGGGAGGGGCAGAGGGAGAGGGAGAACCCTCAATCAGACTCTCCACTGAGTGTGGAGCCCAAAGATGTGAGGCTCAATCCCAGGACCCTGAGATCATGACCTGAGCTGAACTCAAGAGTCAGCTGCTTAACTGACTGAGTCACCCAGATGCCTCCTGGTCAGTCTTTTTAGTCTCAATCATGAGAATAGATATACAGTGGCATCTCACTATAGTTTAAATTAGCATTTTACACAGTGAATTATGATGTTAAGCATCTTCTCATGCACTGATTTGCCATAGGTATACTTTTTTTGAGGTGTCTATTCAAATTTACTCATTTCCTAATTGGGTTGTTTGCTTTTTTTATTTTAAGAGTTCTTTATATATTTTACATATAAGTCCTTCCTCAGATATAGGCTTTGTTAACATTTTGTGAATATTTTATCCCAGTCTAGAGCTTATCTTTTCATTTTCTTTACAGTGTTTTTGAAAAAGCAAATGTTTTTATTTTTTATGAAGATCTTTTTATCAATTTGTTGTTTATGGATCATGCATTTGGTGTTATATATAAGAAGCCTTGGTCTACCCAAGATCACAACACTTTTTTTAAATGGTTCCTTTTTTTAAAAAAAGACTATTTTCAGAGGGGAGAGGGATGGGGGAATGGGATAGGCTGGTGATGGGTATTAAGGAGGGCACATATTGCATGGTGCACTGGGTGTTATACGCAAGTAATGAACCATGGAACTTTACATCAAAAACTAGGGATGTACTGTATGGTGACTAACATAATATAATAAAAAGTATTATAAAAAATTTAAAAAGACTATTTTTTAGAGCAGTTTTAGGTTCACAACCAAATTGAGAAGAAAATATAGAAATTTCTCATACTGAATTTTCCCCCTTATCTGTACTTTTACTTCCTGAGGTTTCAATTACTCATGGTTAACCACAATCCGGAAGCAGGTAATCCTCCTTCTGAAGTATCATCAGATCAATAGTAGCCTAACGCTGTCACAATGCCTAAGTCAATCACCTTGCCTCATCTCATTACGTACGCATCTTACCATCTCTCATCATCACAAGAAGAAGAATGAGCACAGTAAAATAAGATATTTTGAGAGGGAGAGGAAGGGATGGGGGAGAGAGAGCACACTCATAAAACTTTTATTATACAGGCATACCTTGGAGATATTGTGGGTTTGGTTCCAGACCACCACAGTAAAGCGAGTATCATAATAAAGTTAGTTGAATGAATTTTTGGTTTTCCAGTGTATATAAAAGTTATGTATACACTGTACAGTCATCTACTAAGTGTACAATAGCATTATGTCTAAGAAAATAATGCACGTACCTTAACTAAAAAATAGCTCATTGTTAAAAAGTGCTAACCATCATCTGAGTTTTCAATGAGACATAATCTTTTTGGTGATGGGAGGTCTTGCCTAGATGTTGGTGGCTGCTGACTGATCAGCGTGGTGGTTGCTAAAGGTTAGTGTGGCTATGGTGATTTCTTAAAATAAGAGAACAGTGAAGTTTTCCACATCAATTGACACTTCCTTTCACATACAATTTCTCTGTAGAATGCAATGCTATTTGATGGCATTTTACCCACAACAGAACTTCTTTCAAAATTAGAGTCAGTCCTCTCAAACCCTGCTGCTGAGTTATCAATTAAGTTTATGTAATATTCTAATTCTTGGTTGTCATTTCAACAATCTTCACAATGTCTTTGCCAGGAGTAGATCCCATCTCAAGAAACCACTTTCTCTGCTCATCCATAAGAAGCAACTCATCATCCATTAAAGTTTTATCACGAGATTGTAGCAATTCAATCACATCTTTAGGCTCTGCTACTAATTCTAGTTGTCTTGCTATTTCTAACACATCTGTAGTCACTCCTCTACTGAAGTCTTAAACCAATGAGGCTTGGAATCAACTTCTTTCAAACTCCTGTTCATGTTGATATTTTGACCTCTTCTCACGAATCACGAATGTGCCAATGGCATCTAGAATGGTGAGTCCTTCCCAGGAGCTTTTTAATTTACTTTGCCCAGATCCATCAGAGGAATCACTACCTATGGCAGCTATAGCCTTATGAAACATATTTCTTAAATAATAAGACTTGAAAGTCAAAACAACTCCTTGATTCATGAGCTTCAGGATGGATGTTGTGTTAGTAGGCAGGGAAACAATCTCATTGTTCATCTCCATCAGAGCTCTTGTGTGATGAGGTGCATTGTCAATGAGCAGTAATATTTTGAAAGAATTTTTTTTCTGAACAGTAGGTCCCAACAGTGGGTTTAAAATATTTAGTAAGATATGCTATAAACTGATGTGTTGTCATCCAGGCTTTGTTGTTCCATTTATAGAGCACAGTCAGAGTAGATTTACCATAATTCATAAGGGTCCTAGTATTTTCAAAATGGTAAATGAGCATTGACTTCAACTTAAAGTCACCAGCTGTATTAGCCCCAAACAAGAGAGTCAGCCTGTCCTTTGAAACTTTGAAGCCAGGTACTGACTTCTCTTAATAAAGTCCTAGATGGAACACTAGTAATCAAAAATTAATGATGTACTGTATGGTGACTAATATAACATAATAATAAAAAAAAAGAAAGTCCTAGATGATATCCTCTTCCAATAGAAGGCTGTTTGATTTACACTGGAAAACTGTTGTTTAGTGTAGCCACCTTCATTAGTTACCTTAGCTAGATTTTCTGGATCACTTGCTGCAGCTTCTAGATCAGCACTTGCTATTTTACCTTGCACTTTAATTTTATAGAGATGACTTCTTTCCTCAAATCTCATGAACCAACCTTTGCTAGCTTCAAACTTTTCTTCTGAAGCTTCCCCACCTCTCTCAGCCTTTATAGAATTGAAGAGAGTTAGGGCCTTGCTCTGGATTAAACTTTGTCTTAAGGGTATTTTGTGACTGGTTCTATCTTCTATCCAGACCACTAAAACTTTCTCCATATCAGCAATAAGGACTTTTTGCTTATCATTTGTATATTCAGTGGAGTAGGACTTTTAATGTCCTTTAAGAAGTTTTTCCTTTATTCACAATTTGTCTAATGGTTTGGTGCAAGAAGCCTAGTTTGTGGCCTGTCTTGGCTTTTGACATGCTTTCCTCACTAAGCTTAATCATTTCTAGCTTTTAAGTGAACGATGTGCAACTCTCCTTCACTTGAACACTTACAGACCATTGTAGGGCCATTAATTGACCTGATTTCAATATTGTTGTGTCTCAAGGAATGAGGAAGCCCAAGAAGAAGGAGAGAGACAGGGAAATGTCTGATCAGGGGAGCAGTTAGAACACACAAAACATTTATCAATTAAGTTCACTGTCTTATATATGAGCACAGTTTGAGGTGCACCAGAACAATTACAATAGTAACATCAAAGATTACTGATCAATGATCACCATAACAAATGTAATAATAATGAAAAAGTATGAAATATTACAAGAGTTACCAAAATGTTACATACAGACATGAAGTAAGCAAATGCTGTTTAAAAGAAATGGCACCAATAGAGTTGCTTGGGGGTAAAGAGATATCACGTCTATAATTTCCTGGCAAATCATTCAGCAAATATAACAACTAAAATACAGATTAATTTATTCTTGCAATCTTTCTGTAGGTTTGAGTTTTTCAACATAAAAAATTAAAAATTATAAAGTAAATAAAGAGAGTAAACTAGAGAAACTCTTGCACATGTGCATCAGGAGATATGTACAAGTTTATAGCAGCAAATGTGCTCTTACGTCACCAAAAAGTTAAACAACCCAAATGTTCTTCAATAGCAAAATAATAGACAAAATATGTGCATGTATAAAATGGAATACTACAGAACAGTAAAAATGAATCAGCTACAGTTACACATCACAACATAGATGAATCTCTAAAACATAATAATCAGAGAGTGAAGGAAGTAGCAAAAGATATCATACAGTGTATTTCCAGTTGTTTGAAGTTCAAAAACAGGCAAAACTAAATATAACTATCAGGTAAAACTATAAGAAAAGCAAGGGCAAAAATGTCCTTAGTGTAATACAATAATCTATCACCTGAAAAAAATCAGTAACTTTATTTGAACTGAATATCTTGCTGCCCTTTACCAGTTGTGTTCTTCCTGTTAATTCATTATAGGACTGTGCTGAGGAAACTTTAGAAATTACAGTCTGATCATTGTCTGTTTTAGATCAGTTTTTTTTATTTGTTTCATATTTATAGTCATTTTAATGGGTATTATAATTCATGAAAGAGTCAGATGACAGACAGAAAAACCATAAACTATCCTGTTGACATTCCTGCCTTCTTATTCTGGATATATGTATATTCAATTTCAGCACTGGAAATAGGATATACAAGATCATAATAGCAATTTGTTCCTAGGATCCTTAATTCTTTTTGCATTTACCTTCTCCATTCAGTGTCACTTCCTTTTCTTCTAGCATTATATAAATTACAATGTGAAACATCTACCAATCACTGTCAAAACAGCGCCTCCCCCCAGCAAACATAGAAATAGCAGCACACTCACAGCCATAGATAATGAAGCCATTAGTAAGTGCCAGGAGACACACTTTGAGGTTTGGGATAAACATAAACAGACTGGAGGTCAAGATATCCAAAACCATACCACATAAGAAACATTTTAAAGAACTGGTTATTAAGATCTAAAGAAGGGTGAGGGGACAAGACACATTTGATAACTAAATTCAAATATCTAAAGAGGTATCACATGGAAGCTGGATTTGACTTGTTCTTTATTACCACAAGGTAATGTGGGTCAATGGGTGAAAGCTTGAGGAAAACAGATCTGAATGAATGTAAGGGAGAGCCACACAGATATATAGTAGCCTCTCAGGGAAGTGAACTGAATATTTCAAGAAGCATTCTAAAAGAGGTTAGCCAAGCAATGGGATGGTATTGTAGGGTAAAATGATTGGGCTCTGAGTGTCTGGCTTCAGTGCAGATTCTAGGTATAGCGGAGGATGTTGAGCAAGTAGCCTGAGCCTGAGTCACTGCCCTTGCTCGCCCACTAACTAGCTGTATAACCACTATTTGGGGACTAAATTTTTCCTCTTCTAATGAGGCAAGAGTATGAGGAGAAGTTGATAATAAGGTCATTATCTTAATAGAGGTAACAGCCCCATTATCAGGTTTGTTTAACACTAATGTCAACCTTATGAAAGCAAGTCCATTTCATCCAGGCTGACCTCATTTACTAACACTGGAACTGTCACATAAGATCGACAAATTTTAGGGGATTTCTTCTCTGGGGAAACAAGAGTGAAAGAATAATGTACATATCACCACTGTGGAATTAAAAAACAGATTTAATCTAAGTGAAAGATTACATGGGAGCTATGCTTGATGCTCAGGGAAAATCAATTTGCCTTTGAGAGGAATTACTCTCCAAGAGTGGCTTCATCTTCGGTTTCTATGAAATACCGGTATCTTACCTGGAACTAAGTACACAAACATTTTCTTTTTTATTCATTTATTGTGTTACTAAAGAGTACATAATGAGCAAAGTTAATTGGTTACATATTGCTCACATTCTGAGTCTTTATAAGAGTACAGAGGAAAAGGGCACCTGGGTGGCTCAGTCGGTTAAGCATCTGCCCTCATCTCAGGTCATGATCTCAGTGTCCTGGAATTGAGGCCTGCATCAGGCTCCCACTCAGTAGGGAGTCTGCTTCACCTTCTCCTTCTACCCCTCTGCTTGTGTGCACTTTCTCTCTCAAATAAACAAATAAAATCTTTAAAAAAAAAAAAAACAAAAGACTACAGAGAAATAGCTTATGACATTCTTGATATCCCAGGAACCAGAGAAGTTAGCTATGTTTGTGTTACTATTATAAATATACAGAGGAAGGAAAATTCATTTTCTTGGTACTAAGACCCAGGACTATGGACAGGAAAGAAGCTTCATTTCCTGTCATACTGTTTCCATCACAATATTAGAAATATAGTCACTCATATCTACTTTACAGCTTCTTGGAAGTTTTTAGCAATTGTAATGAAGAAGTGTATCAGTTCAGGTTCTCACAGGAAATAGAATTCTACTCAGATGATTCAATGAGGAGATTTTAATAAAGTACTACTTACAGATGTGTGAGTAGAGTTATGGGAAACAACAAGAAAGGTTGAGACACCCAAAGATGAGCCATAGCTGGAAGCCAATACCAACCCTAGGAATGAAGGGGAAAGGGAAGGATATAGTGTCACAAAAACCAGTAAGAGCTGGAACTATGAAGGAGAAGAGTAATGGAAGCTGTGGTCATGGAGAGACCCAACGACAGCCAGAAACAAGGCATGGAGCAGGGTAGAACAGGAAGAGCTATTCCAACCTCTCTCTTTCATGTCCTATAATCTCATGCTGGTACCTTCCTTTAGCTGAGTCAATGAAACAAACTCAGAGACTCAATACATGTTCAAAATTGTTTGCTGAATGACTATTTCCTAACTTCTATTTTAGATTTCTTCCCATAGTAGCATACTCTTATGGGAATGTGGTCTAGAAATGTTTGGTGATGATCACTTAATCTGTAAATAATTCAGTCCATATGCAATTTGGAGAGAAAAATGATCCATGGGGTCACATTTATTAACATATCATCTTCATTCAAAAATTAAGTTGGCCTCTACTACATGGTGCTGGAGACAGAAATGGTCTCAGACCGCATGGGTCTGGTCTTCTACAAATACTAAAATGTCCAGAGACATGCTCAACAAAAAGAAGAGATAATACAGACACCACATGCAAATATAAGTTTGACTATATAGACATGTGTATCTGAGGTATGTGTGTATGGGTGTATGTGTGTGTGCCTTTAGTGAGTATGCACATATATGTATATATGTTCAGGATTACCTCCATTTCCCTTCCCCAGTTGCTTCCCACAATTCACTCTCCACTATTCTCCACGTGCTTTGTATCCTGGGACACTGACTTATATAGATTACATCAATGGGTTTCCTCACCCTCTGGCCTCCTGTCAGATTCAGACAATGGGAAGAGCACCAGCAGATCAGAAGGGCAGTAAAAGAGAAAAGCCTGGCTATTTGTTTCTTTGACTCTTTGTGAGGTCACTATGGGTGCCTATGTTCTCAACTAAAAATCACAATTTCTATCAATTCATCTTTCTCTCCAGGTTCCAGTTACTGTTCTTTTCCCTTATCCCTTCAGTGGTAATAGCACCTTGTTGTGACCATCTGAGGTATTCCACTAACCTTGTGGTTTCCCTGTACCCTGCCCGCATCTTGTAAACAGTACCTTTATTAAACTCTTTTCAGATTACCCAATCTGAATGCTATATGTTTCCAGCAGAGACCCTGACTAATACAATATGTCCTGACAACTCACAAAGATTAATAATGTTCTTGCAGTCTATTACCCCATTCTGGACTTTAAAAAATCATATTTGTTTGGTAATAATCTAGGTCTATTAGACTGTAAGATCTTCAAGAGCTGGGATCATACCATACACACAGTTGTAACATTTGCAGCCTAAATAGCTCCTGCTCCATAGTTGGCACCCAACAATTATTCTGAGGAATTGAATTGAACTAAAATACAACACAGCTATTCCTAGGCTATGATCTTGAATGAACAAGATAACCATTATCTTAATCATGACATAAAAATCACATGATCTTAAAGAATGGAAGAATGTTAACTTGCTGAACATAATACCCATTTTAATGTCTTCTGCATGCAGAAATAAATGGTGTTTAAGGGTATTATACAGCTTGCTGTGTAATTACATTAATCAGAGAGTGCCTCTTCTGTTGGTTCCTTTGTTGTTGCCATGGTAGCAACGACATACTTGCAAGTAGAGAGCACACATAGAACCCATTCTTAATTACATGTGTAGCACTACATTTCAGAGAACACAATAAATATGGAGGTGATGGAGTATGTGGAAAAGAGACATGATGAAAAAAGATTTGTTCTATGGTTTTTCTATCTCTTGATTATTCCTAAACCCTTTATTAATATGGCTCCCTATTACCCTCTCTCTTTCACTGCAGTAAAAAGTCCTCTGCAGCCACCCACCAAATTATAATCCTCTACTCCTGAAATGATCCAGAACTATCTCTGATAAAAATGCCAGGAGGAAATTAAGTCCTGTCATAACAAAAATAGAGTGGAGTGAGTGTCCACTGACAATTTTCTAAGAAAAGTGACACCATTTTCTGTCTTTTTTCATATCATAGCAAAGCATCAAAAGCCCTCCTTTCTAGATAGTCTTTGTATACTAAGAATTCTTATTTGTGCTTAAATACCTTGCTTGGCTATGCAGCCTGGGTAATAATGTTTGCCATTTACAAGGATATTGCCAAGATTAATTATTGCACATTTTAAAAATAAACAAGCCAAAAAGCAAAATATTGAGTTTAAAAGGATTTTTCAATCAAAAGTTTTTCATTAAATCAAGGCTAGATGATAACTTTTCTTTTTCTCCTTCTACTTCTCAGGTATTTCTTAAGGAAGATAACACATTCTTTGGAGGAACTAGAGGTGGTCTTTCTTTAATCCTAAATAACTCTTTCCAAAGAAGAACCATATACTAATTCCATCTAGTTGAAAAACTTTTATTTTAAAGATTTTATTTATTTATTTGACATAGAGAGGGAGAGCAAGTGAGAGAGCACAAGCAGAGGGGAGGGGCAGAGGAAGAGAGAGAAGCAGGTTCCCCACTGAGGAGGGAGTCCCACACAGTGCTCAGTCCCAGCACCCCAAGATCATGACCTGAGCTGAAGGCAGACACTTAACTGAATGAGCCACCCAGGTGCCCTAACTTTCATTTATTTTAAATAGCCCCACAGTTTAATCATATTTTAGTATTACTTTTGGCCAATAAAAATTAGTCTTGTATGGGCAATAAATTGTCAGTGTGCAACAAAAGATTTGTTTTTGCCTCCTTTTGGTCTTCATCTCATCACTGTTGATCATTTGTTTATTTATACTTTTTATTAGCATTTTGCTAACTACTTATCATGAACTTAATACTTTCCCAGACTCAAAGGACACTTAACTGAATAGTCCCAACTCTTCAAAAGTTCATGTCTAAAGAATGAGATAGACATAAAGTCAACTTGCAGGCCAGCTGTTTATGGCCTACGAAAGTCTTAGTGGAACCACTTATCTCTGCTTGCTGTATTCAGTCATCCTCTAGCAGCCTAACCTAAGATAGTTCTCATGGAAAGGGTAGAGAAAGAAAAGAACATGAAGTACATAAAGGCTCCTGAGGCCTAAGTTTAAACTGGCCCGCTGTATCCTGTTGGCCAAGGCAAGTCACAAGGCCAACTCAGATATAAGGGATAATTATATGGGCTCCACCTCTTGATGAAAGGAGAAGCAAAGTAACAGTGCAAAAGGTGTGGATGCAGGGAGGAATAGCCAAATGGGGCCATTTTTGCAATAGTACCAAATGCATAGTAAGAAAACAAATCTAACCTAGCAGGAATTGGAAAAGGCTGAATATAGTCTTAAAAGGTGATTAAGATTTGCCATAATAATATGCATTAAAAGACAAACTGAGGGCTTCAGAGGGGAGGGGGGTGGGGGAATGGGGTAGGCTGGTGATGGGTAGTAAGGAGGGCACGTATTGCATGGTGCACTGGGTGTTATATGCAAATAATGAATCATGGAACACTACATCAAAAACTAAGGATGTACTGTATGGTGACTAACATAACATAATAAAAAATTATTATAAATTTTTTAAAAAGTCAATTCAAGTCTTATATTCTTACAACCATTTCAATACATAAAAATTCTTATCTGTCAACAACTGGAGAACTACAAATATTCCAGAAACAAGCTTATTGTGAATGCCTCATAAGTATGTCTTTGCTGAACAAATTAATTAATGAAAGGATGAATGAAATAACTTTCAAAGACTTTAAAACTTAATTAGGCCAGCCAGGCAATACCAACAGAGATTATGCCACAAAAAGCAGCTCAACCTTTATCCCCATAAGCTTGAGACTGATTTTCCTCTCCCATCAAGAGAAACTGAACAGGCCAACCTTAGGAAATCCTGTCTTCTCAGGCAGCAGCAGCAAAGACCAGTGGGAGTCTCAGTGGTACTAGATAAAGTGAGCAGATCAAATAACTGTAAAAGCTCTGAAAATTTAACTGTCATTGGAACTGGAGACCACAAAAGTAGACCAAGACCTGTGTGCTAAACCTAAACAGGGATGAGTGCCTACTAATATAAAAGATTTAAACAGGATTCTGAGTTTCTGAACATAATAACAAAATTTGCAGCATAGTGTAAAAAAAAAATCACCCATAATTCGAAGAAGGAAGAAATCACAATTTAAATGAGAAAAGACAGTCAACTAACACCAACACCAGGATGAGTCAGATGTTGGAATTTTCAGAGAAAGATGTTAAAGTAGCCATCAAAAAAGCTTCAACAATCAATTATAATTTCTCTTTTAAAAAATATTAAAAAATGGAAGACCTCCACAAAAAAACAAAAGTTATAAATAACTAAATGTAAATATAGAACTAATAAATGCAATAAAATTTTTTTTACAAACCTTTTTAGGTGGGCTTAATAGTAAAGTTGAATGACATACAGTAAAATCAGTGAACATGAGGTCAGATCAATAGAATAGAATTTACCTAATCTGTAAACAGAAAAATGAATAGAACCTCAGAGACTTGTGAGACAATGACAAAATATTCAAGATTGTTATTATTAGAGTCACAGAAAAGGAAAAGAAAAAGAATGGGGCTGAAAGAGTGTAAGAAAAAATAATGGCTGAAATTTTTCCCGTTATGGCAAAAGACACACAACTATAGACTTAAGAAATTCAGTAATACCCAAGTACGATGAAACCAAAAATATCTACACAAAATACATCATGTTTAAACTTCTAGAAATTAGGGGAGGAGTTAAGATGGCGGAGGAGTAGGAGACACCTTTTTCAGCCGGTCCCCCGAGTCGAGCTGGATAGGTACCAGACCAGCCTAAACAACCACGGAACCAGCCTGAGACTCAGGAAGATGCATCTGGATCTCAACAAATGAACATCTCCAGCGCTGAGTATTGAGGTACGAAGCTGGGAGCCATGAAACGCACAGATATCGGAAGATAAACAGAGGAGGGAGCGCCCGCTCGGGCGCCGGAAGCGGTAGCCACTTGCACGGAGAGGGCGGGGCTCGCGGACGGCACCCGCAAAACAGCAGACTGAGACCCTGAGCCGGGTGCACGGTGCCACCAGGCATCTCGGCGTGAAACACCGAATCCCGTGCGCTACTGGATCCAGACTGAGATCGAGCTTCCGGAGCACGCCCGGCGGCCGGGCATTAGAACACAGCGACAGAGACGCGCCTCGGCCCCGGGCTGAGGGCTGGGACGCCGGGTGTGGGGCGCACATCCCGGGACGCTGCAGGGTTGAGCAGCACCAACAGAAACAGAGTTAAAGTGGCCAGAACATTAGTAGAGAACGGGCCGCAATCCTTCTGTTCCGTGACAGAGGCTGAAATTTGGCCACTGCTGTTCTGACTCTCAGAAGAGGCACAGCAAACCGCCAGGAAAAGCCGCCAGAGAACAAAAGCCTGGAAATACCGGCTCAGAGAGTGCCCATCCCCATCCTCCCTCGCAGGGGACACGGAGACTCTACCCAAACAGGGTTGCCTGAGTATTGGCGCGGCAGGCCCCTCCCCCAGAACACAGAAGGCAGGCTGAAAAATCAAGAAGCCCACAACCCGGGCGCCTGGGTGGCGCAGTCATTGAGCGCCTGCCTTCGGCTTAGGGCGTGATCCCGGCGTTCCGGAAAGGAGTCCCTCATCGGGCTCCTCCGCTGGGAGCCTGCTTCTTCCTCTCCCACTCCCCTGCTTCTGTTCCCTCTCTCGCTGGTTGGCTGCCACATAAATAAATAAATAAAATCTTTAAAGAAGAAGCCCACATCCCTAAGATCCCTATAAAACAAGGGGCACGGCCTGGGACCCAGTCAATAATTTGGGCTCTGGAAACCCCGCAACCTCTCTTCATCAGAATGACAAGAAGGAGAAGCCCCCCCCAGCAAAGAAAAGACAGTGATTCTGTGGCCTCTGCCACAGAAATAATGGATATGGATGTAACCAAATTATCAGAAATGGAATTCAGAGTAACGATGGTCAAAATGATGAGTAGAATTGAAAAAACTATTAACGAAAAGGTTACTGAGAATATAGAATCCCTAAGGACAGAAATGAGAGCGAATCTGACAGAAATTAAAAATTCTATGAGCCAAATGCAGGCAAAACTAGAGGCTCTGACGGCCAGGGTCGCAGAAGCAGAGGAACGGGTTAGTGAATTGGAGGATGGGTTAATAGAGGAAAAAATGAAAATAGAAGATGGTCTTAAAAAAATCCACGCCCACGAATGTAGGTTACGGGAGATTACTGACTCAATGAAACGATCCAATGTTAGAATCATCGGCATCCCCGAGGGGGTGGAGAAAAACAGAGGTCTAGAAGAGATATTTGAACAAATTGTAGCTGAAAACTTCCCTAATCTAGCAAGGGAAACAAACATTCGTGTCCAAGAGGCAGAGAGGACCCCTCCCAAGCTCAACCACGACAAACCTACGCCACGTCACGTCATAGTGCAATTCGCAAATATTAGATGCAAGGATACAGTATTGAAAGCGGCCAGGGCAAAGAAATTTCTCACGTACCAAGGCAAAAGCATCAGAATTACGTCAGACCTGTCTACACAGACCTGGAATGAGAGAAAGGGTTGGGGGAGCATATTTAAAGCTCTTTCAGAGAAAAACATGCAGCCAAGGATCCTTTATCCAGCAAGGCTGTCATTCAGAATTGATGGAGAAATAAAGACATTTCAGAATCGCCAGTCACTAACCAATTTTGTAACCACGAAACCAGCCCTACAGGAGATATTACGGGGGGTTCTATAAAAGTAAAAAGGCCCCAAGAGTGATACAGAACAGAAAGTCACAGCCAATACAAACAAAGACTTTACTGGCAACATGGCAACATTAAAATCATATCTCTCAGTAATCAGTCTTAATGTAAATGGTTTGAACCATCCCATAAAACGCCACAGGGTTGCAGATTGGATAAAAAGAAATGACCCATCCATTTGCTGTCTACAAGAGACTCATTTCGAACCCAAAGATGCATTCAGACTGAGAGTAAGGGGATGGAGTACCATCTTTCACGCAAATGGACCTCAAAAGAAAGCTGGGGTAGCAATTCTCATATCAGATAAATTGGATTTTAAACTACAGACTATAGTTAGAGATGCAGAAGGGCACTATATTATTCTTAAGGGAAGTATTCAACAAGTGGATATGACAATTATAAATATATATGCCCCCAACAGGGGAGCAGCAAGATACACAAGCCAACTCTTAACCAGAATAAAGAGACATATAAATAAAAATACATTAATAGTAGGGGACCTCAACACTCCACTCTCAGAAATAGACAGAACACCCTGGCAAAAACTAAGCAAAGAATCAAAGGCTTTGAATGCCATACTCGACGAGTTGGACCTCATAGATATATATAGAACACTACACCCCAGAACCAAAGAATACTCATTCTATTCTAATGCCCATGGAACATTCTCAAGAATAGACCATGTTCTGGGACACAAAACAGGTCTCAACCGATACCAAAAGATTGAAATTATCCCCTGCATATTCTCAGACCACAACGCTCTGAAATTGGAACTCAACCACAAGGAAAAATTTGGAAGAAACTCAAACACTTGGAGACTAAGAACCATCCTGCTCAGGAATGACTCGATAAACCAGGAAATCAAAAATCAAATTAAACAATTTATGGAGACCAATGAGAATGAAAATACAACAGTCCAAAACCTATGGGATACTGCAAAGGCAGTCCTAAGGGGGAAATACATAGCCATCCAAGCCTCACTCAAAAGAATAGAAAAATCTAAAATGCAGTTTTTATATTCTCACCTCAAGAAGCTGGAACAGCAACAGAGGGACAGGCCTAATCCACGCACGAGGAAGCAGTTGACCAAAATTAGAGCTGAAATCAATCAAGCAGAAACCAGAAGTACAGTAGAGCAGATCAACAGGACTAGAAGCTGGTTCTTTGAGAGAATCAATAAAATTGACAGACCACTGGCAAGACTTATCCAAAAGAAAAGAGAAAGGACCCAGATTATTAAAATTATGAATGAAAAAGGAGAGGTCACGACGAACACCATTGAAATTGGAAGGATTATTAGAAATTTTTATCAACAGCTATATGCCAATAAACTAAGCAATCTGGAAGAGATGGAATCCTTCCTGGAAACCTATAAACTACCAAGATTGAAACCGGAAGAAATTGATTCCTTAAACAGGCCAATTAATTATGAAGAAATTGAGTCAGTGATAAACAACCTTCCAAATAACAAAACTCCAGGCCCGGACGGTTTTCCTGGGGAATTCTACCAAACATTCAAAGAAGAAATAATACCTATTCTCCTAAAGCTATTTCAAAAAATAGAAACAGAAGGAAAGCTACCAAACTCATTCTATGAGGCCAATATTACCTTGATCCCCAAACCAGGCAAAGACCCCCTCAAAAAGGAGAATTACAGACCGATTTCCCTAATGAATATGGACGCCAAAATCCTCAACAAGATACTTGCTAATAGAATCCAACAGTACATTAAAAGGATTATCCATCACGATCAAGTGGGATTCATACCTGGGATGCAAGCGTGGTTCAATATTCGCAAATCAATCAGCGTGATACATCATATCAACAAGAAAAGACTCAGGAACCATATGATCCTCTCAATCGATGCCGAAAAAGCATTTGACAAAATACAGCATCCTTTCCTGATTAAAACCCTTCAGAGTGTAGGAATAGAAGGTACATTTCTCAATCTCATAAAAGCCATCTATGAAAAGCCTACTGCAAATATTATTCTCAATGGGGAAAAGCTGGAAGCCTTTCCCTTAAGATCAGGAACTCGACAAGGATGCCCACTCTCGCCACTATTATTCAACATAGTACTAGAAGTCCTTGCAACAGCAATCAGACGACAAAAAGGGATCAAAGGTATTCAAATTGGCAAAGAAGAAGTCAAAATGTCTCTCTTTGCAGATGACATGATACTCTATATGGAAAACCCAAAAGAAGCCACTCCCAAACTATTAGAAGTTATAGAGCAATTCAGTAACGTGGCGGGATACAAAATCAATGCTCAGAAATCAGTTGCATTTCTATACACGAATAACGAGACCGAAGAAAGAGAAATTAGGGAATCCATCCCATTTACAATAGCACCAAAAACCATACGTTACCTTGGAATTAACTTAACCAGAGACGTAAAGGACCTATATTCTAGAAACTATAAATCACTCTTGAAAGACATTGAGGAAGACATAAAAAGATGGAAAGATATTCCATGCTCATGGATTGGAAGAATTAACATAGTTAAAATGTCCATGCTACCCAGAGCAATCTACACTTTCAATGCTATCCCGATCAAAATACCGAGGACATTTTTCAAAGAACTGGAACAAATAGTCCTTAAATTTGTATGGAAACAGAAAAGGCCCCGAATCTCCAAGGAACTGTTGAAAAGGAAAAACAAAGCTGGGGGCATCACAATGCCGGATTTCGAGCTGTACTACAAAGCTGTGATCACAAAGACAGCATGGTACTGGCACAAAAACAGACACATAGACCAATGGAACAGAATAGAGAGCCCAGAAATGGACCCTCGGCTCTTTGGGCAACTAATATTTGATAAAGCAGGAAAAAACATCCGGTGGGAAAAAGACAGTCTCTTCAATAAATGGTGCTGGGAAAATTGGACAGCTACATGCAAAAGAATGAAACTTGACCACTCTCTCACACCATACACAAAAATAAACTCCAAATGGATGAAAGACCTCGATGTGAGACAGGAATCCATCAAAATTCTAGAGGAGAACATAGGCAGCAACCTCTACGACATCGGCCAAAGCAACCTTTTTCATGACACATCCCCAAAGGCAAGAGAAACAAAAGATAAAATGAATTTATGGGACTTCATCAAGATTAAAAGTTTCTGCACAGCCAAGGAAACAGTCAGAAAAACTAAGAGGCAGCCCACGGAATGGGAGAATATATTTGCAAATGACACTACAGATAAAGGACTGGTATCCAAGATCTACAAAGAACTTCTCAAACTCAATACACGAGAAACAAATAAACAAATCAAAAAATGGGCAGAAGATATGAACAGACACTTTTCCAATGAAGACATACAAATGGCTAACAGACACATGAAAAAATGTTCAAAATCATTAGCCATCAAGGAAATTCAAATCAAAACCACACTGAGATACCACCTTACGCCAGTTAGAATGGCAAAAATAGACAAGGCAAGAAACAACAATTGTTGGAGAGGATGTGGAGAAAGGGGATCCCTCCTACATTGTTGGTGGGAATGCAAGTTGGTACAGCCACTCTGGAAAACAGTGTGGAGGTCCCTTAAAAAGTTAAAAATTGAGCTACCCTATGATCCAGCCATTGCACTACTGGGTATTTACCCCAAAGATACAGACGTAGTGAAGAGAAGGGCCATATGCACCCCAATGTTCATAGCAGCAATGTCCACAATAGCTAAATCGTGGAAGGAGCCGAGATGCCCTGCAACAGATGACTGGATTAAGAAGTTGTGGTCCATATATACAATGGAATATTACTCAGCTATCAGAAAGAACGAGTTCTCAACATTTGCTACAACATGGACGGCACTGGAGGAGATAATGCTAAGTGAAATAAGTCAAGCAGAGAAAGACAACTATCATATGATTTCTCTCACCTATGGAACATAAGAACTAGGATGATCGGTAGGGGAAGAAAGGGATAAAGAAAGGGGGGGTAATCAGAAGGGGGAATGAAGCATGAGAGACTATGGACTATGAGAAACAAACTGAGGGCCTCAGAGGGGAGGGGGGTGGGGGAATGGGATAGGCTGGTGATGGGTAGTAAGGAGGGCACGTATTGCATGGTGCACTGGGTGTTATACACAACTAATGAATCATCGAGCCTTACATCGGAAACGGGGGATGTACTGTATGGTGACTAACATAATATAATAAAAAATCATTAAAAAAAAGAGAATATGAGTTCATTAAAGGCCTCAGCAAAAAAATAAAAATAAAAAATAAAATAAACTTCTAGAAACTAGAGACAAAGAAAAGGTCTCTTCAAAACACACAAACAAAAAGAAACAACCAATTACCTATATAGGACCTATATAGGACTACCAATTAAAGTCAATTAAAATCAATTAAAATTCAAATCCGAAACAATGAAAGCCAGAAAAAAAGCAGCAGACATTTTACACATGCGGAAAGAAAAGAATTGTCAACTTCAAATTCTGTATTTGGTGAAAGCATTTTTCAGGAATAAAGGGGAAATATAAATATTCTCAAATGAAGAAAAACTAAAAGGATTTCTCATTAGTAAATCTACCCTTAAAGAATGGCAAACGGAATTGTTTCAAACAAAAAGGAAATTATAAAAGAAGGAATATTAGAGCAACAGGAAGAAAGAAAAATGGAAAGAGCAAAAATATGGTTATATAAAATAGATTATCCTTTGTATGCATTTTATAAATCATAAAATAAAAACAAAAATTATAACGCCATCTGATACTCAAGACAATGGTATTTAAAATTGGAGAGAGTAGGGGCGCCTGGGTAGCGCAGTCGTTAAAGCGTCTGCCTTCGGCTCAGGGCGTGATCCCGGCGTTCCGGGATCGAGTCCCACATCAGGCTCCTCCGCTATGAGCCTGCTTCTTCCTCTCCCACTCCCCCTGCTGTGTTCCCTCACTCGCTGGCTGTCTCTCTGTCGAATAAATAAATAAAATCTTAAAAAAAAATAAAATAAAATAAAATTGGAGAGAGTAAATGGAATGGTAAATGGGACAATAAATGGAAGTATGGTTTCATATTTCACTAGAAGTGATAAAATGTTAATACCAGTAGACATCATATATATATATACACACACACACACACATATATAGTGCATATATATATATATATATATGTACTCTAATACCCACATAAATTGGTATAAAAACTAAAATATATACATTGAAAAATATATAAATAAATCAAGATGAAATTCTAAGAAATATTCAAGTAACCCACAGGAAGGCAGGAAAGAGAAACAAAGCAAGAACTAGTAAAAACAAACAGAAAAAAATAATAAAATGAAATACTTAAGTTCTAAAATATCAATAATTACCTTAAATGTACATGGTCTAAATAAACTGACCAAAAGACAGATTGGTAGAATAGCTAAAAAACATGACCCAACTATATGTTATTTATAAAAAACTGACTCCAAATTCAATAACACAGGTGTGCTAAAAGTGAAAAGATGGAAAAAGATATACCATTCAAACATCAAAAACAAGCAGAAGTGGTGATACACATATCAGGTAAAGTAGACTTCAAAGCTAACAAAACTACAAAAGACAAAGAGGAATACTACATAATGACAAAATGACTAATATACCAGCAAGATAAAATGATACTAAATGTGTACATACCAAACAAAAGTGCCTCATAATATATAAAGCAAAACTAATAGAGCTGAAAAGAAAAACAGACAAATCCGAAATTATAGTTGGGTACATCAAAACCTCCTTTTCAATGACAGATAGAAGTAGTATAGAAAATAATCAAGTATGTAGAAAATCTGTACAACACATTCAACCAACAGGATCTAATTGACATATATAAAATACTCCATCCAACAACAGCAGAACACTCAATTTTTTCAAGCACCCATGTAACCTTCAGCAGATACACTATATCCTGAGAAAAAAAAAACAACCCTCAACAAATTTTCAAGAAGTGAAATCATACAGACTGTTCTTCCACCATGTCAGAATGAAACTAGATATCAGAAAGACAACAGGAAAATATCTAAATATACAGAAATCAGACAACACACTTTGAAATAATCCATGGGTCGAAGAGGAAGTCCAAAAATATTTAAAAATAGATAAGACAATTAAAATGAAAACACAACATATCAAAAGTTGTGGGATGAAGCTAAAGTAGTGCTGGGAGAGAAATTTATACTGTGAAATGTTTATGATAGAAATGAGGAGAAGTGGCAAATCATTTAATCTAAGTTCCAACTGCAAGAAACTAAAAAAAGGAAGAACAATCTAAACCCATACAATCCAAACTGGTGCAGCCACTCTGGAAAACAGTATGGAGGTTCCTCACAATGTTAAAAATAGAACTGCCCTACAACCCAACAATTGTACTACTAGGTATTTACCTAGAGGATACAAAAATACAGATTTGAAGGGGCACATGCATCCCGATGTTTATAGCAGCATTATCAACAATAGCCAAACTATGGAAATAGCCCAAATGTCCACTGACTGATGAATGGATAAAGAAGATGTGGTATATATATATATATATATATATATATATATATATATATATACATACACACACACACACACAATGGAATATCACTCAGCCTTCAGAAAGAATGAAATCCTGCCATTTGCAACAACATGGATGGAGCTAGAGTTTATTATGCTAAGCGAAGTATGTCAGTCAGAGAAAGACAAATACCATATGATTTCATTCTTATGTGGAATTTAAGAAGCAAAACAAATGAACATAGAAAGGGGGGAAAAAGAGAGGGAAGCAAACCATAAGAAACTCTTAACTATGAAGAACAAACTGAGGGTTGATGGAAGAGAGGTGGGTGGGGGTGGGCTAAATGGGTGATGGGTGTTAAGGAGGACACTTGTGTCGAGCACTGGGTGTCATAGGTAAGTGATGAATTGCAAAATTCTACTTCTGAAACCAATATTACACTGTATGTTAACTAACTAGAATTTAAATACAAATTTGATGAAAAAAATAGTTAAAGTGTTAATAAAAATCTCATTATATGCTTAGAAAAAATAAACCCAATGCAATCCAGAGGAACAAATAATAAACATAAGAGGAGAAAATAATGAAGTTAAAAACAGGAAACGAGAGAAAATTAATGAAACAAAGAGCTGGTTCTTTGAAAAAATTAAAGCTGATAAACCTCTAGGAAGACTGACAAAAAGAAAAAACACAACCATCAATATCAGGAATAAAAGAGAGGCTGCTAGTAGAGATCATGAAGCCATTAGAATAATAAGTGCATAATACTGTTAGAGTTACATTGTGCTCCCCCAAAAAAGATGTGTTGAAGTCCTAACCCCAGTGTTTCAGAATGAGCCCTTTTTTGGAAATAAGATCTTTCCAGAGGTAATCAACTAAATGGGCTCTAATCCATTATCATGGATTATGATGGGCTCTAATCCAATATGATTGGTGTCCTTATAAAAGGGACAAATTTGGACATAGAGAAAGATACACATAGACAGAGGATAATGTGAAGAGGCACAGGGAAAATGCCATGTGAAGATGAAGTCAGAGACTGGAATTATGTTGCCATAAAAGCCAAAGAACAATTGGGGCTACTAGAAGCAGGAAGAATCAAGGAAGGATCTCTGTCCTACAGGTCTCAGAGGGAACATGGCCCTGCCCATACCTCAGTTTTAGACTTATAGCATCTAGAAGAAGACAATAAATTTCTGTTTTTCTAAGTCACCCAGTTTGTAATACTTTATTATGGCAGTCATAGGAAATTCGTAGAAATATGAACAACTTCATGCTCATAAATATGACAACTTAGAAGAAAGGAATCAATTCCTACCAAAACTCAATTAAGATGAAATAATCTGAATTATCTTATTCAGGAAACTGACTCTATAATTTAGAAGATCCTGAAAAAGAAATCTCTGGGCCCAGATACTTGCACGGGAGAATTGTGAGAAATACTAAGGAGATTTAACATCAATTTTACATAAACTCTTCCAGATAACAAAAGAGGAGGGGACACTTCCCAATTCATTCTGTGATACCACTATCACTCTTAAACCAAAACAAATATAAGACAGTACAAAAAAGTTACAGAAGAACATCTCTTAACAAACTTACATATAAAATTCTCAACAATACATATTAGCAAATCAAATCCAAAAATATATACAAAGATTTAAATACCATGACCAAGTAGAATTTGTTCTAGTTATGGAAGGGTGGCTTAATGTTTGAAAATCAACATAATCCACCGTATAAACAGACTAAAGGAAAAAAAGCAATATGATCACAACAATTGTTATAGGAAAAAAAGGATTTGACAAAATCCAATACTCATTCATAATAAAAACTCTCAGCAATTTAGAAATAGAGGGAAATTACCTCAACTTGTAAAACAGCATCTACATAATAACTATAGTTAACATCACATTTCATGGAGAAAGATTGGATGCTTTCTCTCTGAGACTGGTAATAAGGGAATAATGTCTGTTCTCACCACTCTAATTCAAAATAATTTGAAGTTAGAGCCACTGCAGTAAGACCAAAATAAATAATAACAATAATTAATAATAATAATAATAA
>NW_024423319.1:107850648-107880817 GCF_017311325.1 Ursus maritimus | reverse complement strand
TAATAATAATAATAATAAGCATACAGTTTAGAAACGAGAAAATAAAACTGTCCCTATTTGTGGATGATATGATTATCTATGTAGGAAATCCCAAGAAATCACCAAAAAGCTGCTAGAATTAATAAGTGAGTTTGGAAAAGTCACAAAATACAAAGATGATCTAAATAAATGGAAAGACATATCCTGTTCATATGCTAGAGGAGTCAACATAGTAAACATGTCAATTTTCCCCAAATTAATTTATAGGTTTAATATGAAATTTCTAACAAAATTCCAGCAATAATTTGTAGATACAAATTATTCTAAAACTGATATGAAAAAATGCAGGCTATAGAATACTTTATTTTGAAAAAGAAGAATAAAATGCGAAGAATCACTCTACCCAATATTAAGCTTACTATATAGATACATAATAAAAAAATGTGATATGAGCAGAGGTATAGACACACAGATCAATGTAATAGAATAGAGAAACTAGAAAAAAAGTCCTAAATCAATATGTTTAATTAATTTTTTTACAAAGGTATACAAGCAAAGCAATTCAAGAGGAAAGATAGCTTTTTCAACAAATGATATTGGAGCAACTAGATACAAATGAGGGAAAGAAACCCTTGATTTAATTAGTCCTTAGATATTATAAAAACATAACTCAAAATGGATAATGTACTTAAATGTAAAACATAAAACTATAAGACTTTCAGGGAAACCCAAAGAAAATTTTCAGGATTCGGGCTAGGCAAAGAGTTCTCACAATCCATAAAAGTAGAAACTCAATATATTTATCCAAAAATCCACATTACATCACGTACATGAAAAAATGTTCAACATCAATGATAAAGAGGGAAATGCTCATTATAACCATAATGAAGTATTACCATATACCCATTAGAATGACTAAAAAACAGTGGCAACACCAAACGCTGCTGAGGATGTGTAGAAAATGGATTACTCACACATTGCTGGTGTAAATGTAAAATGATACAACCACTCTAGAAAACAGTTTGGCAATTTCTTTAAAAACTAAACATGTGATTACCATACAATCCAGCAATTGCACACTTGGGTATTTACCTCAGAGAAATAAAAAATTTTGTTCACACAAAAACCTATAGCCAAATGTTTATAGCAGCTTTATTCATAATAACCAACAACTGGAGACAATGAAGATGTCTTTCAATAGGTAAGTGATTAAACAAACTACTGTACATCCATACAACAGAATACTAATCTGCAATAAGAAGGAATGAACTACTGATATACAAAACAACTTGGATGAATTTTTAGGGAATTATGCTGAATTAAAAAAAGCCAATCCTAAAAGGTTACATGCTACATAATTCAATTAATAACATTTTGAAATGACAAAATTATAGAAATGGGGAACAGATTAGGTATTAGGATGGGGACTGGGTGGGATCCTTGTAGTGACCAAACTGCTTTTTTTCCTTAAGTAGTGGTACATGAACATGTGTGATAATATTATATTGAACTAAATACACACACACACACACACACACACACACACACACACTAGAAGGCTGGTAAAACTGGGGAAATCTAAATTAGATTGGTAGATTATATCAATGTCAATATCCTCTGTGATATCATACTATAGCTTTTCAAGATGTTACCTTTTGGGGAACTTGGGTAAAGAGTACACTGGATTGCTCTGTGCTATTTTTAAAACTGCATGAGATACACAATTACCTCAAAAATTTTTTTCATTAAAAAAAAAAAGGTTACACAGAACTCACTGAGAGCAAGTAGGAAGCAATCTAGGCCTTTATCCTCCCTTAAACAGAGATCGATATTTTTATTGGTATATATCCTTAGAACTTTAAAAACTACTCATGTCACCACTTGTGTTTTGCCAACACCTCCTCTATGAAGTACAATGTACATAAAAGCCTTTGAAGTACTACAATTTTCAAGAAGTAGTAGCAGGAAGAAAAATATCTTCAAATACCATGTTGGAGTAGAAAGAAGCTAAGGGTCTGAATCAATTGCTCATGGTTTCTCAGCAAAATATCAAGCTTTTGAGGAAAAGATTGGCAGCAGTTTTAAGAGAATTTTTTTCTTTTTCTTTTCTTTTCCAGGATAATTTGATTCAGTGATTAGAATTTATAATAAAAAACACAAAGAACAAAAGATGAAAAGAGGCAGTAAACTCAGGTTCCTGGACTCAAGTGTCAAATCTGCTACTATTTGTGTGAGTTTGGGCAGTCCAACTCACTCTGTTTGATCTCCATTTCCTGGTAAAAATTAAAGCATTAGACCAAATCCCAAGATCCCTTCCAGCTTGAAAATATTCTATGATCCTACGAAATTTGAAATGTTGATGACGGTAAAGCTGATGATGTTTCATCCCATTCCTTCATTACACTTAATTTAATAAGGTTCTCCATAGTAACTTAAATTGGCAATCCAAGCATTCCCTTCAGCTGTGTAAATGATGCCCCTAATTCTAATATAACTGTTCAGGTTTCCTTACCAAGTCTCTAAGAGCTAATTAACTTTGAAGCAGCTCTCCAATACAGGCTCCATTACAATTCAGACCAAACTGCTCTTTTTTCTTTAGATTTTATTTATTATTTATTTGTCAGAGAGAGAGAGCACAAGCAAGGGGAGTGGCAGGCAGAGGGAGAAGCAGGCTCCCTGCCAAGCAAGGAGCCCGATGTGGGGCTCGATCCCAGGACCCAGAATCATGACCTGAGCTGAAGGCAGATGCTTAACGGACTGAGCCACCCAGGCGTCCCTATCCGCTGCCTTTAGAGTTCTTTTTCATTAATACTATTGAATGATAGAATTTTAAAGTGTAAAGAGACTGGAGAGAGTTTCAATCATACAGCAGCTTCAAGACTTAGGGGCTAATGCTTTTGCGGATCTTGCCTAATAGTCTTCTGGGGCTCAGATCTCACCATTCTCAAAATAAGAGTTACCCTTGATACTGTGCAAAATGTTTTTGTTACACAACTCTTGCTTTAATAGACCACCCAGTTCCTTGAGAAAATCTAGACTAGGCAAACTCTCAGTGGTACTCGTTTCTTCTTACCACCTGATACCTACCCCCTGCCAAAAACCTTAAGTACCTTACTGAACCTCCAAGTCAGAGCCTATTTTTCAAGGGGCAAATCTGGCTGTTGACCACAACTCAATGTATGGGGTCCATTCATGATGTTGTGAGGTGCCTACTATGAAACTAGTCTGCTGTATTAGTCAGGTTTTCTACATTAATGCTGTTTAACAAAGACTTCTACTTATCCCTGTTCCCCCTCCAATTCTCAGTAGCTTACAACTACATAAATACTAACATCTATTTCTCTCTTACAGATCTACAGGTCAGCTGTTGGTCAAATGGACCTGACTGCCTTGGCTCCTACCAAACGTGATTGCATGTCTATTTTGCACATCTCGTTATTCTGGAGCCAGCATCTGTTGAACAGTTAATGTTTTTTTTTTTCATGATGGAGGACAGGTTTGCAAGAGGGCTGGCAAGAACTTTCCATGTTTCTTTAAAGCCTGTAGCTAAAAACTATCATACTCTCAATTCTGCCCACATTTTATTGACTAAAGCAAATCATATGACCAAGCCGAACATTAGTGCATAGAGGAAGTATATTCTATACATGAAGAATCTTTGACAAGGACAGGGAGGGAAAGAAGAATTGTAAACAAATAATACCATATATCACTTCTGCTTATCACTATAAAGACAAAAAAGTAAATTCAACTACTACTTCTCCAATATGTTAAAGGCATTTGTTTTTCACCTTCCTGTTAGAGAGTGAGAATCTGGGTTTTGGAGACATACTCTCAGTTCCAACGATCTTGTCATTTTTTCTCCCTGCCTAGACTCGAGAGCCTAGTCCAACAGCCTGGGCTGACATCCTAGTGCTCCTAAGGTGTAAGGTGAGAAAGAGCCTTTGACTTGGAGATCCAGTGAGGATACTTAGGGTTTGGGGCAGGGATGGGGATCAGGTAGTGCAAGGAGATGAGTACCACTGAGAGTTTTCCTAGCCTTGATTTTCTTTAAAAAACTAGGTGGCCTAATCAAGAGCCACAAAAAAAGAGAAAATTTTGTACTGTATCAGGGTAGCTAATCTTGAGAATATTGAGATGGGAGCCCCAGAAGAATATTGGGCAAGATCCCTCAAAAACGCTAGCAGGCAAACAGCCTTGAAGCTGCTGTATGATTGATAAACTCTCCAATAAGAGGGTCTATGCCTTAAAATAAAAAACAGCTTTTCTGCACCCCTAGTTCCATTCCCTCCCATTCTCTCAACTAAGATTCAAAAAAAAGATGTAACTGTTTTCAAGGAACATTAGGTCAGAGTTTGCACAAATCTTTGGCTGAAGTGTGTGGTTGACTACCAACATTTATCAGGCTCAGAACTGCCACTAAGGAGTATTTTGGAAACCTGAGGGGTGATTTTTAATTTTCACAATGAATTGAGGATAGCACAAGCATTTGGTAAGCCAGGGATGATAGATCTCTTACAATGAGCAATACACTGACATAGAACAAACAACTATTCTGTATTCGACATAAGTTTCTAATGTCTTACCAGTCTGGTAGAAGAAAATCCCATTTGTAAGTATTTATACCTAGAACCTAATTCCATGGCACACAAAGTGTTTTTTGCAAGGTGTTAATTTCCACTGAGTTTTCTAGAAATGCAATCACTGGATAAATTAAAGGAAGACTGTATTTGTTTCCTGAGCTTTGTTTGAAACTTTACCAAGAGTTGTTTACCTTTCAGGACACCCATATACCTGAGGCAATGCTGCATATGTATTTGAGTCATCAATACAATACACTTGTATCACTCTGCAGCTGTAGCTGGTATATTCACATTGATTATAATAATGGATCCAAGCTACAGACATCATGTTTTAAAGTGCAGTCATGCCTAAATGCATATTGAAACATATTATAAATCACATATTTCTATGTAATGTATTATATTTAATAAAACATACAGAAACTACTTTACTTTTATTGCTCCTTTATATTACAGTTTGGATATTTTATTGCTTTTTTAAAACTTATCTATGTAAGCAGATTACATTATATATGAATTACATTTCAGGGTAATAAGGATGGCCTACAAAATTATTTGTTATAAAAAGGGAACAGGTTTTGATAAGTTTGAGAACCCCCCTCTACACCATCCTGCTGTTTGCTTTCCCATGTCTTTAAAAATAATGCATACTCAGTGTCACTTTTTTTGCATTTGATTTTATTAAATATTTTCATGAGATTCACTCACTGTTTTGAATATTGGTAGTTTGGGGTTTTTTTGTGTTATTTTTGCTATTTTAATTTTTTTATTACATTCATTTAGCCAACATATAGTACATCATTAGTTTTTGATGTAGTTTTTTTTTTTTTTTAATATGGAACACTTCATGAATTTCTGTGTCATCGTTGCACAGGGGCCATGCTAATCTTCTCTGTATCATTCCAATCTTAGTATATATGCTGCCAAAGCGAGCACTTGGCAATTTTTAATATTCTCATTGCTGTATGATATTCCATTGTAAAAATAAACTATAATTCACTTATCTATACTACTCTCATCCACCCAGTTTTAGTGAGAAATAATTACCATATATCACTGCATAAGTTTAAGGCAAACAGCATGATGGTTTTCAGTGTCAGTTCTTGATTAACAATTTAGAACTGTAAATTAATGAAATCAAATTTAATGAAGCAATCCTGATGTCTAGTTTACCCTCAGGTCCAAAAATTCAAGTGTCAAGAATTTTTTCTCTTAAATATGCTTTTTACAAAATGCTTTTTGACCCATTCCTTTTCTCGAGGTTTTCCTTTCTCTAAGCCATTATTATCTTACTTATGTCTTAGCCCTAATCATTATGTGTTGAAAGATCTTCCAGGAGGCATTTGGGTGGCTAAACTGCTTAAGCATCAGACTCCTGATTTTGGCTCAGGTCATGACCTCAGGGTTGTGAGATTGAGCCCCACATCCAGCTCTGCACTGGGCATGGAGCCTGCCTAAGATTCTCTCTACCTTTGCCCCTCCCCCATCTCTTTCCCACTCTTTTAAAAAAAAAGATCTGTCAGAAAAACCCATAAGCTAATCTGTATTTTGTCCAATAGAAAACTCATTCTATAATAATTTGAGTGCTTAAAACAATCAAACTTTCTGGTTTCTTACTTCATTACTTCTATTCTTCTGTTATTAAATGTTATCTCTGACTTATCTTGCCTATCACTGAAAAGGTCCTATTCCTTTCTTACTGAATGTTTAATTTTTGTGATCATCTGGATTAATATCATTGCTTTGAAAGAAAGCATCTTTATTCTATCTGAATTATCCTGTATGAGTTTCATCCCAAATTATCTTCCTCTACACCAGCCAAATATGCTAGGTCAGATGTTAAATAATGGGTAGGAGGGAAGTAAAAAATTAATAATCTCCACTTTTGCTTTCAAGGAGCTTATCCTCATTGTTACACCAGTTTGTACCCCAATTTCTTAACGAAAAATAGAAGACAACAGTATCTGTATACATAGTAATATCATTAAAAGCCCACACAACAGCACATTAGTTTCTCACACGTTTTTTTAGCTCTTAGTATCATGGTTTGACATTTTCAGATATTCAGTAGAACCTGAAAAAAATAAGACTGAAGAGTGCCTGTAAGTGTCCAAACCCAGCACTTTAAAAAATGGAACTACATGCCATGAATGTATTGTTGAATAAAATGAGTTGAACTGCTTGCATGTTTCATTTAAATCATCACTGCTTTCCTTCATGGCTTATTTGCTGTTCTATGATTATATATGAATCCCAGGCCAAAGACGTAAGGTTCAAATAATAATTACTGCCTAGGGATGAGGAGGGCGTCTCAGTTTTGCAATAAAATAAACAATGGGTTTATAAGGATTACCCATATATTTGTACGTCTTTGGAATTTATGCCTTAGCCCAATTTATAAGCAAAAATCATGCCGTCTTAAGAGATGACCCTACATGTAAATAACAAAAAAGAACAGAAAGAATTAGTAGAGTATTACTAGGGTTCCTATACAATGGCATGCTCAGAAAGAAAGAATAGGGAGCAACTATATAAACTCAGAGATCAAAATAAGCACCAATATGCTAAGTATTTATTAGAATCACCTGTGGAGATTTAAAAACCTGTATTGATGATTCTAATTTAGCTAATCTGGGAAATGGCTTGGGTACTGGGATTTTTTTTAAAAGCTCCCCAGTGATTCCAAGGTGTAGCCAACGTTGAGACCTACTGCACTAAACAAAACCTAAAACATAGCTCTATTACCAATATTTAACTGGATATTTAAGGTAAATTATTTGAAAGATAATTTTCTCAAAGCAAAAGGCAATTCTGTCAGCATAATAAAATATTCTTCACAGCTATTGATAATAATACATGGTTCATTCCTGACTATTGATAATAACTCATTTTATCAAGATAATTTTGGTCAAAGAACTATGATGTATAACATTTCTTTTTATGCTCATTTTTAAAAAATATGACATGGACTAATTAAATGCAATTAAAACAGGTACTTCAAAGTGTCAGTGAGTTGCTCAAGTTCCATTATTATGTTATAACTCTAAGTATGCATATTTCTAACTGCTAAAACTTTTATGGACATATTTTATGCTGAGAGTTTAGGCAGGGTTAGGTAGGACAGCAAATAGTAACATGGCTTTCCTCAAACTATTTAGATTATTGACGTAATAATAAAAGCATTTTTTGTTTTTGTCTCATTACCCAAATCTGTATGTTTAAAGATTAGTTATATTATTAGCTAAGTAAAATCTTCTTTATACAGGATGTCTAAAACAAAGGTCATTCCAAGTGAGGAAGTGTAATAGTTGTGATGGATGCAATTCTACCATATTAAAACACTGAAAGCTAACTCCCTATAAATCTATGCTACTAATAATTTGGTCTGAAACAAACAGCACAAGCATCACTTGGAAGTTTGTTAGAAATGCGGAGTGTCAAGCCCCTCCCAGACCTACAGACTCAGAATTTGCTTTAACAAGATCCCCAAATGATGTACACTAAGGTTCAGATGACCACTTTGGATGATTTGTATTCACATGAAAGTCTGCATGACCACCTTGCCAAATTCTCTAAATTTATCAAGTTACCAAAAGCATGTTTTAAGGAATAGTGTTGAATTTATCTAATTATTACATTCAATACCTATATTCTTCCTAGCAGCATTTTAAGTAATGTACAGTTGGTCAAAAGCTGAGGGTCATTGAATAGCATAGTCTATGAACCTATTTTTATCAACACATTTAAGAGAAAGATAATTATGAATAAAATAATTTAAGTATATTCTAAAATGTAAATATATTAAAGGATATATTCATAAGTGTATTTAGTGTATATTCTTAGTCTTTGAAAACAATATTTTTGGTAAATTGCTTAATTTGGTAAATTTGGAAAACTGGCCATTTGGTGAAATGGTCATTTGACAAATTAAGCTTTAGAGCAAATGATATTTGGTACATTGATTTTCAGTGATCAGCCTCTTCCAGTGGGTAATAACTAGCATGGCAAATCTATCAGTATTTGAACTATACCTCTTTTTTCACTGTGGTTTTAAAACCACATGAGTAAGCTGATTAGTATTTAGGGA
The DNA here is from genome assembly GCF_017311325.1 of Ursus maritimus. Taxonomy (NCBI): domain Eukaryota; kingdom Metazoa; phylum Chordata; class Mammalia; order Carnivora; family Ursidae; genus Ursus; species Ursus maritimus. The sequence goes on along the minus strand of NW_024423319.1, from coordinate 107,872,168 downwards.
ATATTAAGTAGGATTAAGAGCAGATCTGGGTTTGAATACTCAATCCACTCCCTGTATGATCTTGATTAAGTTATTTAACTCTCTAAGACTATATTTCCCTTGTCCATAGGACTGTTGTGTAATTAATAATACAGAAGTCCTTGGTGTGTATTATTCTCAAGTTTTTATTTAAATTCCAGTTAGTTAACATACAATGCAATATTAGTTTCAGGTGTGGAATTTAGTGACTCATCACTTCCATACAACACCCAGTGCTCATCATAAGTGCCCTCCTAATACCCATCACCTATTTAACCCATCCCCCTGCCAACCTCCCTTCCAGCAACCCCCAGTTTGTACTCTATAGTAAAGAGTTTGTTTCCTGGTTTGTCTCTCTTGTATTTTTTCCCCTATGTTCATCTGTTTTGCTGCTTAGATCTCACACATGAGTGAAATCTTATGGTATTTGTCTTTTTCTGACTGATTTATAGTGCTTAGCATAATATTCTCTAGCTCTATCCATGTCATTTCAAATGGCAAGATTTCAATCTTTTTGATGGCTGAGTGATATTCCATTTTGTAACACACACACACACACACACACACACACGCACACACACACACCCCACATCTTTATCCATTCCTCTATCAATGGACATTTGGGCTCTTTGCATAATTTGGCTATTATTGATAATGCTGCTGAAAACATTGGGGTGCATGTGTCCCTTTGAATCTCTATGTTTGTATCCTTTGGGTAAATACCTAGTAGTGCAATTGCTGGGCCATAGGGTAGTTCTATTTTTAAGATTGTGAGGAACCTCCATGCTGTTTTCCAGAGTGGCTGCACCAGTTTGCATTCCCACAAACAGTCTAAGAGGGTTCCCCCTTTCTCTGCATCCTTGACAACACCTTTTGTTTCCTATGTTGTTAATTTTAGCCATACTGACTTGTATGAGGTGCTATCTCATTGTAGTTTTAATTTACATTTCCCTGATGATGAGTGATGATGACCATCTTTTCATGTGTCTGTTAGCCATCTGGATGTCTTCTTTGGAAAAATGTCTATAAATGTTTTCTGACCATTTTTTTTTCTTCTGCCCATTTTTAACTGGATTATTTGTTTTTTGGGTATTGAGCATTACAACTATTTTGTATATTTTGGATATTAACCCTTTACCAGATATGTCATTTGCAGATATCTTCTCCCATTCTGTAGGCTGCCTTTTAGTGCTGTGGATTGTTTCTCCCTGTGCAGAAGCTTTTTATTTTGATGAGGTCCCAATAGTTTATTTTTACTTTTGTTACCCTTGCCTCAGAAGACGTATCTAGTAAGACGTTGCTATGGCCAATGCCAAAGAGATTACTGCCTGTGTTATTCTCTACAGTTTTTATGGTTTCAAGTCTCACATTTATCTGTTTCATCCACTTTGAATTTATTTTTGTGTATGGTGTAAGAAAGTGGCCCAGTTTCATTGTTTGGCATGTTTCTGTCCAGTTTTCCCAACACCATTTGTTGAGAGACTGTCTTTTTTCCATCAGATATTCTTTCTGCTTTGTTGAAGATTAACTGACCATACATTTGTGGGTTTACTTCCAGGTTTTCTATTCTATTCCACTGATCTATGTGTCGGTTTTTGTGCCAGTACCATACTGTCTTGATCACTACAGCTTTGTAATATAACTTGAAGTCCAGAATTCTGATGCCTTCAGCTTTGCTTTTCTTTTTCAAGGTTACTTTGGCTATTCAGGGTCTTTTGCGGTTTCATATAAATTTAGGATTGTTTGTTCTAGCTCTGTGAAAAATGCTGGTGGTATTTTGATAGGAATTGCATTAAATGTGTAGATTGCTTTGGATAGTATAGACATTTAAACATTTGTTCTTTCAGTCCATGAACATGGAATGTTTTTCCATTTCTTTGTGTCATCTTCAATTACTTTCATCAGTGTTGTTTCCAGACTACAAATCTTTCACCTCTTTGTTTAGGCTTATTCCTAGGTATCTTAAGGTTTTAGGTGCAATTACAAATGAGAGTGATTCCTTGATTTCTCTTTCTGCTGCTTCATTATTGATGATTAGAAATGCAACAGATTTCTGTACATTGATTTCATATCCTAGAACTTAACTGAATTTGTGTATCAGTTCTAGTAGATTTTTGGGGGAGTCTTTTGAGTTTTCTATATACAAAGTATCATGTCATCTGCAAATAGTTACGGTTTGACTTCTTCCTTGCCAATATGGATGCCTTTTATTTCTTTTTGTTGTCTGATCACTGAGACTAGGATTTCCACTACTACATTAAATAACAGTAGAGAGAGTGGATATCCCTGTCTTGTTCCTGACCATAGAGGAAAAGCTCTCAATTTCTTCCCATTGAGGATGATATTAGCTGTGGGTTTTTCATAGATGGCCTTTATTATGTTGAGGTATGTTCCCTCTAAACCTACTTTGTTGAGGGCTTTTATCATGAATGGATTTTTTACTTTCTCAAATGCTTCTTCTGCATCTATTGAAAGGATCATGTGGTTCTTATCCTTTTTTTTTTATTAATGTGGTATATCACATTGTTTGGTTTGTGAATACTGAACCATCTTTGTAATCCAGCAATAAATCCCTCTTGATCATGGGGAATGATCCTTTTAATGTACTGTTGGATTAAATTTGCTAGTATTTTGTTGAGAATTTTTGCATCCATGTTCATCATGGATATTGGCCTGCAGTTCTCTTTTCTTGTGGAGTCTTTGATCTTGGAATCAAGGTAATGCTGGCCTTGTAGAATGAGTTTGGAAGTTTTCCTTCCATTTCTATTTTTTGGAATAGTTTGAGAAGAATACATATTAACTCTTCTTTAAATGTTTGGTAGAATTCCCATGTGAAGCCATCTGGCCCTGGACTTTTGTTTGATGGGAGATTTTTTTTTAAGGATTTATTTATTTGAGAGAGAGAGGGAGAGAGAGAGCATGTGCACATGAGCAGGAAGGGCAGAGGGAGAGGGAGAGAATCTCAAGAAGAATCCACACTGAGCATGGAGCCTGACGTGGGGCTTGATCTCACCACTCTGAGATAGGACCTGATCAGAAACCAAGAGTTGGACACTGAACCAACTGCACCACCCAGAAACCTCTGTTGGGAGATTTTTGATTACTGATTTGATTTCTTTGCTGGTTACTGGTCTGTTCAAGTTTTCTATTTCTTCCTGTTTCACTTTCAGTAGTTTACTTGTTCCTAAGAATTTATCCACTTCTTCCAGGATGTCCAATTTGTTGGTATATAATTTTTCATAATATTTTCTTAGAACTGCTTGTATTTCTGTGCTGTTGGTTGTTATTTCTCCTCTCACACTTGTAATTTTATTTATTTGGGTCTTTTTTCTTTTGATAAGTCTGGCCAGGGGATTGTTAATTTTATTAATTTTTTTCAAAGAACCAGCTTCTGGTTTCATTGATCTTTTCTTTTTTCTTTTTTTTTTTTTTTTTAGTTTATATGTCATTTATTTCTGCTCTAATCATTATTTCTCTTCCTCTGCTGGTTTTAGGCTTGGTTGTTCTTTTTCTAGGTCCTTTATGTGTAAGGTTAGTTTGTTTATTTGAGACTTTTATGGCTTCTTCAGGTAGGCCTGTATTGCAATATACTTCCCCCTTAGGACTGCTTTTGCTGCGTCACAAAGGTTTTAGACCATCATGTTTTCATTTTCATTTGCTTCCGTGTATTTTTTTTATTTCTTCTTTGATTTCCTGGCTGACCCATTCATTCTTTTGTAGCATGTTTAACCTCCATAAATATACTACCCTGATACCAAAGCTAAACAATACAAGAAAAAAAGTATAATTTCTCTGATATAAGTATTACTACTCCAACTTTCTTTTGATATCCATTTGTGTGATAAATGTTTCTCTACCCTGTCATTTTCAATCTGCATGTGTCCTTAGGTCTAAAGTGAGTCTCTTGGAGGCAGCATACAGATGGGTCTTGTTTCTCTTATCCATTCTGATACCCTATGTCTTTTGGAGTATTTAGTCCATTTACATTAAAAGTAATTACTGATAGATATGTATTTATTGCCATTTCATAACTTGTTATATCGTTGTTTCTGGAGATTTTCTCTGATCTTTCCTTGTCTTTATCATTTTTGGTCTCCCTTTTCACTCAAAAAGTCCCCTTTAATATTTCTTGCAGGGCAGTTTTAGTGGTCACAAACTCCTTTAGTTTTTGTTTGTCTGGGAAACTCTATCTCCCCTTCTATTCTGAATGATATTCTTGGCTGTAGATTTTTTTCAGCATTTTGAATATAGCACGCCACTCTCTTCTGGCCTGCAAAGTTTCTGTAGAGAGATCTGCAGCTAGCCTAATGGGTCTTCCCTTGTAAGTTAGGGATTTTTGTCTTGCTGCTTTCGGGATTTTTTCTTTGTCACTCTATTTTCCAAATTTAACTACAATATGTCTTGGTGTTGGCCTGCTTTTGTTGATTTTGATGGGAGTTCTCTGTGCCTCCTGGATCAGAATGTTTGTTTCCTTTTCCAGGTTAGGGACGTTTTATGCTATTATTTCCTCAAACAAAACTTCTGCCCCCCTTTCTCACTCTTTTTCTGAGACTCCTATGATACAAATGTTATTTTGTTTGATGTAGTGACTGAGTTCCTTAAGTCTATTCCCATGATCCATAGGTTGTCTTTCTCTTTTTCTCAGCTTCATTATTTTCCATTATTCTTTATCACTTATTTGTCCCTTCCTCTGCTTCTTCCATCCTTGTGATCATTACATCCAGATGGTTTTGAATTTCAGTTGTTGCATTTTTCATTTCTAAATTGTTTTTCAACCCTTTTAACTCTGCAGTTAGGGTTTCCCTGGTGTCTTCCATGCTTTTCTCAAGCCCAGAGAGTATCCTTATGATTGTTACTTTAAATTCTCCATAAGGCATATTACTTACATCTGTTTCAATTAGATCTCTGGCCATGACCTCTTGTTTTTTCTTTTGGGGTGAATTCCTCCATCTTGTCATTTTGTCTAGGTCTCTTTTCTGTGTTAAGAAAACCTATTATGTTTCCTGCCTCCAAGAGTAATGGCTTTTTAAGGAAGAGGTCATATGGTGTCCAGGGCCAGGCACTTCAGGGAATCCCTCTGGTATGTGCTGTGTTGCTCTGCTGCTATGTTTTAGCCACTTTATCCCTCAAATCAGTCCTCTGCAGAGGCTCTCCTTGCCTGCAGTGGGGGATCTTAGCCAGAGTGTGGCGAGTTTTAATCAGGTGTGCTCTGGTCTGCTTATTAAATGAAACCTGACGCTACTTCCACTAGACCTAAAGACTTGCAGAACTCTATGGTCAATAGACGTGGTGCATGTTGGGATTTCTACTGACCTAGGTACGGGGCCCACTGTGCTGGCCCTTAAGCACACTTGCCTGAGAAAAGCAGTACCAAGAGAGTACAGGAAGGTGGGACTAGTTGTAAGCAGATTATGCAGCCAGTGTTGGTGCTGCGCCATTTATTGAAATTGGTTTATGCTGAGGGACAGGGGAGGGAAATGTGCCAGCCAGCATCTTTGTCCCCAGAGAGGGGACTCCATGTTTGCTGCTCTCAGGGAAGCACTCCCAGAAGAGCAAATAATTTCCTCTCATGTATCCCAGGTGTTTTCAGATTGCTGTTTTCATGCTATCTGCCTCTGGGTTGTTTACCTGCCTGGACCAGCACAGTGCACTTTGGGCTCTATCCCAGCTAAGCCTGCTGACATTTAAAAACTCCAAACTTTAGGGACCTGGTGTGGTGGGGACCTGCAGTGGTCTTCTGGGGAAGGGTCTCACCATGCTGGAACTGATGCAGGTTTGACCAAGAAGGCAGTCACACCAGAGGGCAGGGGCATGGGATTTGAAGCAAAACAGGCTAAACAGCCAGTGTCTGGTTTAGCCACGCTCAGAAGGTGTCTCTGCACCTATGCTGAGGGGCAGGAGAGAGAAATGGCGCCCACCTGGTGCTTTGTCCCTGGAGAGGTGTCTCTGCAAATGCTATCTCTCACAGATGCAAGAAGAATGAACAGTCTCTCTCTGTGTGCCTTACACAATCCTCAGATTATGACATTTGCCCCAGGGTTGCTTGCCTGCCTTCTCTCCAGGAGTAGGGCAGTGCCGTCCGGTCTCTATCCCAGCCAAGCCCACAGACCTCTAAATCACCAGTCTTTAAGCCTTACTGGTTGCAAAAACCCACAAAAATCAGGCTCTCTCATTATCCCAGCCAGTGGCTTTGGGGAAGTATTCTCCTTGTATGTATCCCTGTGTGCTCTACTCTCTCTCACCTTTCTTTGCAAACAGGGCTCCCTTCCCTCTGCAGCACCCACAATCATTTTCTCCCCCAAACACATCTCCACACTTCCTACGTTCCTCAATGTGGCCTCTTCTCTCCCTCTAATTGTGCAGTTTGTTCTGTCAGTCCTCAGATCAATTTCTTGGGTATTCAGAAAGATATCTAGCTATGCTTGAGAGGCAAGGCAAGCCTAGAGTCCTCCTACTGTGCCACCACCTTAGCTCCCATATTAATCACTAATTCTTGTTTTAATCATTCTGTCATCAAGATATTTTGTTTTCAGATGAAGAAAATAAAATGAGCTAAAGTCACGCTGATATTCTTCATTTTATTTCCTAAGATGGAGAAATGCTTGAATACCCACTTTCCCAGAAAAATGACTGGGAAAGATGATTGATGACCTGGGTCTTTTATCTTGTTTTTAATTTCCTTGGCTTGTATCTAGGATCCCTGCTCCAGATGCAACATCTCTTTTCTAAGAGACTGTCAGACAGACATTGCTGTTTGCTTTTAACACCCTCAGTACCCAATGACAGACTCTCCTACAGAATCTTAGCAAACAGAAGAAAGGGGCCAAAAGAGACAAACAGTTTGAGGCCGATGGTATGACTAAGGTACGACTGGAGTACAAAAAATTCTCAGAAAATTTCCATGTCTAACTCAAATGAGAGACAATTTTACCTGCGCTCATATACTTTAGTAGGAAAGAATTCAAACAGATAAGACAATTCAAGTTATCCATAACAATATATACTATAACCAATTCATTACCTATATTTTCTTAGATGGGAAAAAAGTGAAATGAGATTTCCTATCATGGGGAAATAAAATTCTTACCCACCTTCAGATAGCAAATGATATCTTAAGATCAGCTCTGGTATTAGTTTTGAATTAAAAGTAAATTACGTAGGCTCAGTGAACTGACTGATACCCTGTGTTAATATAATGCTTTTACAATGTGCTATATCAAGGCAGAGAAGAGAATTACCAAATCATGTTTACTCTTTGCTGGGTACTTTACACAGTTATATCATTTACCATAGCCCTGTGAGGTAGATGTTCTATCACTTATAAGAAATTAAGATTGAGATTAAATGACTTGCTCAAGAACATACAGCTGGAAAATGCAAAACTAAGCTCAAATGCCAGGTCTGTCTGCCTCTCAAGTTCATGCTCTTTGTAATGCTCTATGCAACTCTGAGGGCCTAAAAAATATTGGAGAAAGCCCATCTGGTTTGTCATGGAAAGAGGCGCAATCATTATGAGTTTTGGGCCATCGACAACTAACATTATAATCAAGCAAATTATTTTACCTCTATTTCCTTATCTGTAATATTAGGAGTTAGATTAGGAGATTGTTAAGGCCTTCTGCCATTTCCAAAAGAATGTTATGTTATGTTACCTGGTAGACAGAACACAGTTCTATATACATTCCTTGCTCATTTATTTCATCATTCATTCATTTAAAAATTCAATTTATTTAAAAATGGATTTAACAACTATATTTATTAACTATGCACATTGTTTTCCTACATTGTTTTCATACTGATACCATTTGTGCCCAAAAGATATTTTTAAATGTTTAAGAAAATTTTAAAAATTGAGCTACCCTATGACCCAGCCATTGCACTACTGGGTATTTACCCCAAAGATACAGACGTAGTGAAGAGAAGGGCCATATGCACCCCAATGTTCATAGCAGCATTGTCCACAATAGCCAAAGCGTGGAAGGAACCGAGATGCCCTTCAACAGATGACTGGATTAAGAAGTTGTGGTCCATATATACAATGGAATATTACTCAGCTATTAGAAAGAACGAGTTCTCAACATTTGCTACAACATGGACGGCACTGGAGGAGATAATGCTAAGTGAAATAAGTCAAGCAGAGAAAGACAACTATCATATGATTTCTCTCATCTATGGAACATAAGAACTAGGATGATCAGTAGGGGAAGAAAGGGATAAAGAAAGGGGGGGTAATCAGAAGGGGGAATGAAGCATGAGAGACTATGGACTATGAGAAACAAACTGAGGGCCTCAGAGGGGAGGGGGGGGAATGGGATAGACCGGTGATGGGTAGTAAGGAGGGCACGTATTGCATGGTGCACTGGGTGTTATACACAACTAATGAATCATCGAACTTTACATCGGAAACCGGGGATGTACTATATGGTGACTAACATAATATAATAACAAAACATTAAAATAAAAAAAATTGTAAAAAAAAAAAAAAAAGAAAATGCCAACATAGATGGAGTCTACCCTGACTTTTAGTCTCTAGCTACCAAATACACAAAGTTGGGTGGTTTATTAATCCCAGGACTAATGAATTATTAATCCTGGTACTAATGAAGCTGAAATTTCGTCTCAGAATAATAATAGTAATAATAATAACTATGAATTATCAAGGTCTCTTTGGGGGGAGATGCTTTGTGTTCATGTCATTTTCATGCCTTATACATCAAATTCTTTTTGTAATATTTTATAAATACTGATTCAGCACAGAAATTTGATAAAGGTAATAAGATATAGAAGGTAGGAAGTTTTACAGTCTCAAAATGTGCAGCAGATTCTGTCTTGTTCAGTGCCAAGTCAAGGCAGAAGTATTAGCTGTATTATGATGACAAATGATATGTCTATTTGTCAATGCTTTATGTTCATTGACAATTCTTACTGATTCAACTGTAAAATTTTCATGCATTTAATAGATGCATTTTTGCCAGTGACATATAAAAACCATTAATAATTTACTTAATCCCTACTCAGCTGAACCCCCCAAACCATAGCCCTGAGTAAATTCATTTCTAAGGAACAGACAGCCTTGGAATCAAGTGAAGAGAGTCACTATTGTATTATGTCAAAATATTTTAAGCTTGAAGCTGCCACCACATTCCCTTGATGAAATAGCAATCAGCCAGTTCCTGCCAAAAAGGAAAAAAAAATTAGTTGCATGCAGCAATCAACATAGCATTACTACACATGGTAGAACTGATTTGCTACTTATTGAGCCAGCAGGATGAGCTACATACCTGTGTTAACAAATTTCGGGTTTTCAAAGTAATGATTAGAGTTGATCGAGTGTAACAAAAATGGATACTCTGGTTATGAAACTGAAGGCAGCTAAAAGAGATTTTTCTTTTATTCCCTTTGGAAAAATAATTCATGAAAAGGAGGATAGTGTAGAAAAGTTTCTTTTAACAAAAACATTTCTTTCTTTTCAATGGAAAATGTGCTATAGTGTACTCTTATAAAACCTGAACATATTTCTCTTGTGTTTATCAAAATAATTGCTATTTGTACAGGAACAGCTTAATATCTAAACAAAGCAGGCAAGAGCTTGTCCTGCCTTTCCAAACTATCGCTCCCACCAACCTAATGAAGGGCTTGAAATTGCACTAATTCTCCCTTTGAGTTAAAAAATGTTATCTTCCATGGAATGCCTATTAACATAAATTTAAAAGGTTAAAGTATTAAATCATCAATAGTCTTTAGTCCATAAACTCAAATAAATTAATGTGTTAAATTGTTACAGTGAGACATAGGACACAGAACAACTAATTCTGACAAGAGAAGGGCAAACAACATATGAGGCCAAGTCCAAGGGCTGCAAGCTAGAACAGTATAATTTAATGGAGAGACTCTGGCAGGCAAGGGAAAGCATGAGGACCTATATTCCCACTGGTAAAAGAGAGGCATAAAAAGGGAGAAAGAAGGAAGATAGATGTGAACTGTGACTACATTTCAATTTTGCCTTAGGGAAGCACTGGTAATTTTGTTTAGATGTATCCATATCACTATATTCTGCTTTGCATATTTTTTAAAATTTAAACTTTCTCATTTGAAAATGATGGTCTTTCTAATTTTTCAGGATGAGATGCAGAATGAATATCCTTATTTTACAATGTGGTTATGTAGGTACCTGGGGAGCAGTTGGTCCAGAAGAGATGGCAAGTAAAATGGTATAGCTGCTGTTTAGGAAGAAGAGATAAACATAGGCATTGGCAGTAGAAGTCTTATTTTCTCCTGTCATTCAAGGGCACAAATGTGAATGCCTTTAGCTCTTGAGCAAGCCTTTGGGGCTCTCTACATGCAGTTTTTGGTGGTGCACAAGTATGAAGGGTGGCAAGCAAGGGACAGTCAGAAATGTACCAAGATTAGGAGTAAATATCTTTTCTCAAAAAACAAAAAATCCACAGGTCATGACAATATGAGTTTTACAGAATACCTCCTGTATTTTGAATCAGATCAGCAACTGTTATATTATTAATTTAAAAAGTACGTACTTTAAGTGAGTGAGGACCCAGGATCTCAACAGTCCATGGTGCAGATCCTGTGGCCTTCAGAGCAAAAGGTCCTCCACAGCAATGACCTAACCTTTGCTTTTCTTTATAAAAATGTGGGTTTTATCTGGTGTACATGAATTAAGGTAGAGAAGAGTGAGAAATAGGGAATTGATAGCTCTATATTTTTTTCTGCTAATTGTTTTTCAATCTTCTTAAGCTAAGAATATCAATAAGGAATTTTGGCCATTTCTTTGTCTCATGTAGAATGAGAATTCAGTATTTGCCAGTATGAAGGTTACTGGCCTAGAAAGCTTTGTGAGAAGGGCATTTCAGGTACACTTGTTACCATATGCCATTTTTATCCATTATGCATTTCTCTTTTTACAAACCTTTGTGTCAAGGGTTGACTTTCAATAGATCATAGGGAGGGAGCTGCTCTACTACATATAAAACCTGACGCAGAAGCAAGACATTTGTGAATGGTTTCGCACCAGGTTCCCCATGATCATGCATTTGTGTGACTGGTGACTGGGCAGCCCCTTTCTGGCCAAGCTTGTTTTGGGAGGAGGGGCTCTCCACACCGGATCTGGCTGACTGGCAGGCAGGGATGTTGGGGGACGGCTATGAGGCCAAGCGAGGCCTAAAGGCACTGCCCTATCATTCTGCCTGGGTAGGATTCTGACTTAGAGCTGTTCAGTAATAATCCCACAGATGGTTTTATCCATGTTTTAATTTAGATACATTAAATCTTTCTGGAAGAAGTCAGAGAAGGAAGGAAAGAATAAAAAGAGAAAAAGAAGAGAGGAAGGGAGTTTGGTTTGCAGGAAGGCTATGGTATTAACAGCTTAACCATTTTACTTATTTTTCAATACTGTAATTTTAGCTGGGAGGAGGAAGTTAAACACGAGAGAATATTTCCAATGAAAAATAGTGTCCTAAACCAAAAAGGAAAGTGAGTTTTTACTCTCTAATGTTAAAAAGAACTGCCCACTCTCCCATTTCATATGCAGTTGACCCATGTCTTAGATCAGGTTCCTAGAAGGAGAGCCTGAGAGAAATTCTTGTGTAACTGATTTATTGAGGGACTGCTCTTAGAAGGATCCTGTAAAAGGATAAAGGCATAAAGATAGAGCAGAGGAAAAGCGAAGGGAAGATGTAGTGTCAGCTGGAGACTAGCTTCAGCTTAATACCCCGGGGAGTTAAAAACCTTGAATTTCACATCAAGGCATGATGGCCAGGCTTTGGTACCTCAGTTTCAGTCAGTCATTGCCTTCAAACTGTCCTATGCCCCACAGGAAGGGGTACTGCTCTCCCAGGCAAAGCAGTTCCCCTCTCTCAAGATTAGTTGTTTCTAGAGAAGGGTGTAGCTAAGAGCCTTTAGCAACTGATGATAATCACAGCAACTAGCAAATGGATGCATCAGTTCAGTAAATAGGATCTGAGTGAGGCAGCATCTACTGCCAACCCTTTAACTCTAAAACCAGAAAGTTAGGTGGTGTTAAAGGTTTAGAGCAGTAAAAACAGCCTTATCATGGGAATACTTTTAGACTAGTGCTAATTTCCATGGTTCTTATTTGAATCCTTATATGGAAGGATTTCTGAGCAAATTATAGGAGCTATAATATAATACAGTATTTTCCTATTAGCTATACCTTGGCAGTTCATACTTTAGAAGAGATTCTTAATTACAATCCCAAAGGTATAATCTTAAAAATTACAATATAATTTTGAACCACTCTCCAAAAGCCCTAACAGAGGAAAACTCAATAAGGATATGAAATTATACTTTGAGATCCCTTTTATACCAAGCTGTAAGAGCAAAATATTTTGTTTTGCTGTCTAACAGATTTTATTCTTGAAATAAGGGCTATGCATTTACTACCCCTGGTTTGTATCATTTCTGGAAGGTCTTTACAAGATGTTAAAACTAAGATTGTGATTTGAGTTCTCTCCTTTAACCCCTTTACTGCCAATTCTGGGTCTTTCAATGAGAGATCTACTTCCCCCCGTTCATTCTTCCCAATGGGCAGCTGTCAATAATCTCATACCTTCTCTACCTTTGCTTTTTTTATTTGCCGTGTAAAATGTAAAGAAGAAATTGTTACATGACTATGAGGAAGTCATGAGTAAGATTACCTTAATTTATTGAGTTGATTCCCCTTCTCAATTCCTAATAGTCTCAGATACTTGTTGTCATGTTTTACTTAATCTTTAACATATTTTAATTAAAAAAAAAACACTGATAGTACATTTTGGTCTGAAGTGATCCCTTTCCTGAAATGTCAGATGCTAACTGTAATTCTGTCTTTAAAATGAAAACCCTGAATGTTTAATAAAAATGAGAATTAGTTGGAATTCTACTCCAAACTAGCTAGCATAGGAAAAGAGGCCTTTCCATAAAAGTATTGTGGTAGGCAAACTTCTAAGATAATCCCAAATTATCCCTGCCTCCTCCACACTCTTGTGTAATCCTTTCCCCCTTGAGAGTGGGCTGGACCTAGTGACTCACTTCTAATGAACAGAATATAACAAAAGCACCAGTATGTCACTTTTCAGATCAGGTTTCATAAAGATTCTGGCTTCCACCTAGCTTTCCCTTTCTCATTCTTTTGCTACTTTCCAGAGAAGGCTACTGCCATGTTGTGAAATACTCTACTGAGAGGCTCATATGACAAGGAACAAAGGGAGGTCCCTGGACAACGGCCAGGGAAGAACTAAGTCTTCAGTCCAATGGCAAGAAAGTAAATCCAAGATTGCTGGGAAGACAGCAGAATAGGAGGACTCTATGCTCACCTCATCCCATGGATACAAGTAGATAACACTCACATCAGTGTAAATAACCCAGAAAATGACCCAAAGACTGGCAGAACAAACTTCCCAACTAAGTGTAGAGAAAGAGATGCATTTAAGAGGGTAGGAAGGGTGAAGATGCACTCAGGAGCCAAACAGACCTGTGGGGCAATCTGCAAGGGGGAGGAACAAACCGACACAGAGAAGGGAGAGAAGCAGACTGTCACATTGGGGAGCATGCATGGAGAAGATGAATCCCCATAACACTTGGCTTTGAAAACCATGAAGCCAAACTTCATGAGTTCTTACAACCAATGAAATTTAAAACCTGGAATTTTAAAAATTAGTGGGGGACGCCTCGGTGGCTTAGCTGGTTAAGCTTCCAATTCTTGATTTCAGCTCAAGTCATGATCTTGTGGTTGTGAGATCAAGCCTGGTGTCATCCTCCACACTCAGCAGGGAGTCTGCTTGAGAGTCTCTCCCTCTGTCCCTCCTTGTGTGCTCATTCTCTCTCTCTCTCTCAAAAATAAATAAATAAATCTTTTAAAAAATTAGCGGCTTTGCTCTGGGAGAGCTCAGAGGGTGAGAGGAAACTGAGTCCCCACCCTTACAGACAGCAAAAGAAACAGTCCATGGATAAAGAGCATTGAAGGAGCAGTTTGAAAAACACCGGGGCATATGGGAGTGAGAGTTTACTCATCTCAGAACATGTTCTGGAGGGACAGAGATTATTGTGGGACTGCTCAAGGAACAAAGGAGCTGGCAGGCACCATTTACCTCCTCTGCTCCCCAGCAAAAACACACAGCCACCTACAGGAAACAGTGTAGCAACTACACTCCCCACCTGACTTGCTAACACTGCCCTGTGGGTGCGTTGGTGGATCTGCCCCTTCCAGGTAGGGCACTACAGGATCTCTTCTTCATGAGGCCACTACATTCAAGAGCTGGAGATGTAGCTGACTCTCCTAACATGCAGAAAAAGACACAGAAAATTAGACAAAATGAGCAGACAGTGGACTATGCCCCAAATGAAAGAGGAAAAAAATCACAGCAAGATATCTAAGCAAAATGAAGATAAGTAAAATGCCTGAGAGAGAATGTAATGATCTTAAAGATACTCACTGAAAAAAGTGGAGGACCTCAGTGAGACCCCTAATGAAGAGATAAAAAAGAACCAATGAAAGATGAAGAACACAATAAATGAAATTTAAAATACACTAGATGGAGGGACACCTGTGTGGTTCAGTCAAGTAAACAGCAGGCTTTTAATTTCAGCTCAGGTCATGATCTTAGGGTCCTGGGATAGAGGCCCATATTGAGCTCCATGCTCAGTGGGGAATCTGCTTTAGGATTCTCTGCCCCTCTCCTTCTGCCCCTCCCCCCTTAAATACATAAAACTTTTTAAAAAAGGACTAGTTGGAATAAGTAGTAGACTAGAGGAAGCAGAAAAATGGATCAGGAAACTGGAGGACTGTGAAATGGAAAGTAATCAAACTGATCAGGTGAGAGAAAAAAATTACGCCAAATGAGAATAGACTCAGGGAACTCAATGACACCATCAAGTGAAATAACATTCACATTACATGGATCCAAGGAGAAGAGAAAGAAAAGAGGGCAGAAAAATTATTTAAAGAAATAATAGCTGAAAACTCCCTTAACCTGGGGAAGGAAACAGAAATCCAGGTACAGGAGGCATAGAGAACCTCCAATAAAATCAACCCAAGGAAGTCCACACCATGACACATAGTAATTAAAATGGCGAATTTAAAAAAGGAGCAATAAAAGAGAGAATTTTAAAAGAAGCAAGAGAAAAGAAAACAGTTACATACGAGGGAAATCCCATAAGGCTATCAGCTTATTTTTCAGCAGAAACTTTTCAGGCTAGAAGAGAGTGGCATGATATATTCAACGTGCTGAAAAAAAAAAAAAAAGAAAGAAAGAAAGAAAGAAAGAAAGAAAGAAAGAAAGAAAGAAACTCCAGCCACGAATACTCTGTCCAGCAAGGCTATCATTCAGAATAGGATAGTTTCCCAAACAAAAGTTAAAGGAATTCATCACCACCAAACCAGCCCTATGAGAAATGTTAAAGGGGAATCTTTGAATGGAAAGGAAAGACTGAAAGTAAGAGTAAGAAAAGTAGGAAGCACAAAAGCAGTTAAAATACATACATATGTAAAAATCAGTCAAGGAAGTCACAAAATAAAAGAATGTAAAGGCCTTCCCATTGTAAATTAACACAGTTATGGGGGAAGTAGAGAGCTTTTCCTGTATCTGCTGGGTATTTATTGTTTTTAACTTGAAATAATATTTATGCCACACATTTTGGGGTGTCTATCCTGCACCCTTTCACTTACATATATGCACAGGTACCTTCCTCCCTACTTCTTCACGCTCCTGGTCTGTCTAAATCTCCTTGGCAAAACCAAAAGTTTTTGAGCCCCTTTGCTGCAGCACCAGAGGCACCATTTCCAACTCCGTTCTCCTGACTCTCTGCCTCCACTGTCCTTATCCTGGCCCTGTCTAGGCAGGGAATCTGGGGTATAGGCAAGACCAGGAAGAGCCCAAAGGCAAGTGATAAACTAGAACCTTCAAAGAGCTTGTTTTTTTTGCACTGACATTTCTTGGCGTAGTTGGCAGCAAAATATCAGAGCAACTCTCCTGAGATCACATGGAGGTCCTCTGGAACTCAGTGCTTGCTCAGTATCAGCATGCACCCCTTGTGACTTCTTACATATCACAGATGTATCTGCTACGACACAACCTACACCTACTGTCATGGATAATGTTTATCCACTTCATGAGGAAGAAAATATTCCACATTGCTGAACCCTAGTTTTTCATACTATAGATAACCCTCTCTGAACATACCCAGGAACTCACTTACTCCAAGCTAAGGACACAGTGTCTTGTTGTTTTGTTGTTTTAAGTTGCACTTAAAAAGAGAAATCACCTACAATTTAAGAAATAATAATAATAGGATGTAAAGGATAATACCATATACCCAAAACATGGGGGAAAGGAAGAGTAAATAAAGGCTTCAAACTCAAGCAATCATCAACTTCATATAGACTGCTATATGCAGATGTTATATACAAACCAAACAGCAACACAAATCAGAAACCAGTAATAGATATGCAAAAACTAAAGAGAAATGAATCTAAGTATATCACTAAAGAAAGCCAACTAATCATGAGAGAAGACAGCAAGGGAAGAAAGGAAGACAGAACACTACAAAACAACCATTGAAAATGGCAATAAATACATATGTATCAATAATTATTTTGAATTTAAATGGACTAAATGCTCTAATCAAAAGATATCAGGTGACAGAATGGATAAAACTGCAAGACCCAACTATGTGCTGCCTACAAGAGACTCATTTCAGACATAAAGATGCTGCAGATTGAAAGTGAAGGAATGGAGAAGAATGTATCGTGCATATGGAAGTGAAAAGAAAGCCAGGATAGCAATACTTATATTAAACAAAAAAGGTTTAAACAAAGGCTATAAGAAGAGACAAAGAATGCATTATATAATCATAGAAGGAACAATCCAGCAAGACTATATAACAATTTATTTATGCACCAAACATGAGAGCACCCAAATACATAAATCAGCCATTAACAAACATAAATGAAATAATTTATAGTGATACAATAATAGTAGGCGACTTTAACATCCCACTTAAATCAATGGATAAATCATCCAACCAGAAAATGGACAAGGCATCAGTGACTTTCAATGACACATTGGACCAGATGGCACTAACATATATTCAGAATATTCCATCCTAAAACAGAAGAATACACATTCTTTTCAAGTGTACATGGAACATTCTCCAGAATAGATCCTTGTTAGGCCACAGAACAAGTCTCAATAGATTAAAGAAGATGGAAGTCATACATATTTTCTGACCACAATGCTGTGAAACTAGAAATTAACTGTGAGAAAAAAACTGGAAAGAAACCAAATATATGGAGGTTAAATAACATGCTACTAAACAGTGAATGAGTCACCCAAGAAATCAAAGGGGCAATCAAAAAATACCAGGAAACAAATGAAAACACAATGGTCCGAAATCTTTGGGATGCAGCAAAAGATGTCCTACAGGGTATGTTTACACCAATACAGGCCTACTTCAAAAGCAAGAAAAATCTCAAATAAAAAACCTAACCTTTCCTAAATGAGCTAGAAAAAGAAGGACAAACAAAATCCCAAACCAGTAGAAGGAAGTAAATAATAAAGATTAGAGTAGAAATAAACAAAATAAAAACTAAAAAAAAAAATAGACCAATGAAGCCAAGAGCTGCTTCACTGAAAAGATCAACAAAATTGATAACACTTTAGCCAGACTATCGAAAAAAAAAAGGAACAAAGACTCAAATAAACAAAATCAAAATGAAAGAGGAGAAATAACAACTGACACCATAGAAATACAAAGAATTGTAAGAGAATATTATGAAAAGTCATGTGCAAACAAATTGGCCAACTTAGAAGAAATGGATAAATTCCCAGAAACATATAAACTCCTAAAACTGAATCAGAAAGACATAGAAAATTTGAACAGACCAATTAACAGCAATGATATTGAATCAGTCATGAAAAAACTCCTAACAAATACAAGACCAGGCTTCACAGATGAATTCTACCAAATATATAAAGCAGAATTAATACCTATTCTTCTCAAATTATTCCAAAAAAATAGAAGAGGAAGAAAAACTTCCAAATTCATTCTACGAGACCAGCATTAACCTGATAATGAGACTAAATATAGACACAACAAAAAAAGGAGAACTACAGGCCAATATCTCTGATATATATAGAAGTAAAAATTCTCAACAAAATATTAGGAAATGGAATTTAACAATAATTTAAAAAAATCATTCGCTAATATCAAGTGGGATTTATTCCTGGGATGCAAGGGTAGTTTAATATTTGTAAATCAATCAATGTGATACACCATATCAACAATAGAAAGGATATAAACCATAGGATCATTTCAATAGATACAGAAAAAGCATTTGACAAAGTACAACATCAATCTATGATATAACCTTCAAAAACTAGATTTAGAGGGAACATACCTCAATGTAGTAAAGACCATATATGAAAACCCACAGCTAACATCATACTCAATAAGAAAAAACTGAGAGCTTTTTTTCCCTAAGGTCAGGAACAAGACAGGGATGTCCACTCTCACCACTTCTATTCAACATAGTACTGGAAGTCCTAGCCACAGCAATCAGAAAACAAAAAGAAATAAAAGACATCCAAATTGGTAAGGGGAAAGTAAAACTTTCACTATTTATGGATGACATAATACTATATATAAAAAAACCCAAAAGACTCCACCAAAACTACTGGTAAATGAATTCAGAAAGGTCACAGGATACGAAATTGACATACAGAAATCTGTTGCATTTCCATACAATTTTAATGAAGCAGCAAAAAGAGAAATTAAGAAAACAATCTCATTTACAATTGCACCAAAGATAATAAAATGCCTAGGAATAAACTTAACCATAGAGATAAAAGACCTATACTCTGAAAACTATAAAACACTGTTGAAATAAATGGAAGATGACACAAACAAATGGGAAGACATTCCATAATCAAGGGTTGGAAAAAAATATTATAAAAATGTCCATACTACCCAAAGCAATGTACAGATTTAATGCAATCCCTATCAAAATACCAGGAGCATTTTTCACAAAGCTAGAACAAATCATCCTAAAATTTATATGGAACCACAAAAGACTTCAAATAGCCAAAGCTATCTTGAAAAAGGAAGACAAAGCTGGAGGTATCACAATTCCAGATTTCAAGTTATACTACAAAGCTATAGTAATCAAAACAGTATGGTACTGGCACAAAAATAGACATGTAGATCAATAGAACAGAATAGAAAGCCCCAAAATAATTGACCATTATAAGGTCAATTAATCTTAGACAAAGCAGTGTAAGAATATGCAGTGGGATAAAGATAATCTCTTCAAGAAATGGTGTTGTGAAAACTGGACAGCTACATGAAAAGAATTAAACTGGACCACTTTCTCATATCATACACAAAAATAAACTCAAATGGATTAAACACCTAAATGTGAGGCCTAAAACCATAAAAATCCTAGAAGAGAGCACAGACAGTAATTTCCCTGACATTGGCCATAACATTTTTCTAGATATGCATCCTAAGACAAGGAAAACAAAAGCAAAAATTAAAAAAAAAAAACGATTGGGACTACATCAAAATAAAAAGCTTCTGCACAACAAAGGAAATAGTCAACAAAATGAAAAGACAACGTACTGAATGGGAGAAGATATTTGCAAATGACATATACAATAATGGGTTAGTATCCAAAATATATAAAGAACTTATACAACTCAATACCCAAAAAACAAATAATCCAATTAAAGTCAGCAGAAGACATGAACAGACATTTCTCCGAAGTATATATACAGAAGGCCAACAGATACATGAAAAGATGCTCATCATCACTAATCTTCAGGGAAATGCAAATCAAAAACACAATGAGCTATCACCTCACACCTGTCAGAATGGCTGAAATAAAAAACACAAGACTCAACAAGTGTTGGCAAGGATGTGGAGAAAAAGGAACCCTCTTACACTGTTGGTGGGAATGCAAATTAGTGCAGCCACCGTGGAAAACATTATGAAGGTTCCTCAAAAAATGAAAAATAGAATTACCATAGGATCCAGGATTCCACTAGTATTTACCCAAAGAATATGAAAACACTAATTCAAAAAGATATGTGCACTATGTTTATTGCACCATTATTTACAATAGTCAGTTATGGAAGAAGCCCAAGTGTCCATGCATAGATGAATGTATAAAGAAGAAGTGGTATATATATATTGGGGTGTGTGTGTGTGTGTGTGTGTGCATGTGTGTGTAATGGTATACTACTCAGCCATAAAAAAGAATGAGATCTTGCCATTTGCAACATCATGAATGGACCTAGAGAAAATAATGCTAAGTGAAATAAATCAGAGAATGACAAACATCATATGATGTCACTCATATGTGGAAATAAACAAACATAGGAAGAAACAAAAGAAAGAAACAGGAAAATAGAGACAAATCAAAAAAACAGATTCTTAACTATAGAGAAGAAATAGATGGTTACCAGAGGGAAAGTAGGTGGGGGGTGGGTGAAATAGATGAAGGGGATTAAGAGTACACTTCCTTGATGAGCACTGAGTAATATATAGAATTGTTGAATCACTATATTGTACATACACCTGAAACTAATTTAAGACTATATGTTAACTATACTGGAATTAAAATAAAGTTTAAAATTTAAAATTAAAATTAAATAAAAGTACAAGTGAAAAAAGAACTGAATCCTATCAACAGCTCTTTGAGTAAGCTTGAAAACATGTACCCACCTCCAGTTGAGCCTGCCAACACCCTGATTGCAGTCTTTTGAGAGGCTCAGAGACAGAAAACCCAGCTATTTCCAGATTTCTGACCCACAGAAACTATGAGATAATAAATGATGTTGTCTTAAGGCATTACTTTTTAGAGTTATTTCTTATGGAGCAATAGATAATTAATACACAAGGCTTCAGTAATTTTTTCTGTTGTAAATTTATCCTAAATCCCTCCTTCTATCCTTAAAATGAAGCAAAGAGGTGCTTCACAAGTATTTTTGGCAGGTGGTGATATAAATGTTGACAGTGATTCACTATTTGGATTTAAATTACCACCACTATTTTCATAGGGAGTATAGGAGCTTTACGTAAATATATGAAGAAAAAGCCTAAATTTGATATAGAACATTCCCAAAACGTGAACTGAGAGCTCTTTTGCCTAAAATACAGATAAAAGCAGTGTTCCTTTATGCAATCTTAAATTTTAGTGATTTTTGTTTGAATTTTTACAAACTTTTGAACATCAGTGATGATATATTCATTTTTCTCAAAGACATCCTGATGAAGCACTAAGCATTTTCACAATGGCAAAAAAAAAAAAAAATCAAATATTGCTGAGAATAAAAAGAAACAAAAAGGAATCTAAGAGACTAAAAAGCAGAGTAATAAGTAGAATATTTGCAAGTCTTACATACCAACTATCTTTGTTGTCTATCATCATGTGGCAAATATATATGAGTCCTTGTGATATTTAAAAAATTCTTTTTGAGGGACTTTTTTTTTT
>NW_024423319.1:107849279-107850637 GCF_017311325.1 Ursus maritimus | reverse complement strand
TTTTTTTTTTAAAGATTTTATTTATTTATTCGACAGAGATAGAGACAGCCAGCGAGAGAGGGAACACAAGCAGGGGGAGTGGGAGAGGAAGAAGCAGTCTCACAGCGGAGGAGCCCGATGTGGGGCTCGATCCCATAACGCCGGGATCACGCCCTGAGCTGAAGGCAGACGCCCAACCGCTGTGCCACCCAGGCGCCCCTTTTTGAGGGACTTTTAAAGGCATGATTCATGAAAGTTAGCTTGATGCCTAACAATAATGAGAACAGAGGTTTTTTTTTAATTACTTTTGAACTTCTCTAATGCTGGTTTCAGCCATTCAAGAGTCAGATGTGGATGTAGTCAACAATATCTACTTGCTACAGAACTCAGACCTAGCTTCTAGATGATTTATTCCCCTTCCTACACAGTCATTCCAAAATTAAACAAAAGAAAATGCCTAACATTTAAGAAAAGGATTCCAGAATTGAAAGTACTCTTTTACATAGGCTATCTCATTCTGGTCCCTTAGGCATTATCTTCACTGGTTTTAAAAGGCATGTATCTTTTTTTGTGGCTTTCAAATGGCAAGAAATAGGTTTTATTTGGTAATGTTATGATTAGTTATTTGAGACAAAATGTCCTACCATAAAAATGAAATAACTAAATAGGCAGGCATTCTAGTACCATGTTGGAAATTTTCTACAAATAGAGTGGGTACATTCTGTTGAACACTATTATTTCTAGGCACTGAAATTACAAAGATGAATCATATATTTGAATAGATAGCTACAATTTTAAACACGTACAGGTATGCACAAGTATTTATATGACACAGAAGTGGAAGTCTTATTAAATAAGAAATAATTATCCAAGTAAACATGAGTGTGTTGGTTTGGGGAGGGGCATGTTGAGAGAATTCCAGAAAGAGGTGACAGCATGAGTTAAGATTCAAAAGCAAGAAACTGTATGCTATGTTCCAGGAATCTACACCAGACCAGAAAACACAAAATTCCCTAACAACCCTGGCAAATAATTTTCACTTATTACCAAAGAGGAACTAAAATAATGTACCAAAACCTCCCCCTTCTAGTCCGCCCCATATATCTATTATAGTTGATTGTTTATGTTGAAATTTATTATATAAAGAAATATACATAAACCTCATGTAATTAAAAAGATTTAATAATTTTCAATAATCTTTTTGCTATATCTATTAAGTCTTGAATTAAAAAACCCCTTCATAATTATAGATTAATATCTAGACTGGGTAAACCCTATGTGAACCTTCTAATTGTGAATAAGTAAGCTTTAGAGGGCCAAACCAAGTAAGCATCAGGCACTAAAGAATACTTCTTCAGCAAAGTTGTTTTTTTTTTTTT
>NW_024423319.1:107836191-107849269 GCF_017311325.1 Ursus maritimus | reverse complement strand
TTTTTTTTTTTTTAATTTCTTGGTGTGCTATAAGTTATCCAGGATTTTTGTAAGCATTTTCCTTATTCTACCCCAAATATAGCCACTCTATTCCAAGTATGCTTTTCTAAGGCAAAAACCGCCAATTATACCCAAAAGATATTTCCTTAGCTGCCTAATTATTTCTCTGGCACCATTTATTATTTATATCACAGCCTTTCAACTTTTAGGTCATACTTAGCAATGTTGTCATGGGGACAGACTCTCCTTGGCCCTGTATTTGGCCCAGACAATAATTTCATGCCAAGAAATGGAAGACAGCAGTGAAAGATATAATGAAATATAATTAAAATCCCCCACATTGAGTGTTTGTTTATAGTAATCTCTTTGATTATTTGTTTATTTTTGTCACTGCCCAAAAACATTATTTGTGGCCAATTTAGTGAAAGAATGGCTGAACACATTTTTTTAGTTATTCATGAACTTTCTAGTAACTCATTTTTCTGTAGAAAAATTTCATCATTCCATTTATTATTTTTTTTGAGAGAGAGAAAGAGACGGGGGGGCGGGAAAGGCAGAGGGCAAAGGAGAGAGAGAATTTTAAGCAGGCTCCATGCCCATTATGGAGTTGGGTGCAGGGCTTGATCTCACAATCCTGAGATCATGACCTGAGCCAAAATCAAGAGTCAGAGGCTTAGCCAACTGAGCCACCCAGGAGCTCCTAAAGGTAATATATTTTAAATGGTGTATTTTTTCCTGCCTGCGATGTAATACTAAACCTACCAATGAAATGCTACAACAAACTAGTTATATTTAATCAAGTACTACTCTTAGATTTAATTTCTCATTATAAGCTCATTACTATAGGTAGATGAGAATCTTTTAAATAAAAAGTGTGATTTCTTTGCATTGATTCCATTAGTCTCGGGTGAAAGTTTTAACTTATACGATTCATTTGCATGACTAAAACTTCCAAAGTAAGCAGAAATGGCCATATATTCCTTGGAAGGTCAAATGTACTATTGAATTACTGGGGACTGTACCACATGAGTGCATATTTGAACAATTCCTTTCTCAGAAACCCATAGAAATGAATAAAATAAACTAAAAATAAGAAGAAAATTCCATCCAGAATAAGGCAATGAACACCTCCCCCTGACACACACATTTCTCTTGAAACTGATTTTGGAGAAATATCTGTCACATACAATAAAATTTTAATCAAATTAAAGGAGATCTCTAAGACTGATGCATAGTGAAGGGTGAAGTTTTCAGGTAATAAATGAAAGACTGGTGAAGAGTCCTACCAAAATCCCCAAACCCAGAAATGAGGGCTGAGGAATGTTAGCAGGCCACAGTGGAAGCATTCCACTAGGAGCCAGTTTCCACACAGCAGTATTACAAGGGAGAGAGGGGCAAAGGAAAGTCTACCATGTGGTTAAATGACTTTTATTTTTCCATATTCTGCCTTTGAGCCAATCAGAATAGCACGGAGATGAGGTGGGACACAAAAAAGCTAGGAAAGAGCATGTGCTAACCAGGTGAAATACAGTTAAGGCAAAAAGAGACAACAGTAACTTTGTAGTCAAAATATAGAGCTACTTTAATAGAGTTCACTGAGTAGAGGTAAATAACATCAAACAACAACAAAACAAAGTATTTGAGCATAAAGTCCTTACACAAAAATCAAGAGAAACAAAATTCTGTTTTTCATCCCTCATGCCCCCAAACACTGAATAATAGTCTGGAACAGAGAGTAAAAGACTAAAAAAATTTGGTGGGGAACCATTTAAATTACAGCAGCCAACTGTGTTGTCTCAGTTCACCAACACTGCTTTTCAAACAACTGAATCACAATAATGAAAAATACATGCCTCCCAGCTCAAGTTTTAACAGAATGATTCAAGTAGTGCCCAGGAAAAGATGGTAGGATTCAGCAGAATAAAAATCCACATGCTTTTCAGTGACTAAAATGTTTGGATAC
Organism: Ursus maritimus; assembly: GCF_017311325.1. Taxonomy (NCBI): domain Eukaryota; kingdom Metazoa; phylum Chordata; class Mammalia; order Carnivora; family Ursidae; genus Ursus; species Ursus maritimus. The sequence continues at coordinate 107,847,306 of NW_024423319.1, read as the reverse complement.
TATTGCATGATCATTAGAAAAAATAATAAACTGGAAAAAGCTATAAAAGCTTTATAATACTACAAAATACAAATTATACACCAATTAGAGGAAGAATAATATTCAAGGAAAGTGAAAAAAATCCCAAAGCTGTTTTTCACTATTACAGAAACAAAAAATTATTTGAAAAAAGAAATTAAAAAATGTACTAATTAAGATATTAATACAACATAACTAGATTTTTAAAAAGAAGCTAATAAACATAAAGCAAAAGAAGAGAAAAATACAAAGACTGAAAATCATATTACAAATAAATAATGTATAAAAACAATAATAAATCAGAGACAAGTGAATTTATCCCAGGAATTAAAGATTGGCTTAACATTAGAAAACTGACTAGAAGACTAAGAGATTTAACTATACATTTTCATTTCAACTGATATAGAAAGCACACATGTTAATATCCAATATCCATTCAGAATAAAATATCTAAGCCAAAAGTTAAAAATTCTAAAAGTAGAAGGGAACTTAATGTGCTTTAAAAAACTATAGCAAATATCATACTAAATGTTAAAACAGTAAATCATTTCATGTATAGGTTATAAGTGAAAGGATGATATAAAAGACTATCAGAGTAAATTGAGACCAACAACATTCATGACCAGATGACTCAAAATATAAAATGTTAATTCTCTTTATATTGATGATCCATAAGCTCAATAAAAGTTCAATCAAAATTAAAATTAAGGTTTTTATTTGCAGAACATGACAAGTTTATTCTAAAATGCTATGGAATAAAAGGGTTAAGAATAGTCCAAAAACAATAAATGAAGAAAAACTCTTGAAAAAGAAAAAAACCACATTGGAGAATTTGCCCTACCAAATATCCATAATTCCTAAAAAGCTATGCTAGGGGTGCCTGGGTGGGTCAGTTGGTTAAGCATCTGTCTTTGGCTCAGGTCATGATCCCTCAAGTCAGGGTCCTGCTCAGGGGGGAGCCTGCCTCTCCCTCTCCCTCTGCTGCTCCCCTGCTTTTACTCTCTCGCTCTCACTCTGATCTCTCTCTCAAATAAATAACTAAAATATTCAAAAAACAATAATTAAAAAATAAGAAACTATGCTAATTTAAATATTGTAGCACTGGTTCAGAGACAGATATATAGAACCATATAACAGAACAGATCCTCACATACATAGAAACCTAATATTTGATAAAGTGTCATCACAGATAGCAGGAAAAAGAAAAAGTTTTCGATAAATGGTGATGGGATAAATAGTTATTCATGTGGAAAAAATGTATTTAGATCTCTGACACAACATATCACACATAAAAATCATTTCCAGCAGAGTAAATATTTAAATAGGAAAATTTAACTTTTAGGAAAAATATGGGGATATATCATAACCTCGGGGTAGAGAAGAATTTCTTAAACTACAAAAGAAAAAGTAATAAACTATAAAGGAAAAAGTAATAAATTTTATTATATCAAAATAAAATATTTCTTGCAAATCAAAACCACAGTGAGATATCACTTCATACCTCTAAGGGTGGCTAGTATCAAAAAGACAATAAATAATATATGTTGGTATGGATGTGGAGAAAAGGGGACAGAACATAGTACAGTTAGTGGGAATGTAAATTGGTACAGCCATCATGGAAAACACTATGAAGTTTCCTCAAAAAATTAAAAATAGAACTACCACATGTTCTAGCAATTTCACTTCTAGGTAAGGAATTAAAATAAGGATTTCAAAGAGATACCTGTACGCCCATGTTCATTGCAGTATTATTTACAAGAGGCAAGATGTGGAAACAACCTAAATGTCCACCAACAGAGAACTGGATAAGTAAAATGTGGTATGCACATACACTGGAATTGTAATCAGCCTTTAAACAGAAAAAAATTCCTGCCATTTGCAACGATGAGGATGAAAATGAAGTACATTATGCAGATGCAGAAGGACAAATACTATACAATTACATGTGGAATCCAAAATATTTAAACTCATGGAAACAGAGAGTGGAATGGTGGGTTGCCAGGGGCTGGGGTAGAGATAAATGGGGAGGTGATCCTCAAGGGGGAACAAAGTTTCAATTATGCAAGATGAGTAAGTTCTGAAGATCTACTATAATACATAGTGCTTATATCTAACAGTACTGTAGTGAATGCTAAAAATTTGATATTAAAAAGTAGATCTTTTGGTAAGTGTTAACATATACACAAATATAATAATAAAAATAATAAATGGGTGGGAGGAAACTCTGAGAGAAGACAGATATATTTAAGGCATTGATGTTGGTAATGGTTCCACAGGTTTACATTTATCTACAATCTCATGAGTTGCATGCATTAAATATGTATGGCTCTTTATATGTCAATCATATATCAATAAATTAGTTAAAAAATAAACTATTGTATATATAGATATAGATATAGATATGGATATAGATATAGATATAGATATAGATAGATATAAAGGACCCTTAAAAATCAACAACCAGGGGTGCCTGGGTGGCTCAGTTAGTTAACTATCTACCTTTGGCTCAGGTCATGATCTTGGGGTTGTGGGATGGAGCCCTGCATCGAGCTCCCTGCTCAGCAGGGAATCTATTCCTCCTTCTCCCCTCCCCCCCAGCTCATGCTTGTGCTCTATCTCTCTCTCAAATAAATAAATAAATAAATAAATAAATAAATAAACAGTCTTTTAAAAGAAATCAATAACCCAAGAGAAAATAGACAAACACTGTTAGGAGACATTTAACCAGTATGCGAAAAACAGGTCTTCCCCAATTAAATACATATATAAACCAGAATGATAAACTATTTCAAATCCAAAACTGGCAAAAATTAATGTCTGACACACCAGGGTTTGCAAGAGAAATGAAGAAAAGACAGTTTTTATACTCTACTAGTTGAAATGAAAATGGATGTGATCACTCTGAAAAAAAACTTGACCTTGTCTTGTAAACTAGAAGGTATACATACCCTATAATAACAATTCTACTCGTACATATATTCCACAGAGAAACTCTTATAATTTTGTATGAGGAAACATATACAAAGTTCTTAAAAACATTACAATAGATAATTCAAATGCTTTACAGTAAAACAAACAAACATACTGTGGTATACTCACACAATGGAATGAACCACGACCAAGTATATGAACTTGGGTCAATGTAAAAAAAAATGCCATTGAACAAAGGAAAGCAAGATGCAAAAGGATACACAATAAGTTATTATTTATTCAAAGTTCCAAAACCAGTAAAAGTACACATATTTTTCAGGACATCATATATGTATGGTAAAACCATAATGAAAAGTAGAGTAAGAAACACAATTCCTGGAAGTGTTTACTTCTGGTTGGGGTGTGGGGTGAAGAGGGGCTATGTTCAGAAAATGGCAGAAATAGGGCTCCAAAGTACTGGTAGCGACATTTCATAAGTTGGGAAGTCAGTATACTGATATTCATTTTACTATAATTTTTTAGAATTTATATATAACTTGTGTGTATTCTTTTATGATTATGTCACAATAAAAGTAAATTTTATTTTATTAATTTTTTGGTTTACCCCAAATACCTTCTATTTATTTATATGTATTTATTTTTTAAATTAACATATAATGTTTTATTAGTTTCAGAGGTACAGGCCTGTGATTCACCAGTCTTACATAATACCCGGGGCTCATTACATCATATACCCTCCTTAATGTCCATCACGGAGTTATCCCATCCCTCCACCCCTTTTCCCTCCAGCAACGATCAGTTTGTTTCCTCTAATTAAGTCTTATTGTTTGTCGCGCTCTCTGGTTTCATCTTGTTTTATTTTTTCCTCTCTTCCCCATGATCTTCTGATTTCTTAAATTCCACATATCATTGAGATCATATGATAATTGTCTTTCTCTGATTGACTTATTTTGCTTAGCATAATACCCTCTAGTTCCATCCAAGTAATTGCAAATGGCAAGATTACATTTCTCTGATGGCTGAGAAATATTCCAGTGTGTGTGTGTGTGTGTGTGTGTGTGTGTGTGTGTGTGTGTGTATCATATCTTCTTTATCCATTCCTCTGTCCATGGACGTCTGGGCTTTTTTTGCAGTTTGGCTATTGTGGACATTGCTGCTATACACATTGGGGTGCAGGAACCCTTTTGGATCACTAAATTTGTATCTTTGGAAAAACCCAGTAGTACAATTGCTGGCTTGTAGGGTAGCTCTATTTTCAACTTTTTGAGGAACCTCCATAATGTTGTCCAGAGCGGCTGTACCAGATTGCATTCCTACCAACAGTGTGAGAGGTTTCCCCTTTCTCTACATGCTCACCAACATCTGTCATATCGTCACTTCGTACTTTTAGCCATTCTGACTGGTGTGAGGTGGTATCTCATTGTGGTTTTGATTTGTATTTACCTGATGCTGAGTGATGTTGAGCACTTTTTCAAGTGCCTGTCGGCCATTTTTATGTCTTCTTTGGAGAAATGTCTGTTCATATCTTCTGCTCAATTCTTGACAGGATTATGTGTTTCTGGGTATTGAGTTTGATAAGTTCCTTATAAATCTTGGATACTAGCCCTTTAACTGATATGTCATTTACAAATATCTTCATCCATTTTGTCAGTTGTCTTTTGGTTTTGTTAACTGTTTCCTTTGCTGTGCAAAAGCTTTTTATCTTGATGAAGTCCCACTAGTTCATTTTTGCCTTTCTTTCCCTTCCCTTTGGAGATGTGTCTAGCAAGAAGATGTTGCAGTAGAGGTCACAGAGTTTGCTGCCTGTGTTCTTCTCCAGGATTTTGATGGATTCCCATCTCACATTGAGGTCTTTCATCCATTTTGAGTTTATTTTTGTGTACGGTGTAAGAAAATGGTCCAGTTTTATTCTTCTACATGAGCTGTCAAGTTTTCCCAACACCATTTGTTGAAGAGACTGTCCTTTCTCCATAGGATATTCTTTCCTGCTTTGTCGAAGATTAGTTGACCATAGAGTTGAGGGTCCAGTTCTGGGTTCTCTATTCTGTTCCACTGATCTGTGTGTCTTTGTGCCAGTACCATATCGTTTTGATGATTATGGCTTTGTAATATAGCTTAAAGCCAGGCATTGTGATGCCCCCAGCTTTGGTTTTCTTTTTCAACATTCCTCTGGCTATTTGGGGTCTTTTCTGGTTCAATACAAATTTTGGGATTTTTTTTGTTCCAACTCTGTGAAAAAAGTTGATGGTATTTTGATAGGGATTGCATTGAGTGTGTAGATCGCTCTGGGTAACTTAGACATTTTAACAATATTTATTCTTCTAATCCATGAGCATGCAGTGCTTTCCCATTTCTTTGTGTCTTCCTCAATTTCTTTCATAAGTGTTCTGTAGTTTTTAGAGTACAGATCCTTTACCTCCTTGGTTAGGTTTATTCCTAGATACCTTATGGTTTTGGGTGCAATTTTAAATGGGATCGACTCCTTAATTTCTCTTTCTTCTGTCTCATTGTTAGTGTATAGAAAGGCAACTGATTTCTGTGCATTGATTTTATATCCTGTTGTGTTGCTGAGTTCCTGTATGAGTTCTAGCAATTTTGGGGTAGGGTTTTTTGAGTTTTCCACATAGAGCACCATGTCATCTGCAGAGAGTGAGAGTTTGACTTCTTCTTTGCCAATTTCAATGCCTTTTATTTCTTTTTGTTGTCTGATTGCTGAGGCTAGGACTTCTAGTGCTATACTGAACAACAGTGGTGAGAGTGGGCATCCCTGTCATGTTCCTGACCTTAAGGGAAAAGCTCTCAGTGTTTCCCCATTGAGAATGATATTAGCTATGGGCTTTTCATAGATGGCTTTTATGATATTGAGGCACCTTCCCTCTATCCCTACACTGTGAAGAATTTTAATCAAGAAAGGATGCTGTATTTTGTCAAATGCTTTTTCTGTATCGATTGAGGAGGATCACATGGTTTTTGTCTTTTATTCATGTAGTGTATCACACTGATTGATTTGCAAATGTTGAACCACCCTTGCAGCCCAGGAATAAATCCCACTTGATTGTGGTGGATCATCCTTTTAATGTACTCTTGGATCCTACTGGCTACTATTTTGGTGAGAATTTTGTCATCCATGTTTATCAGGGAATATTGGCCTGTAATGCCCCTTTTTGGTGGGGTCTTTGCCTGGTTTTGGGATCAAGGTAATGCTGGCCTGATAGAACAAGTTTGGAAGTTTCCCTTCCATTTCTGTTTTTTGGAACAGCTTCAGAAGACTGGGTATTAGCTCTTCTTTAAATGTTTGGAAGCATTCCCCCAGGAAGCCATTTGGTCCTGGGCTCTTGTTTGTTGGGAGGTTTTTGATTAGTGCTTCAATTTACTTGCTGGTTATGGGTCGGTTCGGGTTTTCTGTTTCTTCCTGTTTCAGTGTTGGTAGTTTATACATCTCTAGGAATGCATGTTTCTTCCAGATTGCCTAATTTGTTGGTGTATTGTTGCTCATAATATGCTCTTATAATTGTTTGTATTTGTTTGTTTTTGGATGTGATCTCTCCTCTTTCAGCCATGATTTTATTAATTTGGGTCTTTTTTCTTTTTGAGAAGTCTGGCCAAGGTTTTCTCAGTCTTATTAATTGTTTCAAAGAACCAGCTTCAAGTTTTGTTGATCTGTTCTACTGTTCTTTTGGTTTTGATTTTATTGATTTTTCCCCTAATCTTTATTATTTCTCTTCTCCTGATGGGTTTAGGTTTTATTTGCTGTCCTTAATCCAGCTTCTTTAGGTGTAAGGTTAGCTTGTGCATTTGAGACCCTTTTTGTTTCTTGAGAAAGGCTTGTATAGCTATATACTTTCCTCTAAGGAACACCTTTGCTGCATCCTAAAGGTTTTGAATAGTTGTGCTTTCATTGTCCTTTGTTTCCATGAATTTTTAAAATTCTTCTTTAATTTCCTGGTTGACCCACTCATTCTTTAGCCTCCATGTATTTGCATTCTTCCCCAATTTCCTCTTGTGCTTGAGTTCTAGTTTCAAAGCATTGTGGTCCAAAAATGTGCAGATAATGATCTCAGTCTTTTGGTACCAGTTGAGACCTGATTTCTGACCCAGTATGTGATCTATTCTGGAGAATGTTCCATGTGCACTTGAGACGATTGTGTATTCTGTTGCTTTTGGATGGAATGCTTTGTACCTATCTGTGAAGTCCCTCTAGTCCAGTGTGCCATTCAAAGCCCTCATTTCCTTGTTGATCTTCTGCTTAGATGATCTGCTCATTGCAGTGAGGGGGGTGTTAAAATCCCCTACTATTATTGTATTATTAGAAATGTGTTTCTTTAATTTGGTTATTAATTGGCTTATATAATTGGCTGCTCCCAAGTTAGGGGCATAAATATTTACAATTGTTTGATCTTGTTGGATAGACAATTTAATCATGATATAGTGTTCTTCCTCATCTCTTACTACAGTCTTTGGTTTAAAATCTAATTTGTCTGATATAAGGATTGCAACTCCAGCTTTCTTTTGATGTCTATTAGTATGATGAATGGTTCTCCATCCCCTAAATTTAAATCTGCAAGTGTCTTTGGGTCTAAAATAGTCTCTTGCAGACAGCATATCAATAGGTCTTGCTTTTTTATCCAATCTGATACCCTGTGTCCTTTGATTGGGGCATTTAGCCCATTTATATTCAGAGTAACTATTGAAAGATACAAATTTAGTGCCATTGTATTAGCTGTAAAGTGACTATTACTGTATATTGTCTCTGTTCCTTTCTGGTCTGTGTTACTTTTGGGCTCTCTCTTTGCTTAGAGGATCCTTTTTAATATTCCTTGTAGGGCTGGTTTGGTGATCCCAAATTCTTTTAGTTTCTGTTTGTCCTGGAAGCTTTTTATTACTCCTTCTATTTTGAATCATATTCCACCTGGATAAAGTATTCTTGGCTGCATATTTTTCTCCTCCCTGAATATATCATGCCTGTCCTTTCTGGCCTGCCAGGTCTCTGTGGATAGGTCTGCTGCCAATCTAATGTTTCTACCCTTGTAGGTTATGGACCTCTTCTCCCAATCTGCTTTCACAATTTGCTCTTTGTCTCTGAGATTTACAAGTTTCACTATTATATGTTGGGGTGTTGACCTATTTTTATTGATTTTGAGGGGGGTTCTCTGTGCTGTTTGGATTTTGATGTCTGTTTCCTTCCCCAGGTTAGGGAAGTTCTCTGCTATAATTTGCTCCAATATACCTTCTGCCCTTCTCTCTTTCCTCTTCTTCTGGGATCCCAATCATTCTAATATTGTTTTGCCTATGGTATATCTCTCTAATTCTCCTTTTGTGATCCAGTAGTTGTTTATCTCTCTATTCCTCAGCTTCTATATTCTCCATCATTTGGGCTTCTATATCATTAATTCTCTCTTAGGAGTTAGAGCCTCCAATTTTTATTATATCTCATTAATAGCCTTTTTTATTTTGACTTGGCTAGATTTTAGTTCTTTTATTTCTCCAGAAAGGGATTCTCTTGTGCTTCTACACTTTTTCAAGCCCAGCTAACATCTTTATAATCGTTATTCTGAACTCTAGTCCTGACATCTTACTTATGTCCATACTGATTAGGTCCCTGGCAGTCACTACTACCTTTTGTGATATTTTTTGAGGTGAGTTTTTTCATCTTGTCATTCTGTCCAGAGAAAAATAGATGGCAACATTGACCCCAGAGAAATATACACTAAACAAATCAGAGGAGACCTGAAACTAAAAAGAGAGGGAGAGAGAGAGAATATAATCAGACAGTCAAGCAGAATAGAGCAATACACTGGATTCTGTGTGTATTTTGGTCTGTTTTTAAGAAAACTAGATCTCAAAGTTGTAAAGAAAGAAAAACATATGTACAAAAATAAAATTAAGGGGCACCTGAGTGGCTCAGCTGTTAAGCGTCTGCCTTCAGCTCAGGTCATGATCCCAAGGTCCTGGGATTGAGCCCTGCATCGGTCTCCCTGCTCAGCTGGAAGCCTGCTTCTCCCTCTCACACTCCCCTTGCTTGTATTTCCTCTCTCACTCTCTCACTCTCTATCAAATAAATAAAATCTTTTAAAAAAATTAAATACATTGACAGAATAGAATATATCTGTAAAAATGGAAATTAAAAGACAACAAAAAACAAAAGAGGAAAAAACCCAACAACAACAAAAAGGAAGGGATAGAAACAGACAGGTGAACAGAACAGAACAATACACTATCTCCTGAATGTATTTTGGTCAGTTTGTTAGAAGAAACTATATCTCAAAGATGTAAAGATAGAAAAACTTATATATACAAAAAGAAAATTAAATGCATTGAAAGGATAGAATGTAACTGTAAAGATGAAAATTTAAGATGATTTTAACAAAACAAAAGAAAACAAACCAAAAAAACAAACGAACAAAAAAGGGAAGAAGAAAAAAGAAAAAAAAGAGATGATCAGACAGGTGAATAGAACAGAGCCATACACTATATTTTGAGTATGTTTTGATTTGTTAGAAGAAAGTACATTCCAAAATTGTAAAGAAAGAAAAAACTTACATATATATACAAAAATAAGATTAAATACAATGAAGGGATGGGATATTATTATAAAAATGAAAATTAAAAAAGATTTTAAAAAACAGTTGATAAAATAAGAAATTGATCGAAAAAGGAAAGACTTTTTTTTTTTTTTAAATTAAAGCTGAAAGACTAAAGAGTCATGGGGAAAAAGCCATGAATCCTATGTGCTGTATTCTGCTAGCACTGGAGTTTTGCAGTTCTCATTGATCAGCAAACTTGGTCTTGGCTGCATGTTCTTGCTGATATTCTGGGGGAGGGGCCTGTTGCTTTGATTCTCAAGTGTCTTTGTCCTGGGCGAAATTCTACCACCCTTGCCAGGGAGCCAGGCTAAGTAATCTGCTTTGGTTTGCTCTATGTGGCTATTTTCTTGAAGGCTTTCCACACAGCTTTAGAGGATGAGAATGAAAATGGCAGCTTCCCTATCTCCCACCCTGGAACTGAAAACTAGGGGACCCACTCCTCAGTGTGCCCTCAGAGAAAAGCAGTCAATCACTCATGTTTGCTGGTCTCCTCATTCACTTTGTGCTCACCCAGCCTGTGACCAACATTTCTATCTCAGGCACACGAGCCTGTTTGAAGGCTCCAAACCGTGTAGACTCCTGTGGTGCACCCTGTGTTGCTCCTCCCAAGGGAGAAAGGGAGGTCTCACCAGCTCTGCCACTTGTTCGGCCCCTGCAAGGAGACCAGTCACCGGACTGTGCCATGGTTTGCAGTTTATGGCAACTCCAAACTGAGAGCCCACTCCTGGACACACTCTTTGCAGCTGGCTTCCCTGCTCCAACACCTGGGAGCTTTGCCTCACTCAGGCACTCCTAGTCTTCCTGTGACCCTGAGGATCCTGATACCACACTGTCCCAGGTAGGGTTCTGTCCCCGCTTAGCCACTTGAGGGACATCCCTCACCAGAGCAGACTTCTAAAATTTCTGATTTTGTTCTCTACTGCTTTGCCAGTAGCCAAATTACAAAGGTTCCCTACCACCACGGTTTATCTTCCCATATATCACCTCAGATTCACTTTTCTGCACCTCCTACCTTGCAGAAAGTGGTCACTTTTCTATTTGAAGAGTTGCAGTTATTCTTTTCTTAGATCTCTGCTTGAGTTTTCAGGTGTTTAGAATGATTTGATAGCTATCTAGCTGAATTCCTGGGCCCAGACGAAATTAAAGTCTCCTATTCCTCTGCCATCTTGGACTCCCTTCCCAAAGGTAAATTTTAAAAATTGATGGAGTTACTTAGAAATAAGTTTAATAAGGACTGTGCAGGGATTACATAACAAAACTATAAAACTACAGAGGAACATAAGAAGGACTCAGCAAGTGGAGAGTCACATTTTTCCTTAGGTAGAAATGTTCAATAATGAAAAGATGTTAATTCTGACCTTAAAAATCTAAGCGTTTTATAATACCTAATCTCAAACTCTAAACAATTACAAAGTATATCTAGAATAAGAAACTTGTGAAAAGAACCAGGAATTTTCTAATTTTAAGAATAATAATTATAAAATACATAAGGATGCACTTATCCTGTCAAAACGTAAAATTTAATATATGCCTTGGTAATTAAAATAGCATGTTACTAATTAGGAATAGACCAAGATATAAA
>NW_024423319.1:107834336-107836151 GCF_017311325.1 Ursus maritimus | reverse complement strand
CTAATATCTATAAGAATTTAGCACATAAAAATGGTGGAATTTCAAGCCTGTAGGGAAAATATCAATTGTCAAAAAATGGAGTAGGAACTGGTTTGCCAAATAGAAAAGAAAACTACATTTTAAAAGCAGTCCTTACATGGAAGTAAACCTAAGACGAATTAAATCTTTTAATGTAGGAGAGGAGTTAAGATGGCAGAGGAGTAGGGGACCCCGTTTTCAGTCGAGCTGGATAGGTACCAGACCAGCCTGAACATCCACGGAATCAGCCTGAGATGCAGGAAGATACATCTGGATCTCTACAAATGAACATCTCCAGAACTGAGTATTGAGATACGAAGCGGGGAGCCGTGAAACCGCGCACAGATATCGGAAGATAAACGGAAGGGGGAGGGAGCCGCCATGTTCGGGCACCTGGAAGCGGTAGCCACCTGCACGGGGAAGCAGGCTGACTCATGTACCGGCACCCTCGAGAGAGCAGACTGAGACCGTGAGCCAGTGAACGCGTGCGACCAGACTGAAACGGAGCTCCGGTGCGCTCAGTGGAACCAGACTGAGACCGGGAGCTCCGGAGCACGCAGGGTGGCTGGCGGCTGGCGGTGTTAGAAACACAAAGGACAGAGACGCGCTGGCCCTGGAAGGGAGGGCTAGGACGCCGGGTGTGGGGCGCACATCCTGGGACACTGCAGGGTTGAGCAGCACCAACAGAAACAGAGTTAAAGTGGCCAGAACATCAGTGGAGAACGATCCGCAATCCCTCTGTTCTGAGACAGAGTCTAAGATTTGGACACTGCTGCTCTGACTCTCAGAAGAGGCACAGCAAACCGCCAGGGAAAGCCGCCAGAGAACAAAAGCCTGGAAATACCACCTCACAGTGTGCCCATCCCCATCCCCCGTCGCAGGGGACATGGAGAATCTACCCAAACAGGGTTGCCTGAGTATCGGCGCGGCAGGCCCCTCCCTCAGAAGGCAGGCTGAAAAATCAAGAAGCCCACATCCCTAAGATCCCTATAAAACAAGGGCGCACGGTCTGGGTCCCAGTCAATAATTTGGGCTCTGGACAGCCCTGCAACCTCTCCTCATCAGAATGACGAGAAGGAGAAATCCCCCCCAGCAAAGAAAAGACAATGAGTCTGTGGTCTCTGCCACAGAACTAATGGATATGGATAAAACCAAATTATCAGAAATGGAATTCAGAGTAACAATGGTCAAGATGATGGGTAGACTTGAAAAAAGGATTAACGAAAATGTTAATGAGAATATAGAATCTCTAAGGGCAGAAATGAGAGCGAATCTGGCAGAAATTAAAATTTCTATGAGCCAGATGCGGTCAAAACTAGAGGCTCTGACGGCCAGGGTGAATGAGGCAGAAGAACGAATCAGCGAATTGGAGGATGGGTTAGTAGAAGAAAAAGCTAATATAGAATCTGGACTCAAAAAAATCCACGCTCAGGAATGTAGGTTACGGGAGATTACGGACTCAATGAAACGTTCCAATGTCAGAATCATCAGCATCCCCGAGGGGGGTGGAGAAAAACAGAGGTCTAGAAGAGATATTTGAACAAATTGTAGCTGAAAATTTCCCTAATCTAGCAAGGGAAACAAACATTCGTGTCCAAGAGGCAGAGAGGACCCCTCCCAAGCTCAACCATGACAAACCTACGCCACGTCACGACATAGTGCATTTCGCAAATATTAGATCCAAGGATACAGTATTGAAAGCGGCCAGGGCAAAGAAATTTCTCACGTACCAAGGCAAAGGTATCAGAATTATGTGAGACCTGTCTACACAGACCTAGAATGAGAGAAAGGGTTGGA
>NW_024423319.1:107809511-107834326 GCF_017311325.1 Ursus maritimus | reverse complement strand
GGGACATCCCTCACCAGAGCAGACTTCTAAAATTTCTGATTTTGTGCTGTACTGCTTTGCCAGTAGCCAAATTACAAAGGTTCCCTACCACCACGGTTTATCTTCCCATATATCACCTCAGATTCACTTTTCTGCACCTCCTACCTTGCAGAAAGTGGTCACTTTTCTATTTGAAGAGTTGCAGTTATTCTTTTCTTAGATCTCTGCTTGAGTTTTCAGGTGTTTAGAATGATTTGATAGCTATCTAGCTGAATTCCTGGGCCCAGACGAAATTAAAGTCTCCTATTCCTCTGCCATCTTGGACTCCCTTCCCAAAGGTAAATTTTAAAAATTGATGGAGTTACTTAGAAATAAGTTTAATAAGGACTGTGCAGGGATTACATAACAAAACTATAAAACTACAGAGGAACATAAGAAGGACTCAGCAAGTGGAGAGTCACATTTTTCCTTAGGTAGAAATGTTCAATAATGAAAAGATGTTAATTCTGACCTTAAAAATCTAAGCGTTTTATAATACCTAATCTCAAACTCTAAACAATTACAAAGTATATCTAGAATAAGAAACTTGTGAAAAGAACCAGGAATTTTCTAATTTTAAGAATAATAATTATAAAATACATAAGGATGCACTTATCCTGTCAAAACGTAAAATTTAATATATGCCTTGGTAATTAAAATAGCATGTTACTAATTAGGAATAGACCAAGATATAAAATGAATAAATTGGTCATGCCTAATATCTATAAGAATTTAGCACATAAAAATGGTGGAATTTCAAGCCTGTAGGGAAAATATCAATTGTCAAAAAATGGAGTAGGAACTGGTTTGCCAAATAGAAAAGAAAACTACATTTTAAAAGCAGTCCTTACATGGAAGTAAACCTAAGACGAATTAAATCTTTTAATGTAGGAGAGGAGTTAAGATGGCAGAGGAGTAGGGGACCCCGTTTTCAGTCGAGCTGGATAGGTACCAGACCAGCCTGAACATCCACGGAATCAGCCTGAGATGCAGGAAGATACATCTGGATCTCTACAAATGAACATCTCCAGAACTGAGTATTGAGATACGAAGCGGGGAGCCGTGAAACCGCGCACAGATATCGGAAGATAAACGGAAGGGGGAGGGAGCCGCCATGTTCGGGCACCTGGAAGCGGTAGCCACCTGCACGGGGAAGCAGGCTGACTCATGTACCGGCACCCTCGAGAGAGCAGACTGAGACCGTGAGCCAGTGAACGCGTGCGACCAGACTGAAACGGAGCTCCGGTGCGCTCAGTGGAACCAGACTGAGACCGGGAGCTCCGGAGCACGCAGGGTGGCTGGCGGCTGGCGGTGTTAGAAACACAAAGGACAGAGACGCGCTGGCCCTGGAAGGGAGGGCTAGGACGCCGGGTGTGGGGCGCACATCCTGGGACACTGCAGGGTTGAGCAGCACCAACAGAAACAGAGTTAAAGTGGCCAGAACATCAGTGGAGAACGATCCGCAATCCCTCTGTTCTGAGACAGAGTCTAAGATTTGGACACTGCTGCTCTGACTCTCAGAAGAGGCACAGCAAACCGCCAGGGAAAGCCGCCAGAGAACAAAAGCCTGGAAATACCACCTCACAGTGTGCCCATCCCCATCCCCCGTCGCAGGGGACATGGAGAATCTACCCAAACAGGGTTGCCTGAGTATCGGCGCGGCAGGCCCCTCCCTCAGAAGGCAGGCTGAAAAATCAAGAAGCCCACATCCCTAAGATCCCTATAAAACAAGGGCGCACGGTCTGGGTCTGGAAGAGATGGAATCCTTCCTGGAAACCTATAAACTACCAAGATTGAAACCGGAAGAAATTGATTCCTTAAACAGGCCAATTAATTATGAAGAAATTGAGTCAGTGATAAACAACCTTCCAAATAACAAAACTCCAGGCCCGGACGGTTTTCCTGGGGAATTCTACCAAACATTCAAAGAAGAAATAATACCTATTCTCCTAAAGCTATTTCAAAAAATAGAAACAGAAGGAAAGCTACCAAACTCATTCTATGAGGCCAATATTACCTTGATCCCCAAACCAGGCAAAGACCCCCTCAAAAAGGAGAATTACAGACCGATTTCCCTAATGAATATGGACGCCAAAATCCTCAACAAGATACTTGCTAATAGAATCCAACAGTACATTAAAAGGATTATCCATCATGATCAAGTGGGATTCATACCTGGGATGCAAGCGTGGTTCAATATTCGCAAATCAATCAGCGTGATACATCATATCAACAAGAAAAGACTCAGGAACCATATGATCCTCTCAATCGATGCCGAAAAAGCATTTGACAAAATACAGCATCCTTTCCTGATTAAAACCCTTCAGAGTGTAGGAATAGAAGGTACATTTCTCAATCTCATAAAAGCCATCTATGAAAAGCCTACTGCAAATATTATTCTCAATGGGGAAAAGCTGGAAGCCTTTCCCTTAAGATCAGGAACACGACAAGGATGCCCACTCTCGCCACTATTATTCAACATAGTACTAGAAGTCCTTGCAACAGCAATCAGACGACAAAAAGGGATCAAAGGTATTCAAATTGGCAAAGAAGAAGTCAAAATGTCTCTCTTTGCAGATGACATGATACTCTATATGGAAAACCCAAAAGAAGCCACTCCCAAACTATTAGAAGTTATAGAGCAATTCAGTAACGTGGCAGGATACAAAATAAATGCTCAGAAATCAGTTGCATTTCTATACACGAATAACGAGACCGAAGAAAGAGAAATTAGGGAATCCATCCCATTTACAATAGCACCAAAAACCATACGTTACCTTGGAATTAACTTAACCAGAGACGTAAAGGACCTATATTCTAGAAACTATAAATCACTCTTGAAAGACATTGAGGAAGACATAAAAAGATGGGAAGATATTCCATGCTCATGGATCGGAAGAATTAACATAGTTAAAATGTCCATGCTACCCAGAGCAATCTACACTTTCAATGCTATCCCGATCAAAATACCAAGGACATTTTTCAAAGAACTGGAACAAACAGTCCTTAAATTTGTATGGAAACAGAAAAGGCCCCGAATCTCCAAGGAACTGTTGAAAAGGAAAAACAAAGCTGGGGGCATCACAATGCCGGATTTCGAGCTGTACTACAAAGCTGTGATCACAAAGACAGCATGGTACTGGCACAAAAACAGACACATAGACCAATGGAACAGAATAGAGAGCCCAGAAATGGACCCTCGGCTCTTTGGGCAACTAATATTTGATAAAGCAGGAAAAAACATCCGGTGGGAAAAAGACAGTCTCTTCAATAAATGGTGCTGGGAAAATTGGACAGCTACATGCAAGAGAATGAAACTTGACCACTATCTCACACCATACACAAAAATAAACTCCAAATGGATGAAAGACCTCGATGTGAGACAGGAATCCATCAAAATTCTAGAGGAGAACATAGGCAGTAACCTCTACGACATCGGCCAAAGCAACCTTTTTCATGACACATCCCCAAAGGCAAGAGAAACAAAAGATAAAATGAATTTATGGGACTTCATCAAGATTAAAAGTTTCTGCACAGCCAAGGAAACAGTCAGAAAAACTAAGAGGCAGCCCACGGAATGGGAGAATATATTTGCAAATGACACTACAGATAAAGGACTGGTATCCAAGATCTACAAAGAACTTCTCAAACTCAATACGCGAGAAACAAATAAATCATAAAATGGGCAGAAGATATGAACAGACACATTTTCAATGAAGACATACAAATGGCTAACAGACACATGAAAAAATGTTCAAAATCATTAGCCATCAGGGAAATTCAAATCAAAACCACACTAAGATACCACCTTACACCAGTCAGAATGGCAAAAATAGACAAGGCAAGAAACAACAATTGTTGGAGAGGATGTGGAGAAAGGGGATCCCTCCTACATTGTTGGTGGGAATGCAAGTTGGTACAGCCACTCTGGAAAACCGTGTGGAGGTCCCTTAAAAAGTTAAAAATTGAGCTACCCTATGATCCAGCCATTGCACTACTGGGTATTTACCCCAAAGATACAGACGTAGTGAAGAGAAGGGCCATATGCACCCAATGTTCATAGCAGCAAAGTCCACAATAGCTAAATCGTGGAAGGAGCTGAGATGCCCTTCAACAGATGACTGGATTAAGAAGTTGTGGTCCATATATACAATGGAATATTACTCAGCTATCAGAAAGAACGATTTCTCAACATTTGCTGCAACATGGACGGCACTGGAGGAGATAATGCTAAGTGGAATAATTCAGGCAGAGAAAGACAATTATCATATGATTTGTCTCCTCTATGGAACATAAGAACTAGGAAGATGGGTAGGAGAAGAAAGGGATAAAGAAAAGGGGTTAATCAGAAGGGGGAATGAAGCATGAGAGACTATGGACTCTGAGAAACAAACTGAGGGCTTCAGGGGGGGTGGGGGAATGGGATAGACTGGTGATGGGTAGTATGGAGGGCACATATTGCATGGTGCACTGGGTGTCATACGCAACTAATGAATCATCGAACTTTGCATCGGAAACCAGGGATGTACTGTATGGTGACTAACATAATAAAAAAACATTACAAAAATATTTTAATGTAAAGTATAAAACATAAAAATATTAGAAGAAATTATAAAAGAATATTCTAATCTTGAGGTGATAGTTATATAACCTAGAAGCCAGAAATAATTTTTAAAACACTGATTTTGTGACCACAGGTTTAAAAGATAAACAAGAAACAGAGTAATATATTTGTAACGTGTATTTTTTTAACAAGTTCTTTGGCAAAAAAATAAGAAAATAAGAATGACAGCCAGTAATAATAGCATAAGAGACATGAACAGGTAATTGTTCAGAGAAATGGATAATAAAACCACATCAGTAATCAATGAACTAAATTAAGAATTTTCTTTCATTTACCAGATTAACCAAAATTAAAATGCATAATAATACCCAGTGATGACAAGGGTATGGAGAATGAGGCATTCTCAAACACATTTGATAGGAGTATAAATCAGTACATGTATTTGGGCAGTAATTCAGAATTTTATGTTGTACTGTGAAATATGTATTGCTCATGATGCAATAATTCCACTTTTACAATTTATTTTATAAAACTCCTGTGCAATTGCACAAAAAATATGTACAATA
This sequence comes from Ursus maritimus, assembly GCF_017311325.1. Lineage (NCBI taxonomy): Eukaryota > Metazoa > Chordata > Mammalia > Carnivora > Ursidae > Ursus > Ursus maritimus. The sequence continues at coordinate 107,829,178 of NW_024423319.1, read as the reverse complement.
CATATTGCAGCATTGCTGTCATCATGATAAGGTATAATGAACCTACATGTCCATTGAGGGGAAGGGGTAAATAAGTTACCAAATATCGACATGATGGAATATTGAACCACCATAAAAAAGAACTAGGTAGGAAGAAGGCAAGATGGTGAAGGAGTAGGGGACCCCGTTTCAACTGGTCCTCTGAATTTAGCTGGATATCTATCAAACCATTTTGAACACTAACGTAATCAGCCTGAGATGTAGGAATATATATCTGGATCTCTACAAACAGAAAACCGACTGCTTTTGGCAAGGTAGGATGTGTGGAGTCATGAATCTGTGGGGAGATATTGAGAGATAAACAGAAGGGGGAAGGAGCCGCCATAAGCTGGCACCTGGAAAGTGATATAACACCGGAGCACAAAATTGGAACCCTGAGAAATCTGCTCCAGTAAGAGACATCCCTCTCTGAAGGGGGTTTTGGAAATGAAAAGGCAGTATTTTAGGTAGAGCATTATAGTCTCAGGTTACGAGGGACCACAGAGCAATAGGAGATTCCCGAAACAGTAGAGGGCTTGAACATTGGAGCCAGGAAGCAGGTTATGGTCAATGAGCCCAGGAAGGGACTCTCTGCTCGGGTTGCCAGAAACCACAAACCAGGCAGGTCAATATCAGCTCTTTCCTTAAATAGTCTGAAAAAAAATCTTAAACCTGCGCTTGCGACAGGGCAAAAACTCTCAGAGCAGTAGTGGCTGGGAAAGGGCTTTAGAACGGAACCAGACTTGATTCCAGAGCTTTGGGTATTCATGTTAGCCCCTGGTTGCTCACGGTTTTAGAAGCACGAAAGGCAGTGGCCCTCCCAGCCCCCTGAAAAAACTTCTGAGAGAGTAGCTGTGGGTGCACACCACAGGAGGCTATGGTTTTCAACAGCGCAAGCAAAAGTGCAGACTCTTTGTCCTGCAGGGTTTATTAAAGATGGCAGACTGTAAATTTTCTACTCTGGAAAACAGGTTTGGCTGTGGCCATTTTTGCTCTGATCCCCTGAAGAGGCCCCAGGAACAGAAGAGGCCCCAGAAACAAAATAGGCGTAAAAGACAGGTTTCCATTGAGCCCATCCCCCTGACGGGGTGGGGCAACTCTGCACAGGCAGGGTTACCTGAAAAACAACGTGGCAGGCCCCTCCCTCAGAAGACAGGCTGGAAGAACAGGCGGATGACAATTCTTTGGATCCTATAAGACTATAAAATTCCAACACCAGGGGAAAATTGTATATTGAACTCCAGGTATGGCCTCATGAATTGTTTATTTTTCAGATAAAATTCTCCTTTTCTTTTTTTTTTCCTTTTCTCATGCCATTTCCCCTGCTGTATTTCTCTTTATACCTTCTCCTCATTTCAACTAGATGTCTATTATACCAACTCATTTTTCATAGTTGCCTTTTAACTTGTATTTTTACACACCTATATTTTTTATACATATATGCTTTATTTTAGCCCATTTTTCACTCTACTCAGTTTTACCTTTTTATATATACAAGTTTTACTTTCCTAGTAATTTTGGGACATAGTGTCTTCTAACACACATACCAAAATATACCAGGAACAGCTAAAACACCCTGCTTTGTCCACACTGAGAGATTATAGCCCCCCTCCGTCTTCCCCCACCTTTTTAAAAAGTTTTAATTTTTACATTTTATTCTGTGTTTCATTTTGGCTTTGTTTTTCGGTGGTGGCTTCTGACCACTCCAGATTTTGTTACAGTGCATCTTGCTTGGGTCGCGGTTGATATTTTGGATTCTGCTCATTCACCCAACCATCCCTCGACAGAATGACTAGGTGGAGGAACTCTCAACAAAGAAAAGAAACAGAGACAATGTCCTCTGCCACAGAACTAATGGATATGGATATAAGCAAGATGTCAGAGATAGAATTCAGAATAGCAATCATAAAGTCAATAGCTAGGCTTGAAAAAAAGCATTAGTGACAATGTAGAATCTCTAAGGGCAGAAATGAGATCTAATCAGGCCAAACTTAAAAACGCTATGAATGAGATGCAGTCTAAACTGGGTACAGCCAGGGTAAAAGAGGCAGAAGAATGAATTACTGACCTAGAAGATAAGCTGAACGGAAGGAAGCTGAGGAAGATAGGGATAGGCAGCTAGTAGCCCATGAAAACAGACTTAGATCAATGACACCATGAAACATTCAAATGTCACAATTACTGGGATCCCTGACAGGGTGGAGAAAGAGAGGACTAGAAGGTATATTTGAGCAAATCATAACTGAGAACTTCCCTAATCTGGGGAAGGAAACAAACATTTGTGTCCAAGAGGCAGAGAGGAACCCATCTAAAATCAATAAAAATATATCAACACCCAACATGTTAATAGTGAAGTTTGCAAATCCTAAAGCCAAGGAAGCTATACTGAGAGCAGCTAGGGGAAAGAGATTTCTTATGTACAGAGGGCGGAACATCAGAATAAGATCAGACCTGTCCACAGACACCTGGCAAGCCAGAAAGGGCTGGCAGAACATATTCAGGGTCTAAATGAAAAGAACATGCAGTGAAGAATACTTTACCCAGCAAGACTGTCATTCAGAATGGATAGAGAGATAAAGAGCTTTCAGAACAGGCAGAAACTGAAAGAATATGTGACCATCAAGCTAGCCCTGCAAGAAATATTAAGGGGGATTCTGCAAGTGAAGAGAAACCCCAAGAGTCACATAGACCAGAAAGAAGAAAACCTACAGAAACAGGGACTTTACAGGCAATACAATGGCACTAAATAAATATCCTTCAATACTTACTCTCAGTGTAAACAGGCTGGATGCTCCCAACAAGAGACACAGGATTTCAGATTGGATAAAAAAGCAGGGCCCATCCATATGCTGTCTACAAGAGACTCGTTTTGAACCTAAAGACACCTCCAGATTGAAAGTAAGGGGATGGAGAATCATTTACTATGCCAACGGACATCAAAAGAAAGCTGGAGTAGCAATTCTCATATCAAACAAATTAGATTTTAAACCAAAGACTGTAGTAAGAGATGTAGAGAGACATTACATCATACTTAAAGGGTCTATCCAACAAGATCTAACAACTGTAAATATCTATGCCCCCAACATGGGAGCAGCGAATTATATAAACCAATTAATAACCAAAATAAAGAAACATATGGATAACAATACATTAATAGTAAGAGACCTAAACACTCTACTCACAACAATGGACAGATCATCTAAGCAGAAGATCAACAAAGAAACAAGAGCTTTGAATGACGCATTGGATCAGATGGACTTTGTAGATATATACAGAACATTCCATCCTAAAACAACAGAATACTCATTCTTCTCAAATGCACATGGAACATTCTCCAGAATAGATCACATACTGGGTCATGAATCAGGTCTCAACTGGTAACAAAAGATTCAGATTATCCCCTGAATATTTTTAGACCACAATGCTGTAAAACTGGAACTCAGGCACAAGAAGAAATTTGGAAGGAGCTCAAACACTTGGAAGTTAAAGAACATCCTGCTGAATAATGATTGGGTCAACTAGGAAATTAAAGAAGACCTTAAACAATTCATTGACACTAATGAGAATGAAAACACATTGGTCCAAAACCTATGGGATACTGCAAAGGCAGTCTAAGAGGGAAATACATAGCCATCCAAGCCTCTCTCAAAAAATTAGAAAACTCCCAAATGCACAAGCTAAATGTCAACCTAAAGGACCTGGAGAAAGAACAACAAATAAAGCCTAAACCAAGGAGGAGATGAAAAATAATAAAGATTAGAGCAGCAATCAATGAAATAGAAACCAGAACAACAGTAGAACAGGTCAACTAAACTATAAACTGGTTCTTTGGAAGAATTAATAAGATTGATAAACCACTGGCCAGACTAATCCAAAATAAAAGGGAACAGACCCAAATTAATAAAATCATGAATGAAAAAGGGGAGAGATCATGACTAATGCCAAGGAAATAGAAACAATTATTAGGTATTATCACCAGCAACTATATCCCAACAAATTAAGCAATGTAGAAGAAATGGACGCATCACTGAAAAGTTATAAACTACCAAGCCTGAAACAGGAAGAAATAGACAATCTGAACAGACAAATAACCAGCAAGGAAATTGAAGCAGTAATCAAAACCTCCCAAAAAACAAGAGTCCAGGGCCAGATGGCTTCCTGGGGGAACTCTACCAAACATTTAAAGAAGAAATTATACCTTTTTTACTGAAGCTGTTCCAAAAAATAGAAATAGAAGGAAAACTTCCAAACTCGTTCTATGACCCCAGCATTACCCTGAACCCAAAACCAGGCAAAGACCCCATCAAAAAGGAGAATTACAGACCAATATCCCTGATGAACATGGATGCCAAAATACTCAACAAAATTCCACCCAATAGGATCCAATGGTACATTAAAAGGACTTTTCACCACCACCAGGTTGGATTTATTCCTGGGATACAAGCATGTTTTAACATTTGCAAATCAATCAATGTGATAGATCGCATTAATAAAAGAAGAGACGAGAACCATATGATCCTCTCAACTGATGCAGAAAAAGTATTTGACCAAAAACCAGCATGCTTTCTTGATTAAAACTTCAAAGTATAGGGATAGAGGGAACATACCTCAATATCATAAAAGACATCTATGAAAAGCCCATAGTTAATATCATTCTCAGTGGGGAAACACTGAGAACTTTTCCCCTATGGTCAGGAACATGACAGGGATGCCCACTCTCACCACTCTTGTTCAACACAGTACTAGAGGGCCACCTGGGTGGCTCAGTCATTAAGCGTCTGCCTTCAGCCCAGGGCGTGATCCCAGGGTCTGGGGATCGAGCCCCACATCAGCTTCCCTGCTCTGCTGGGAGCCTACTTCTCCCTCTCCCACTGCCCCTGCTTGCATTCCCTCTCTCACTGGCTGTGTCTCTCTCTGTCAAATAAATAAATAAGATCTTTAAAAAACAACAACAACACAGTACCAGAAGTCCTAGCCTCAGCAATCAGACAACAAAAAGAAATAAAAAGTATTCAAATTGGCAAAGAAGAAGTCAAACTATCACTCTTCACAGATGACATGACTGACTTGATACTTTATGGGGAAAATCTAAGAGACCCCACCCCCAAGTTATTAGAAGTCATACAGCAATTCAGCAACATGGCAGGATACAAAATCAATGCACAGTAATCAGTTGCATTTCTATACACCAACAATGAGGAAGAAGAAAGAGAAATTAAGGAATCAATTCCATTTCCAATAGCTCCAAAAACCATAAGATACCTAGGAATAAACCTAACCAAAGAGGTAAAGGATCTATACTCTAGAAACTATGGAACATTTATGAAAGAAATTGAGGAAGACACAAAAAAACAGGAAAACATTCCATGCTCATGGAATGGAAGAATAAACATCATTAAAATTCTATGCTGCCCAGAGCAATTTACACATACAATGTAATCTGTATCAAAATACCATTGACATTTTTCACAGAGCTGGAACGAACAACCTTAAAATTTGTATGGAACCAGAAAAGACCCTGAATTGCCAGGGGAATGTTGAAAAAGAAAACCAAAGCTGGGGGCATCACAATGCCTGACTTCAAGCCATATTACAAAGCTGTAATCATCAAGACAATATAGAACTGGCACAAAGACACACAGATCAATGGCACAGAATAGAGAACCCAGAATTAGAACCTCAACCCTTTAATCAACTAATCTTCAACAAAGCAGGAAAGAACAACCAATGGAAAAGACAGTATCTTCAATAAATGGTGCTGGGAAAACTGGACAACCACATGCAGAACAATGAAACCAGACCATTCTCTTACACCATATACAAAGATAAACTCAAAATGGATGAAAGACCTCAACGTGAGACAGGAATCCATCAAAATCCTTAAGAAGAACATAGGCAGTAACCTCTTCGACATAGGCCACAACAAATTCTTTCAAGACACGTCTCTAAAGGCAAGGAAAACAAAAGCAAAAATGAACTAGTGGGACTTCATCAAGATAAAAAGCTTCTGCACAGCAAAGGAAACAGTCAACAAAACTAAGAGGCAATCCATGGAATGCGAGAAGATATTTTCAAATGACATTTCAGATAAAGGGCTGGTATCCAAGATCTATAAAGAACTTATCAAACTCAACACCCAAAAAACAAATAATCCAGTCAAGAAATGGGCAGAAGAGAGGAACAGACACTTCTCCAAAGAAGACATACAAATGGCCAACAGACACATGTTCAACATCACTCAGCATCAGGTAAATACAAATCAAAATCACAACGAGATACCACCTTACACCAGTCAGAATGGCTAAAATTAACAAGTCAGGAAACAACAGATGTTGGCGAGGATGCAGAGAAAGGGGAACCCTCTTACCTTGTTGGTGGGCATGCAAGCTGGTTCTGCCACTCTGGAAAACAGTGTGGAGGTTCCTCAAAAAGTTAATAATATAGCTACCCTATGACCCAGCAATTGCACCACAAGGTATTTACCCCAAAGATAAAGATGTAGTGAAAAGAAGGGGGCACATGCACCCCAGTGTTCATAGCAGCAATGTCCACAATAGCCAAACTGTGAAAGGAGCTGAGATGCCCTTCAACAGATGAATGGATAAAGAAGATGTGGTCCATATATACAATGGAATATTACTTAGCCATCAGAAAGGATGAATACCCCCCATTTGTATCGACATGGGTGGTACTAGAGGGGATTATGCTAAGTGAAATAAATCAAACAGAGGAAGACAATTATCATATGGTTTCACTCATATGTGGAACATGAGGAATAGCGTGGAGGAGCACAGGGGAAGGGAGGGAAAATGGAATGGGAAGAAATCAGAGAGGGAGACAAACCATGAGAGACTCTGGACTCCAGGAAACAAACTGAGGGTTACAGAAGAGAGTGTGTTGGAGGGATGGGGTAACCAGGTGATGGGTATTAAGGAAGGCACATATTGTGATGAACACTGGGTGCTATAGGCAACTAATGAATCATTGAACACTACGTCAAAAACTAATGATGTACTATATATGCTGGCTAACTGAACATAAGAAAAATGAATTAGGTATAGACCCCTGTACTGATAACAGAGAGCTGTCCATGATATATTATAAATTGCACCTATATATTGCTATATACATCTGGAAATGCTATATGCTATACACATGCATACATATATGAAGTCATGTTGTTTACAACTGCAACAACTACCTTGCCTCCACTGAGAGAAAACAGAATCTCAGGGAGACCAAGTCAGAAACAAACAAAAATAACAGAGACACTGAAATTTGGAAAACGTCTCATCGCCAGACTTCTTTGATTATATGAAATAATAAACATCCTAATTAAGTCAATTTTAGTCAGGTCTCCTGCTACTTAGCCAGAAAATTCATAACCATCACAGTTGCCTTATCAACAGCACTATAAATCAGTAACATGATAATTTAAAAGTAACTGATGGGATATTTTGGTATTACATACACATTGTCTTTCCAAAGAAAGGAAGTCCAAGGGACAGAATGGAGAATGAATTTTTACCTGCATTTTTCATTGTTTCTTTTCATGGGAATAAGATTAAATTAAGACAAATCTCCAGATTCAGACATCAGGTAACATCATATATATTATAAATATTAATGTTAAAACAGGAAGAGTCATTCTAAAATACAAGTGAAATTACTTGTATAATTTGTTGAAAGGGATAAGAACTTTTGGACATATTTTTTCTTTCAAATTCATTCTGCTTAATACCACACATCGCACTTTATTTGTATTAGTGATACTTTTAAATCTGTATATCTTGCTTGAATTCCCCCAAAAAAGCAATCTGACACAAGGGCTTACATGCAGGTGGTTTATTTTGAGGAAATGGAAAGGCTGAAATAATGAAGGAAAGAAAGCCAAAGAGTGCTTTATTGAGCTACCTATGTACTCTTGGTAACTTGGGGCTCAAATCCTCTGGGAGCCCTGCCAGAAAACATGTAGAATACACTGCAGATTTGCATCCCCATGGCCTTCCTGAGGCTTCACTTCCTTCAACTGCAAAATGAGAATTTTTTCTTTCCATGAATCCCAAAATCACATACAGCTCTAAAATTTGTATTAGTGTATAAACACAAATGCTGCTTTGATTGACCAAAAACAATGTAACAAAATTCATTCAGTAAGCATGAGTGATTTTATTCATGTATTTTGAAATATATGCCAAATTCCTAGAATACTGTTGTATATAATAATGCACAATGGGAAATGCAGTCAAAAACAAAACGAAACCTTTAACTTACCAGGTTTGGGGCTTTTTTTTTTTTCTATTATAACGTATCTACTATGCCCAGACAGTGCTGGGAAACAAAGTCAAACGATTGAAGTAAGAGCTAAGAATAGTTGATTCTTCAGTTGAGGATGATTGGGATATTTTCACTCTGCCAATAAATATTTCATCATATTTTAAATATAAATTGATTCAATCATAACTGTAGAATCAAAAGAAAAGGGAAATAGAAACTGCTAATCTAAAATAACAGTTTGTTATAGTGATTCCAATTTGAAAGAAGCTTTATCACAACTAACAAAGTATTTGGAAGTGTTTATTACAGTGGTTTGTAACTGCTTTCTTTTTATGTATTTACGTTACATCATTATCTAATTATTTCAATCCATTGTTACATGTTCATCTTAACTTACTTTATTATTATTTACCACTCTACATGGGTATTTATTATAATTTAATAGGCTAGAGTGTAGTATAATGTCTTCCAATTTATTAATTCAATTCCATATCAAAAAATCATAGTTTTTTATTAATATGCTTATGAAAATTCCTTTTTTAAGAAACAAAATAGTTTGATGTATTTTTCCTACATTTTTGGCAATTACCTTTATATTCATAATTAACAACAACTTAAGGGAACATTTAAGAAAATTTTATTTTATTTTTATATTTGAAAAATGAAAGAAATTTCACAATGCATATCATTTCTTTGGTCAGAATTTATCATATTATCTGATAGCTCTGAATTGGTGTTTATATGTCTGTTAAGATTTAAAAAACATGTTTTATATTTTTGAGATTTTAATTTTCTCTAATGATGTTAACTGCTCCTCTATAGTTTTAAGATTTTATTTATTTATTTTGAGAGAGAAAGCTCACGCACCTGAGCAGGTAGAGGGGCAGAGGCAGAGGGAGAGAGAATCTCAAGCAGACTCCACACTGAACACAGAGAGCCCAAATAAGGGCTCGATCCCACAACCCCAAGATCACGACCTGAACCAAAATCAAGAGTTGAACACTCAACTGACTGGGCCACCCAGGCGCCCCAACTTCCAATGTTTTAATTATTGAAAGAAAATCTGTGAAATAATCACAAAACTACCCAAGCAGATTTGATGTACTCTCTATATACTTACACTGTAACTATTCTATTTATCACTGATCATAATCGATTATTTCCCAAATCACCTTGGAATTTAGTGGACATCTTGTAGATTATAGGTAAGGCCTGAGTAGCATGGCCTAAAAAGCATTTTATTGTAATACCAATAGTCTTCGCAATGATCAGGGTTTGTTAATATTCCATGAAATTCTCTAATGTGAAAAGAATGTATACTAGTATGTAGACACTTTTGAAGGTAGGTGTAAATCTTCCCTTAAGCAATGAAATGAACTAAAGATTTATGTTTTCACTGTGGTGTGTCTCACAACATTTTGCCCCTATTAAAGTCCTTTCCCAGTTCTAATCCTTTCCTAATCCATAAGGTAACACAAAATAGTCTGTGTTTTTGTGTGCTGTTGAAAGGGCCTCATAACTGAACTCACAACAAAACTCAACTGTGGGAGAATTATTTTCATTTTTCTGTAGATCTGTGTTTGGGAGAAGTGTCACCTAGGGAATTTTGAAAAACAGCACAAACGTGAAACAGAAGTTTGCATCTCATTAAGAATTTGGAATTTTTATATAAATTGTTTCTGACAAATGTTTGGCAGATGAACATTTATATGTGACGGTTACGAAGAGTCATGAAAGGAAAACAGCTGTGCTAGAGACCTCTTAGTCTGTAAACCACTGGAAAAACATAAAAGTGTTTAGATCTTTAGCAACTCAGTTTAAGCTTTATACAGATCAACACTTATACAGTCTAGGGTCTAAAAAAATGGAGACCCTCCCAGAAGTTTCTTGTTTTATCATATAAGTTTTTCAACTAAATTTATGCAGTACTCTAATTTTCTTTTTAATTCTCCTCCCTATTTCAACCAATCCTGAATTATCCAATAAACAAATTAAGTATATGCTAAGACACCAATACAAGAACAGCATCCAAAACCCTTTATAAAAAGGGTCAGAATTTATTTATCCATTTGACAGAGATAGAGACAGCCAGCGAGAGAGGGAACACAAGCAGGGGGAGTGGGAGAGGAAGAAGCAGGCTCATAGTGGAAGAGCCTGATGTGGGGCTCGATCCCACAATGCCGGGATCACGCCCTGAGCCTCTCGCCCTGCATTAAAGTAGAATTGGCAAAGTTATAACTTAGATGGAATTACTTTCTTTAGTATTAACATCATTTCTTTTTACTTATTTATCAGGAGGGGCACTATACTCTTCTTTGTTTAGAAACAAAGTTTTATTATAGATATTTTCAAACAAATACCAAAGTAGAGAGAATAGTATAATGAACCTACATATACCTATCACCCAGCTTCAACAATCTACAACTCTTGATAATTATTTCATCAATACTTCCACCTACCATAACTCTGCAGCATATCTCACATATTATTACATTTGTAAGTATTTAACTGTGTATCTCTAAAACACACTTTTTTGAAAAATTTAAATCTTCAGAACAATTATAAAAATAGCACAATGAATACTGGTATTTCTTTACCAAGATTACCAACTACTGGTATTTTGCCAGATTTACTTTATCTTTTTCTATGTAGTATATAAATACATGTGTAAACATATTCTAATTATTTCTGCTGAGTCATATAAGAGTAAATTCAAATTGCAGATATCATGACCCTTTACCCTGAAAGAGTTCACCATGTGTCTCTTAAGAATAAAGATCCTTTACATCAAAAACTAGGGATGTACTGTATGGTGACTAACATAATAAAAAAAAGAATAAGGATCCTTGCTTACATAACCATATTACAATGATCAAATTCAGCAAATGCAACATTGATACAAAACTATTGTTTAATGTATAGTTCACATTCAGATTTCTCCAATTTTACCAGTAATGTCCTATATTTATAGTAAATATTTTCCATCCTTGATCTAATCCATTATTGAATTTAGTTATCATACCCCTTTAACCTCCTTTAATCTAAAATAATTCCTTTGTCTTTTTTATTTTTCATGACATTGACATTTTTGAAAAGATCAATTGTTCTGGTAATGTTCCTGAATTGTCTTACTATAGCCCTCATCAACCATCTTCACCCCTGTTCTCTAGGCTTCTCTTGGGTTTGTGGATGCCATAGAAAGAGATGTAGGTGTCTTCACTTAGAAACTCTTTGATGTAGAGAAGTGAAATGTGTTTGGGTTTGTAGAGAAGCAGAAAGGCAATGTAGAGAAGGAAATAGGAGTGGACACTGCTAAGAATAACCTCAAAGCCATTAAGATTCAAACACTTAGTATTTTCATTATAAGCTTTTTCAACTGCTTCTTTCTGTTACTATTTTTAGAACTTCAGTTGACAAGTGCTCCAAAAAGAACATTTTAATAAGAAAGCGTGTGTATCTGATGAGATTTGGTGAACAGCTGAGACCACTGCTTGTAATTTCTACTTGTCTTAGGCTGGACTCTTAAATTCATCCTTCCACTGCAATAAGAGGAACCTGTTTAAAAACACAACCATGGGGGCGCCTGGGCGGCACAGTGGTTAGGCGTCTGCCTTCGGCTCAGGGCGTGATCCCGGCGTTGTGGGATCAAGCCCCACATCAGGCTCTTCCGCTATGAGCCTGCTTCTTCCTCTCCCACTCCCCCTGCTTGTGTTCCCTCTCTCGCTGGCTCTATCTCTGTCAAATGGATAAATAAAATCTTAAAAAAAAAAACACACAACCATGACTATGTTAATCCCCTGCTGAAATATCAGGAGTGAGATAAAGTTCAAGCTCCATGGCATAGCAGAAAAAGTGTTTCATGACCTGATATATTCTAGCTACCATTCCAGTTTCTCATATTTAGTTCTGAGCTTCCCAAAGAGGAATATGTATATGCCCAGAGGTATGAGACACTATGCCAGGGAGATCAGTTACTAGTACAGTTTTCTAGAACTTCAGCTTTACACAGTGGTAAGGAATTGTGGCATACTGTATTTTCCAAAGATGAATGCCAAAATATATCTCATCATACACACTCTTCTTAATGTGAAAGTTGACAATCCTCCCATCAAGAGGTAGTTCTATGTTACTTTCCTGTGAAAGAAATGAGAAAGTGTGTGTATGTGGCAGGAGTGATATCTGCATCAATGCCAACCATAGCATAAAAATAACTTCATCCTCAATGTTTATAGCAGCAATGTCCACAATAGTCAAACTATGGAAAGAGCCCAGAGGTCCATTGACAGATGAATGGATAAAGAAGATGTGGTATAAATATACAATGGAATATTATACAGCCATCAAAAAATGAAATCTTACCATTTACAATGACATGGATGGAACTAGAGGGTATTATGCTAAGCAAAATACGTCAATTGGAGAAAGACAATTATCATATGATCTCACTGATATGTGGAATTAAGGGAAAAAAAAAGAACAGAACCATAGGGGAAGAGAGGAAAAAATAAAACAAGATGAAACCGGAGAGGGAGACAAACCATGAGAGACTCTTAATCATAGGAAACAAACTGAGGGTTGCTGGAGGGGAGGGGGTAAACGGATGGGGTATCTGGGTAATGGACATTAAGGAGGACATGTGATATAATGAGCACTGGGTATTATATAAGACTGATGAACCACAGACCTGTACCTCTGAAACCAATAATATTATATGTTAATTAATTGAATTAAAATAATGAATTAAAAAAATAACTTCATCTTTCAGAACTCTCATACTTACACACTTAGTAAATCCAATCATGATTTTAGACCACTAGTTTTCAATGTGGGAGGCACATACCCCAGGGGATTTACAAGGCTATCCACTAGGATATAGGGGAAAATATTAGAATGTGGAACTTCCCCTTTTATATATTTTTATTGTCATACATCTTTAATTTATATTTTATGCTTTTAAATTTTTTTAGTTTTTTTTTTTATTTTTTATGTAGCCTCCATGGCTGGGCATGTAGCCCAATGCAGGGCTTGAACTCATGATCCTGAGATCAAGAGTCAGGAACTTAACCGACTAAGCCACCCAGGTGCTCCTATATTTTATATTTAAAAATATAAAACTACAGTATCAGATACTGTAGCTATTAGTCACACATAGTTATTGAACACTTGAAATGTGGCTAGTCTGAACTAAGATGCTGAAAGTTTAAATATACAACAGATTTCAAAGACTTATTATTTAAAACTATGTATCTCATTATAATTTTATATTGATGTCATGTTGAAATGATATTTTTGATATACTGGCTTAATTTAAACATTCAAATTAATTCTACTTGTTTCGTTTTACTTTTTTTAAATTTGGCTACTAGAAAATTTAAAATTACATATGTAGCTCTCATTTGCGGCTCAAAGTGTATTTCTATTTGACAGTGCTGACATACAGTTTTATAGTGTAGGGGACCAGGGCAGGCCACCCAAAATATGTCACTTTGGTATATTGAGTATTTTGAATTAAAGTTACTTAAGAAACAGCCAAATGTAGGAAGAACACTTTGACCCTCCTTTGCCTCCAGAAAGCAGGAAATAAATCTTCCAGGTGAAAGTACCCTCCTATGACAGGAGGTAAAGAGAAATTCTTATCACCAGGATAGGGAATCCAAAGCCAAGAAGGCTGTATAAACAAACCTTGTTACTTTTACTAATTTACTACCCCAGGCCATATACTGTTTAGAATTCCTTACTACTTGAAGCTCCCAAAGTTAAGTTTTCTTTGTCCTGTCAATTCCTCACAGATTTGTCTAAAATGTATAAAAACTGCATGCCTTAGTCATTTCTTTGGGTCTCAATTTCATAATTGGGCCTCCATGTGCACATAATAAAACTTTAATATTTTCTCCTGTTTATCTGTCTCACGTTAATTTAATTCCTAGACCAGAAAGAAGAATCTTGAAGGAAAGAAAAATATTTCCCTCCCCATCATTAGTAATGATATATATTTTTAAACTAATAAACCTGTATTGAGGAGATATATGTTTATATATTTTTATGATAGGATTAGGCAATTAGAGATGTTTGGAAAATGCTGATCTAGAAAGCCAATTGGGAAATCCCTTTTAAATAATGTAGGACCCAAGGTACCAAAAGAAAGAAACATCTATCTCCATCCTTTTGCCTCTCCTCCCACAAATCCTCCAAAAATATTTGTTATTCTACAAATCAATACTCCCCTCCTAGGAGGGCCCAGTTTGCACTCTGAGATTGCTCCATGCACCCTACTTCAAAACTGCTAGTGTAGGTCTTTCTCACTAACCAGCTGTCTCATATAAAAGTTGATCTCTTAGGTGACCTCAAGTCAGGAACTGGCTACTTACTTGCATGGCCTAAAGCAAAAGGAATGTGGGGCCCCTTAGTCAAAAACTATTAAACATTTCAAGAAAGCAAAAGCAGAGCATTAAACTAAGAGCAAGGCCCTTTTGAGCCTTTGGCCCTGTGCAACTACACAGGTCATATGCCATGAATCTGACTGTCTCAGGTCATGTACCTTCTCAGAGCTTCCAGGTGTTCTCATTCTTTTATACCCCCTAGATAATTACTGTGAGGTGCTCAGAATTCCCCATCCTAATTTAGCAGGATGATTATAGGTCTTTATAATTATAGTTCCTAAAGTAAAGGCTCTGCTCTTTCATTAAGCTAAAACCATATGTTTTTTTAAGTCTTTTCTTGAGTCTCTTGGACTGTCTCTGGATGGAGCATTCCTGGCCACAGTAAAGAGGAAGTTTTTACTGTCTTCACAAGAAGAACATCTCATTCCTTTATCATTCTTGGCAGTTGTTTGATTAAATTTGAAGTAGAATGTTTTTCATATTGAGTAAGAGACAGTGTTTTAATGATAAGTATTTCTTCACACAATATAAGGCCTATGTGACCTAAGGAATGTTAAAAGAAATGTGGATGGCTGTCATTCTCACTATTTCATTAAAATATAAGAAATACTAACAAATTTAAATGTCTTATTATTGTATGAAATTTTCATCTCAATATAAAATATCATTATTATGCCAGAGAGCTGCTTAAGAATGATTAAAGGAAGGTACTTGAGTTTTTATAGACAAAGAATTGGTTCTAATTAACTTTGTGCAAATAAATCAGAGTAAAGATTGCACTACAATAACATAGATTGATAATTTTTGTTCATAAACTGACCTGCGATAAAGTATGCCTTCTGAAAACAGGAAGTTGAAAACTATGCCTCTCATTGTGGAACAGAATAGCAGCTAGTACATGGGAATAGGCATGGGTAATGGAGGTGTGGACATAGAAAAATCGAATGATTCAAAGATACAATAAGAGGGCACCATTTCATTAAACCGACAGCCACCATAAATCCCATGACCTAATTTCACTCCAATGACAGATGGTTTACTTTTAAATAATTTATGCCCCATATCATGCTTGATTTCATTTTAAACTTAACTGGGTATGAACTAAACAGAAAATTAAATGTTAACTCCTAAGTCAAGGTAAGTAGGTGTCAAATCAATATATGAAAAACAATAAATATAGTATTAGACAACTTTCATGAAGCGATCTTGTATTTTTGTAATAAAGCATCTGTGTAGCCAACACAAAATTTCTAATATTATATGTAGTCAATTAGAATACTAACAGAATTTATGTTTATAATGACATGTTACCTGGCAATATAGTCAGTGTTAAAATTTGCTTTTGATCAGTATCCTTCTCCCCAGACATACAGAAAATAAAGTAGTAGAGATCTTTTAAATTATATTATAATGCAAACATATAGCAAATGCCCAAGTGAAGTGTGCCATTGTTTTAGTGACCACTAACTCAATTTCTATTAAGAGCAAGATGCTCATTTATCTCTAAAAAATAATCATAATGCTTGCTCTGCTAACTCACCAACTAAGAACATTCAAATGAGAGAACAAATATAAAAAGAAATTTAAATCTACAAATCACTGTGTAACTACATCATATTTGTGTATCTTAAATCCTTAGGATTCCTTTAGTTCTGGGGCTCGTCTGGGGTCTCTTAGGCAATTGCTTCCTCCTTCTAGTTTAGAGATTATTTTTCAACTATGCTGTGACTGTCTTCCAAATGCTACAATAGCATGTTTCTTCACATTGTGGATAAGCATGTGATGAGGATGATGTCCATTTCAGACATAACAAAAAGCAATTAAAATTTTGTGGTGTATCATGATTAACATGACTATTACTTACACAAAGCATTATAAATAAATAAGATTAACTGCATATGTTTCTTAAGTAAACAATCTGACTTAATCACTACAATTGAACTTCCAAATTAATGTGAATTAGGTAAAAGAAGAACGGGTCTTAGCAGGCTGCATTTTCTTTAGATAGAGGACTTATTTTTCACATGGCGATTGATTATTCTGTTGACACATGGAAGACAGCAGGTGAATGTGAATGAGAAAGGTCACTTTGTTCGAAGTAGGAAAAATAGCTGTGATGTGATTTTCATAACAGTCAATCATATTTATCCATACAAATGTGGAAAGTGACAAAGCCAATTCTAAAATGAAACACTTCCCACTGGATATCTAGGTAAAAAGGAAAAAAAAAAACCTTCCTCCTGATGATCAGTTTAGCATCTCCAGTGGCGATTTAGTTCTCATTCCAATAAATGAATCACAATCATCTTATTTTAGTTATGTATTATAAATGTGCTGAACGTGATTTGCGGGGAAAATCTACTTATCCAAAGGCATTCTATCACAATAGGTTGGATATGATGAAATAAGACATACATGGGTCTGATTCAATATAGCACCCAAAGAATTGGTGTCTACTACTTGTTAAGCATTAGAAGAAACATGTATACAGTATGCTCTCTAATTTTAGTCTAAATACTCACTTCCATTCTGAGTTTCTCACTCCAAAATCCAATTTCAAGGGACAAATTTTTAAAAGGTAAAGACCATGGCCCACATATTAGTACTTGGTTCATATCATAACATCACAAAATACTAAACTGGAAGAGACCACAATTTTATTTATTTTATGACATATATAAGGACACTAAGGCCTAAAGAGTTAAAATGACTACTAGATTATGTCAACAGCAGAGAAGGGCCTAAACTTGGGCCTCTGCAATCTAATACACATGTTTTTTTTAATATGAATTAAGTTGCTTTTGTTACTTTCGAAAAAAACATTACTATAGTTCTTCCTTGTAGGATTTTGGTCAAATCAGATAGACACGTGATTAAATCCTAAATTCTGATTTCTCTCCACCTTATACAATAGCACTAACAACAACAAGCTAAATAATAAAATATTTGATATCATCCAAATCTCACCCTTTTTCTTCCTTGAAATTGCTCTATGATTCATTTCAATTTAGATTTTCTAATATTATTTTTTTAAGATTTTTTTTAATAATTTTTTTTATTGTTAGTCACCATATAGTACATCTCCAGAACCTCATCAGAGAAGAGGTAAAAGAAGAAAGGCCTGTGTAGAGAACAACAGAGACCACAAGTCTACAAAGACACTCTCAGTCCTCTCAACAGACTATCTGAGAAAAGGTCAAAAAATGTTGTAATTTCTCCTGTGTTTTATACCAAAGCTACCCAGTACATCTATTTAGATTGTTTGGCTGTGTGGTTATTTTAAATAGACTACAGGGTTTCACTGACAGCTGAAAACACCACAATATACCATAGGGCCTCTTTTGGCCGCTGCTACTTGGCTCAGGTATCGTTTCTACCCCATCAGTCTCTTTCCAGCAATTAACATTGAGCAAGTATTTTTAAACATCTTCCGTATGTCAGGAATTGTGTTGGCATTGAAGATATATGGAAAAATATGATAAACCAGGTACCATCTCCATGAAGCTAACATCCTAATCTGGCATGAGAAGAAACAAACAAAGCTAACAATGTGATAAAAAAAATGGAGGAAATTTAAAAAATAATATGATAGTGCCTGAGTAACTTCCAAAGGTGGCTTAATTTAAATAAAGGAATCAAGAAAAATCTTTCTGAGAAGATAATATTTGATCTAATCACTAAAATGTTAGGAAGTTCATGTGGCTGGTTTGTAGAAAGTACAGTATTGTGACATGAAATGGAAGTAGGAGGTAGAGGCAGGGCTGATCATGTAAAGCTTCAAAGGCTGTTGAAAGAGGTTTTGATTTTGTTAGTGAAATAGAAAACCACTGAAGGGGTTATGGAAGGATTGACCTTTTTATAATCTCAAAATACAAAACTGGATGAGACCATAGTGATTATCTTGTTCAAATATTTTATTATAGAGATAAGGACAGTAAAGCCTACAGAGATAAAGTGACTAAGAAAGTCAACAGCAAAGCAGAGCCTAAACTTGGGTCTCTGAGCTCTAGAGAAAGGTAAAAAAGGTAAATGTCAGGAATGCCAGAATAAATTTATAACAATAACCATTAGTGATCTATATTCTAGAAACTACAAATCACTCTTGGAAGACACTGAAGAAGACACAAAAAGATGGAAAAATATTCCATGCTCATGGATCAGAAGAATTAACATACTTAAAATGTCCATGCTACCCAGAGCAATCTATACTTTCAATGCTATCCTGATCAAAATACCAATGACATTTTTCAAAGAACTGGAATAAACAGCCCTTCAATTTGTGTGGAACCAGAAAAGGCCCTGAATCACCAAGGAATTGTTGAAAAGGAAAAACAAAGCTGGGGGCATCACATTGTCTGATTTCAAGCTATACTACAAAGCTGCGATCACAAAGACAGCATGGTACTGGCACAAAAACAGACACATAGATCAATGGAACAGAATAGAGAGCCCAGAAATGGACCCTCAGCTCTTTGGGCTACTAATCTTTGACAAAGCTGGAAAAAACATCCAGTGGAAAAAAGACAGTCTCTTCAATAAATGGTGCTGGGAAAATTGGACAGCTACATGCAAAAGAATGAAACTTGACCACTCTCTCACACCATACACAAAGATAAACTCCAAATGGATGAAAGACCTCGATGTGAGACAGGAATCAATCAAAATCCTAGAGGAGAGCATAGGCAGCAACCTCTACGACATCGGCCACAGCAACCTTTCTCATGACACATCTCCAAAGGCAAGAGAAACAAAAGAAAAAATGAACTTGTGGGACTTCATCAAGATAAAAACCTTCTGCACAGCCAAGGAAACAGTCAAAAAAACTAAGAGGCAGCCCACGGAATGGGAGAATATATTTGCAAATGATGCTACAGATAAAAGACTGGTATCCAAGATCTACAAAGAGCTTCTCAAACTCAATACACAAGAAACAAATAAACAAATCATAAAATGGGCAGAAGATATGAACAGACACTTTTCCTTTTTTTTTTT
>NW_024423319.1:107789470-107809434 GCF_017311325.1 Ursus maritimus | reverse complement strand
TTTTTTTTTTTAACGTTTTTTTTTATTATATTATGTTAGTCACCATACAGTACATCCCCGGTTTCCGATGCAAAGTTCGATGATTCATTAGTTGCGTATAACAGAGGGGAGGGGGGTGGGGGAATGGGATAGACCGGTGATGGGTAGTAAGGAGGGCACATATTGCATGGTGCACTGGGTGTTATACGAACAGACACTTTTCCAATAATGACATACAAATGGCTAACAGACACATGAAAAAATGATCAAAATCATTAGCCATCAGGGAAATTCAAATCAAAACCACACTAAGATACCACCTTATGACAGTTAGAATGGCAAAAATGGACAAGGCAAGAAACAACAATTGCTGGAGAGGATGTGGATAAAGGGGATCCCTCCTACATTGTTGGTGGGAATGCAAGTTGGTACCGCCACTCTGGAAAACAGTGTGGAGGTCCCTAAAAAAGTTAAAAATTGAGCTACCCTATGATCCAGCCATTGCACTACTGGGTATTTACACCAAGGATAAGGATGTAGTGAAGAAAAGGGCCATATGCACCCCAATGTTCATAGCAGCATTGTCCACAATAGCTAAATCGTGGAAGGAACCGAGATGCCCTTCAACAGATGACTGGATTAAGAAGTTGTGGTCCATATATACAATGGAATATTACTCAGCTATCAGAAAGAACAAGTTCTCAACATTTGCTGCAACATGGACGGCACTGGAGGAGATAATGCTAAGTGAAATAAGTCAAGCAGAGAAAGACAATTATCATATGATTTCTCTCATCTATGGAACATAAGAACTAGGAAGATAGGTAGGAGAAGAAAGGATAAAGAAAGGGGGTAATCAGAAGGGGGAATGAAGCATGAGAGACTATGAACTCTGAGAAACAAACTGAGGGCTTCAGAGGGGAGGGGTGGGGGAATGGGATAGGCTGGTAATGGGTAGTAAGGAGGGCACGTATTGCATGGTGCACTGGGTGTTATACACAACTAATGAATCATGGAACTTTACGTTGAAAACCAAGGATGTACTGTATGGTGACTAACATAATATAATAAAAAAATATTATTATAATTAAAAATAAATAAATAAAAATAAAAATGTATCTCTACTTAAAAAAACAATAACCATTAGTGGTTATATTTGTTGACAGTTATCACTAAGTGCTGAAGAAAATATATTTTTAAATAATTGATTATTTCACATATTCTAAAGAGAGCAAAGTTTAATTTAGCAGAAATTTATTTATTTATAAATTTATTTATTTTCATAAAGCCCTTTATGCTTTCAGCATGTTGTGCAATCATTTCATCAGTTATTCCTCAAATAATATTTATAACTACTTTAGTACCCTACACGTATTTTTGATGTGAACTTTTTTAAAAATTCAAGTATAATTAACATACAGTGTTCTATTAGTTTCAGGTGTACAATATAATGATTCAACACTTCCAACATCACCTGGTACTCATCACAAGTGTACTCCTAAATCCTCATCACCTATGTCACCTATCCCCCACCCACCTCCTTTCTAGTAACCATCAGCTTGTTCTCTTATAGTTAAGAGTCTATTTCTTAGTTTGTCCCTCTCCCTTTTTTTCCCTTTACTCATTTTTTTGTTTCTTAAATTCCACATATGAGTGAAATCATACGGTATTTGTCTTTCTCTGACTGGCTTATTTTGCATAATACTCTCTAGCTCCATCCATGCCATTACAAATGGCAAGATTTCACTTTATTTTGCTGAGTATATCCATTGTATGTGTGTGTATGTGTGTGTGTGCTTATATATATATATATATATATGCACACACATATATGATTATATCTGTGGGATAATCTCCTAGAACTGTCATTACTGGGACATTGATAAAGTACTTGTTTTTCAGTTTACAGCATATATTTCATAATGATTTAATAGTCACTTTACTGCTTCAATTGGTATTTAAGGTGTCACAAGAATTGCTTTGTCTTCCATAATCAGTATTGTACTTACTTGGTTTCTTACTAAACAACAAGCAGTTGCAATAATTATCATATTAATTGGTATGAATTGATCACAGCCTTCAGAATGTATATAAATAAAGGTAAAGACAGACCATATAGAGCATGTCATGACTGGCTTGTCCTATTGGCATAAACTTTATTATCACATGTATGAAGTGTACATATCCCCATTTAGATGTTCCATTGGCCTAGAAATAAAACACAATTATTTGTCTGATTTATGACAAACCATAAACCAAAAGAGTTTATTAATCGATAATTAATATAAACAAATATTGATAGTACTGAACATTTCTTCTGGCTCAGAAAATGTCAATGAATCCAAATCTTAAATCAGTTATGAAAACCAAACAAATGATTCGAGAATAAAGGCTTGAGCTGTCTTTATTCTGAAATCTAAATCTAAATATATATATATATATATATAGAGAGAGAGAGAGAGAGAGAGAGATTTCCTGTCTCAAGATTTTCTATTTCCATCAATGACTTTGATATCCAGGGTAGAACTCAGGAAGATAAGAATAATGCTAAGGTAGTTACCAAAATTAAAGAAATATATAGAACAGTTATCCCTCAGAACAGTTAAATATCATTGTTATAATTCTGACAGATACTTTATTTTCATCCTAAAGCTATTATCCTAAATGAATGAATGAATGAATGAATGGCATTTCTAGGGTAGTCAGATGGAAGACCCCAATCAACCTCTTAACTAAAAAGAACATCTTTGGGGAACCTGGGGTCAGTTGGTTAAGTGCCCAACTGGTGATTTAGGCTCAGGTGATGATCTCAGGTCAGAGATCAAGCCTCATATCAAGCTCTGACTCAGCAGGAACCCTGCTTGAGGTTCTTTCCTCCTGCCTTTCCCAACTCACACTTGCCTCTCTCTTGCTCTCAAACAAATAAATCTTTTAAAAATATAAAATAAAAAAGAATATCTTTTAAGTGTGTTGGTGAGGATACAAAAGAAAGCATTCTGTAGAAGTAAACCATGAAACCTGGATTTAAGTTAATGTCAAGGTTAACCTCAACCTGAGAGTTTCTGTTGGATCCTAAACACCATACTTTTGCCTTTTAGCTGTATTAACATGGAAGGAGAACAGGGGATAAAGCCAAGATACCAAAGGTGTGAAATATGACAAGAAATCCTCACAAAGATGGGCCCAAAGGTGCATAAGTAAATGGGTAAGAAAACAAATCAAAACTAACTAAAAAACTAATTCGAAATGACGGAAACAAAACAAAAAAAAGAACCACTTCTTAATCTTGACCCTGATACTGGGTGGAATGGAAAAAATCACCCCTGAAAACCCATGCATAACCATAAGCTGTATTACCAGAATCTGTAGTCTAAATTCATATTACCTGCAAGGCCAAAAATACCTGAGTTAAAAGAAGGTAATTTAAAATGACTCAGAGATCCTAATAAAGATGGCAGGGTCAAAGATCCCAAGCCACCTTAACCCACACAGATACACTAAGGCTACAACTATTTATAGAGTAACTCTATAGAATGACCTGAGGACTGGCAAAACAGCTCTTTTCACACTCCAAGACATAAAGAAAAACACATCAAGAAAAGGTAAGAGGCAAGAGAAGTGGTCTGATTGTGACACATACCCCAGACAGTGACCCACACGTGGGAGGAATATCACAGTAGGTGAGGTCCTCCCGAGAAGCAAGGGGTTCAAACCTCAGTATCAGGCAGGCCCTGCTTGGGACCTGCACTGGGAAGATGAGCTCCCATAATGTCTAGTTTTGAAAATCAGTGGGCATAACTTCAGGAGTGCCGAAGGGCTACAGGAAACCAAGACTTGGCTGTTAACAAACCCATACACACTGACTCATTCCAAGAGCAACATACAGGCAGCAGTTTGAAAAACATCCGGCCAAAACCTAAAGAGATTTATTGACTAATTTTGTGGCAAGTGCTGAAGGGGCAGGAATCAGTAGGAACTTTCTCTGGGAAGAGAAGCACTGGCAGGCTTTCTTGCCCCCTTCTGCCTAACTGGACTGACTCTGACAAGCATCAGATTTGACGCTCTTCCATCTACCCTGCTAGCATCCCATTGTCCCATCAAGGCATTCGCTGATGACACCCCATCGCACAACCACCGGCAGTCATCCTTCCAAAGCAACTCCAACCTCATCACACATGGTGGGCAAATTTGCTGGGACTACCACCCTCCAAAGTTGCTGCTATACTACCACACCCTACAGGTAGCCGTAGAAACAGTGCCTCCCCAAGAGGCTCCTGGGGAAGTGGCAGAGAGGGAGAGCCCACCACTAGGATACATCACAACACTGGCAACCAGGCCTTGCAGCCAGCCATACCGGAGGCCAGGACCCACCAACAAGTGAGCCTGCAGCCACCATAAATAGGCCTCTCACCCAGCTGCTCTAGGGGTCAGACCCACTGAGCAGCACACCTACATGAGGTGCATCACACCACAACAGGAAGGTACACACAACACACACAGGGACACCCTTGGAGGGCCTGGTTCTAGTGACAAGGAGGATGGTGCTTCTGAACATAAAGTACACATTCTTAAATAAGACCACTATTTCAAGACTAGGAGATGAAGCTGACCAACCTAATACATAGAAACAAACAAAGAGACTTGGGCTACATGAGGAGACAGAGGAAATCTGTAAATGAAAGATCAAGACAAAACCTCAGGAAAAAAAAAAAACTAAACAAAATGAAGATAAGCAATCTGCCTAATAAAGAATTCAAAGTAGTGGTCATAAAGATGTCTCACCGAATTCAGAAGAATGAATGAACAGGGTGAGAACTTCAAAAAGAGATAGAATACATTAAAAGGAGCAAAACAGAAGATTACAATAACTGAAATGAAAAATACATGATATGGAGTCAAGAGCAGATTAGAGGATGCAGAATGGATCAGTGATCTAAAAGACAGGATAGTGGAAATCATCTAAGCTGAACAGCAAAAAGAAAATTATTTTTAAAAATGAGAATAATTTAAGGGACCTCTAGACAAAAATCAAGTGTACTAACATTTGTATTATAGGGATCCCATGAGAAAAGACAGAAAAAAGGGGCAGAAATCTTATTTGAAAAATAATAGCTAAAAACTTCCCTAACCAGGGGAAGAAACAAACATCCAGGTCCAGGAAGCACATAAAGCCCACACAAGGAGAAACCATAAGGTAAACACCAAGACTTTTAATAATTAAAATGTCAATTAAAGATAAAGACAGAATCTTAAAAGTAGCAAGAGAAAATGACTACCTATGTACGAGGGAACACATATAATATTATAAGCTAATTTTTCAAGAGAAACTTATAAGCTGAGGGAAAGTCATGATATATTCAAAGTAATGAATAAAAGAAAAACTACAACCATGAATACTCTATCAAGAAAAATTACCATTCAGAATTGAAGGAGAGATAAGGAGTTTCCCAGACAAACAAAAGTTAGGAGTTCATCACTACTGAACTGACCTTAGAAGAAATGTTAAAGGAACATCTTTAAGCAGAAAAGAAAAGGCCATAAAGAGAAGATTATGATGAAAGAAGAAAATCTCACTGTTAAAAACAAAACACATAGTAAAGATAGTAGATCAATCACAAAGTTAGCATAAAGATTAAAAGAAAAAGTAGTAAAATCAACTACACGTACAATAATTAGTTAAGGGATACACAGAATAAGAAGATGTAAAATATTAAATTAAATACATAAAGCATGGTAGGCGAATAAAAATGTAGTGCTTCTAGTATGTGTTTGAATTTAAATGACCTTCAATTTAACATAAACTGCTATGCAATCTTGCAAAAGAAAAAAAAACTGGAGGTATCATAGGTTCCAGATTTCAAGATGTACTACAAAGCTGTAGTAATCAAAATAGTATGGTACTGGCACAAAATAGACACATGGATCAACAGAACAGAATAGAAAGCCCAAAACTAAAACCACCATTATAAGGTCAACTAATCTTACACAAAGCAGGAAAGAATATGCAATGGGAAAAAGTCTCTTCGACAAATGGTATTGGGGAAGCAACATGCAAAGAATGAAGCTGCGCTTACTTTTCACACCATACACAAAAATAAATTAAAAAGGATTAAAGACCTAAATGTGAGACCTGAAATCATAAAAATCCTAGAAGAGATATAGTCATTAATTTCTGCACATGAGCCACAGCAACAATTTTTCTACATCTGTCTCCTGAGGCAAGGGACATAAAAGCAAAATAAACCATTTGGACAATCAAAAATTAAAAGTTCAAATAAACAAATAAATAAATAGCTTCACACAGCAAAGGAAATAATCAATAAAATGAAAAAGATAACCTACTGAATGGGAGAAGATATTTGTAAATGACAATATTCGATAAAGGGTTAGTATCCAAAACATATAAAGAACTTATACAGTGTAACACCCAAAACATCAAATAATCCAATTAAAAAGTGGGAAAAAGATATAAACAAATTACAAGAGAGCAAGAGAAAAAGGAACAGAGAAGACTTCCAAAACAATCAGAAAACAATAAACAAAATGAAATAAGCACATACCTACCAATAATTACTTTAAATGTGGAAGGCCTAATGCTTCAATCAAACAATATAAGCTGACTGAATGGATAAAAAAAAAAAAAAAGACCCATCTATATGCTGTCTACCAAAGACTCATTTCAGACCTAAAAGACCCATCTATATGCTGTCTACAAAAGACCTATTTTCAGACCTAAAGACAGAAAGAAACTGAAAGTGAAGGGAAAGAAATAGATATTCCATAGAAATGTAAATGAAAAGAAAGCTAAAGGTAGTAATACTTCCATCAAACAAAGCAGCCTTTAAAACAAAGACTGTAACAAAAGACAAAGGCATTACATAATGATAATGGGATTAACCCAATAAGAGGATATAACAATTGTAAATATCTATGCACACAACATAGGAGTACCTAAATATATAAAGGAAGTATTAGCAGGCTTAAAGGAAGAGATTGAAAGTAATACAGTGATAGTAGGGGACTTCAACACCCAACTTACATCAATGGATACATCATATAGAAAAAAAAAAAGTAAGGAAACAGAAGCCTTAAATGAAACATTATACCAGATGGACTTAACAGACATATACACAACATTCTATTCAAAAACACCAGAACACACATTATTTTCAAGTGAATATGTAACATTTTCCAGGACAGATTACACGTAGTCATAAAACAAGTTTCTGTAAATTTAAGAAAACTAAAATCAATGAAGAATCTTTTCCCAACCATAATGGTATTAAAAATCACTTAGAAGAAAAAGCTGGAACAATACAAACACATGGAGGCTAAAAAACACGCTACTAAACAACCCATGGATCAATAAAGAAATCAAAGATGAAATTAAAAAAAACCTTGAGACAAATGAAAATAGACACACAACATTCCAACATATATGGATACAGCAAAAGCAGCTCTAAGAGGGAAGTTTATAACAACACAGGCCCATCTCAAAAACAAAACAAAACAAAAACTCAAATAATCTAATCTTATACCTAAAAGGATGAAAAAAGAAAAACAAACAAAGCCCAGTTAGTAAAAGGAAGGAAATAATAATTAGAGCTGAAATAAAATAAAAGACTAAAAAACAATAAAAAGATGAATAAAACTAAGAGCTTATTCTTTGAAAAATAAAACAAAATTGATAAACTTTTAGTTACATTCAGCAAGAAAATAAGAGAAGGATTCAAATAAATAAAATTTAAAAATGAAAGAAGAATATTCACAACTGACACCCTGAAATGGGCAATGTATTATAGTGACTACTACGGACAATTATATGCAAATAGGTTGGATAACCCAGAAGAAATGGACAAATGCCACAAAACATACTTATTCTTCCAAGACTGAACAGGAAGAAATCAGGACAATGTGAACAGACCTATTGCTAGTAATGAAGATGAATAACTAACCAAAAACCTCCCAATAAAACAAAGGACCAGACAGCTTCATTGGTGAATTCTATCAAACGTTCAAAGAAAATTTAATAGCTACCCTTCTCAGACACTCCAAAACACTGAAGAGGAAGGAATGATCAAAGCTCATTTTTACAAGGCCAGCATTACCCTGATACCAAACCAGACACAAGGACAATAAAAAAAAATTACGAGGCCCAAATCCCTGATGAACATGGATGCAAAACTCATCAACAAAATATTCGTGTGAGAATTCAACAATACATTAAAAGGATCACAGGCATGAATCAAGTGGGATTTATTCTAAGGGTGCAAGAATGATTCAACATCCACAAATCAATCAATGTGATAAACCACATTAACAAAATAAAGGATGTGAAAACTTAGTGATCATTTCTGTAGGAAATGCAAAAAAATTTTGACAAAAATTCAACATCCATTTATGATAAAAATTCTCAACAAGAAAAGTAGGTGTACGGATAATGTACCTAAACATAATAAAGTCATATATGACAAAACCACAACTAACACCATAAGTCAAGCTAAAAAGCTTTTTCCAAAAAGTTTTCTCTAAGATCAGGAACAAGACAAGAATGCCAACCTCTTGCCAACTTTAGTCAACATAGTACTGGAAGTCCTAGCCACAGAAATCAAACGAAGAAAAGGCACCCAAATTGGTAGGAGAGAAGGAAAACTGTCAGTATTTCCAGATGACATGATACTCATACATAAGAAAATGCTAGGCGCCCTCAGTAGCTTCCAGGTCATGATCCCAGGATCCTGGGATCAAACTCACTGGGCTCTTTGCTCAGTGGGGACCTGCTATCCTCTCCCTCTGCCCCTCCTACTCCTACTCATGCAATCTCTAGCTCTGTCAAATAAATAAATAAAATCTTCAAAAAAAAAAAAAAAACAACCCTAAAGCCTCTACCAAAAACTATTATAAAATTAATTCATTAGAGTTGCAAAACACTAAATTCATATACAGAAATCTGTGCATTTCTATGCAAAAATAATGACCTGTCAGGAGAGAGAAATTAAGAAAACAATCTCATTTACAATTGCATTGAAAAGAATAAAATACCCAGGAATAAATTTATCCAAGGAGTTGAAAGACCTATATTCTAAAAACTATAAGATAATGATGACAGAAATTGAAGATGATACAAATAAATGGAAAGATTTTACCATGCTCACACATTGGAAAGAATTATTATTGTGAAAATGTCCATACTACTGAAAATAATCTACATATTCCAGTACATTTCTGTCACAATTCCAATGTCATTTTCCACAGAACTATAGCAAATAATACTACAATTTGTATGGAACCCACAAAATATCCTGAATACCCAAATCTTGAGGAAGAGAACCCACCAGATTTCAAACTACACAATAAAAGATACAATAAACAAAACAGTATGGTATTAGCCCAAAAGAGACACATAGATCAATGAAACAAAGAGAGAAAGCCCAAGGGAATAAATCCATATTTATATGTTCAGTTAATCTACAGCAAAGAGTGCAAGAAAATAATAATGGGAATGGACAGTCTCTTCAATGAATGGTGCTGGAAAAAACTGGAAAGTATATGAAACACTGAAACTGTACCACTTTCTTGCACACATATAAAAATTAACTCAAAATGAATTAAAGACCTTTAACCGACCTTGTTGCAGAATACAGTGACACAAATGAGCACTGTTTCAGAGTTTATGGTAAATGCAACACTCAGCACTCCAAACAAGGGAACCACTCTCTCTGTATGACCCTAGGAATCCTCAGGCTGCCTGCTCCTGGGGGCTCAGCTCTGTTTCCCACCTGGGCCACTGTTCAGTCCCAGGGCCTGAACCTGGCTTATGTAGTAAACTTCCAATACCTCAGAATCTGTGTTCTGCTCTTCTACAGAAAGATTGGTGGTAAAGTAACTTTCTCCTTTCCCCACCCCATCAATGCATTTTTTTAACTTTTTAAAAAGATTTTTACATTTATTTGACAGAGAGAGAAAAGCACAAGCAGGGAGAGCAGCGAGAGGGAGAGGGAGAGGGAGAAGAAGGAGCTCCCGCAAGCAGGAGCCCCATGCGAGTCTCAATCCCAGGACCCTGGGATCATGACCTGAGCTAAAGGCAGACACTTAACCTACTGAGCCACCCAGGTGCCCCACCCCCATCAATGGTTTTGAGCAATAGTTTTCTTGTGTAGTTTTCTGTGCGTATTTTCACTCTTTTTTTCCCATGCTTTTTCTCTCTCACTCCCCTCACTCACTACTCCCTGTTTGGTCATGGCTCCCTCCCCTGGGGAGGACCCACCACTCCTTATTCCCACGGATATCAACCTCTACAGTTCCTACCTTCCACAGGTCATTTTTGTGGTTTTAGATGTGAAGCTCTCATTCTCCAAGACTTCAAATTGATTTCATGGATGTTAAGAATGATTTGATATTTATCTCACTGCGTTCAAGCAGGAGGCAGGCTTGGGTCACCCTCCTCTTCCACCATCTTACCTCTCCCTGAATCAAAAGAACCTCATGTTTAAGTTCGTACTCTATACAAAAGTGAACTCAAAATGTGTGATGGATCTAAATACAAAATGTAAAACCATAAATCTTTTTAGAAAAAAAAACTTCCAGAGAAAATCTTTGGGATTTAAGGTTAAGTACAAAATTTTAGACTTGATACCAAGAGCAAATACATTAAAGGATAATTGATGAATTGAACCTCATGAATATTAAAAACTTTGGATCTGTGAAAGACAACATGAAGAGATGAAAAGACAAATGTACACACTCTGAGAATGTCCATGTAAAGCATATATCCAACAAAGGACTAATATCTAGAATGTATAAAGAACTCTCAAAAGAAACCCTTTCTTAAAAGTCAAAGGTGAAACAAACAATATATCTGAAGATATGAGCAAACAGATAAATAAGTCAGAGTAAATCTTAAGTTTTCTTACCACTACCACCACAACAACAAACAGCAATTATATAAGATGATGGGTGTATTAATACTAATATTAATTAATAACTAATTGTAGTATTATTTTTAGTATATACATTTTTTCAAATCATCATTCTGTAAACCTTAAACTTACACAATGTTAGATGTTAATTATATCTCAAACGAGAAGCTGGGAAAAAATCAATGTAATTGGACTGTATCACAGAACTAAAGAAAAAAGAATAATATATCATTTCAGTAGATGCAGTAAAGTATTTGACAAAATTTACTATCTATTAATAATAAAAAAGTATCTCAGCATGGGAATAAAAGTCAACTCCATTTATTTGAGGGGTTACTTGCAATAACATGCTCAATGATGAAGAAGACTAATGTCTATAAGATGAAGGAGTAGCTGAGGTACTTGTTCTCCTACTCTTATTCAACAGCATACTGGAAATCCTATACAATACAGTACATGAAGAAAACGAACAAGACCTCTAGAATGGAAAGAAACAAAGCTAACACTATGGGAAATAATATGGTATCTATATAGAAAGCCTTAAGGACTTTATAAAGAAGTTCCTAGACCTAATAAGTGACTTTACCAAGGTTGCAGAATACAAGGTCAATATAAAAAATCACTTATAGGGGTGTGGAGGGAAGATATGGTGGAAGAGTAGGGATCTCGCTTTCATGTGGTACCTTGACATTCAGCTAGATATCTAATCATTGTAAACACCTGTGAACTCAACCTAAGATCTAAGAAAAGAATTGCTGCAATTCTACAAATAGGAAAATTGACCACTTTTTGCAAGGTAGGAGGTGCACAGAAATGAATCTGAGGGGATATATCAGAAGGCAAACCTTATAGGGGAGTGGACCTCTGGGAAGCTGCTACCAGAAAATAATATGACAGTGGAGTGCATAACTTAAGAAGTCTTCTCTGAGGCCTCCCGCTGAAAGGTGCTCCGGTAGTAGCTGGGGCAGAATCTTCGGTGGGAGAGTGTGGTCTCAGGATCCTCGGTCACAGAAAGAACGGAAGTGCCTGAATACAGCAGAGTTCCCGCATGGGAGCAGGGACTCCAACCTACAAGTAGCAAGTCCTAGAGTGGCGTCTCAGCTAGGGTGTTGCCATAAACTGCAAACCACAGCATGATCAGCAACTGCTCTTCAAGCAGGGGACCAGGAAGCAGCAGGGCTGTGGTGAGACCCCCACACCACCAACCTCCCTGGGATGGTACAGGCATCACTACCAGAGAATCGGCAGAGTGGCACACACAAAAGTGACTGACCACATTTCCGTGAGGGTGCACTGAAGAGCGGGGTGCGCGATTGTTCAGCTCCGGGGCTGAAGATCGGGGCAGTGCCATTTTTTTTCATCCTCTAAAGCACTGCAAAAAAGCCCCTTGAGGAACAAAAGCCACATAGAATAACTAAAGCAGCTTAAAGCTGAGCCCAACCAGCGGCAGGGTGGTGCAACTGCACTAGGCTAAGACGCATGAGAATCAGTGCAAGAGGCTCCTCCCCCAGAAGACACAGGAACATCAGGCTAATACCAAGTTTATGGATCACACAGAACTGAAAACTCCTGCACCAGGGGAAAATAGTATATAGAATTCTATTTTTTTTTCTCATGAATCTTTAGCCTGCCAGTTTAAAATTTTCTTTTTAATTTTTTCTTTTTCCCATTTCAACTAGCTTAAGTCTTTTTTAAATCTTTTTAAAATTTTCATTTTTACATTTTACATTTTATAGATATATTCTTCATTTTTGGTTTCCCTTTCACTGTAATCAATTTTATTTTGTATATATATAAGTTCTTCTTTTCTTAAAATTTTGCAATCAAGTCTCTTCTAACAAACAGACCAAAATACACCCAGGGCCAAGTGTACTACCTTGTTCTGTCTACCTGTTTGGTTATATTCTTTTTCCTTTTTTTTTTTCTTTTGGTTTCTGATCTCTTCTGATTTGCCTAGTGTGTATTGTGCTGGGGTTATGGTGATATTTTTATTATTTTTTGTTTCGCATTCATCTATTCATCTCTGGACAAATGACCAGAAGGAAAAATTTTCCAGACAAAAGAAAAGAATAGAGGTCACTACTCTACTGCCAGAGACTTAATAAATATGGATATTGGTAAAATGTCGAGCTAGAATTCAGAACAATGATTATAAAGACACTAGCTGGGTTTGAAAAAGCATAGGAGATGCTAAGAGAATCCCTCTCTAGAGAAATAAAGAACTATAATCTTATCAAATTGAAATTAAAAAAGGCATTGCTGAGAAGTAATCAGCAATGGAGGCCTCTTACTGCAAGGAGAAATGAAGCAGAAGAGAGAATAAGCTGACTACAAAGATAAAAATTATGGAGAATAAAGAAACTCAGCAAAGAGAGATAAACAATTACGGACCATGAGAATTTCAGAGATCAGTGATACCATAAAGAGAAACAATATTAAATTATTGGAGTCCTAGAGGAAGAGGAAAGAGAGAGGGGCAGCACAAGGTATATTTGAGCTGAAAACTTTCCTAATCTGGGGAAGGAAATAGGCATTCAAGTCCAGGAGGTAGGAGAACACCCTCCAAGTCGAATAAAAATAGATCAAACACCCCAACATATAATAGTGAAGCTGGCAAATCTCTTGTGAGACAAAGAAAAATCCTGAAAGCAGCTCTCAAGACAAGAGGTCCTTAACCTACAAGGGTGGTAACATTAGACTGGAGCAGACCTATTCACAGAGACCATGCAGGGCCCGAAAGGGCTGGGCATGATATATTCAGGATGCTAAATGAGAAAAACATACAGCCAAGAACACTTTATACATCAAGGATGTCATTCAGAATGGAAGGAGATTCACAAGGAGCTTCCAGGACAAAGAGAAACTGAAAGAATTAGGATACTAAACCAGCCCAGCAAGAAATATTAAAGGGGATCCTGTAAGTGAAGAGAGAGTCCAAAAGTAACACAGACCAGAAACGAAGAGATAAAATACACAGAAATAGTGATTTTACACAGGTAATACAATGGCACTAAATTCATATAATTTCAATAGTTACTCTGAATATAAATATTAAATGCTCCAAATCAAAAGCACACAGAGTATCAGATTGGATAATAAAGAAAGACCTATTGATATGCTGTCTACAAGAGACTCCATATTAGACACAAAATACCTCCACATTGAAAGTGAGGGGCTAAAAGAATCATTTATCATGCTAATGGACATCAAAAGAAAGTTGCAATAGCAATCCTAAAACAGACAAATTAGATTTTCAACAAAAGACTGTAATAAGGGATGAAGAGGGGCACTATATCATACTAAAGTGTCTATGCAACAAGAAGGATCTACCAATTTAAATATTTATGCTCCTAACATGGGAGCAGCCAATTATATAAGCCAATTAACAACCAAATTAAAGAAAACACATCAATAATAATACAATAATAGTAGGGGATATTAACACCTCCACTCACAGCAATAGATATATCATCTGAGCAGAAGATTCAAAGGCGGAAGGTTTCAATGACACACTGGACCAGAAGGACTTCACAGATATATTCAGAGCATTCCATCCTAAAGCAACAAAAATACATGATTTTCCAGTACATGGAAACATTCTCCAGAATAGATCACATACTGGGTCACAACTAGATCTCAAACCAGTACCAAAAGATTGGGATTATTCCCTACATATTTTTGGACCAAAATGCTTTGAAACTTGAACTCAATCACAAGAGGAAATTTGGAAGGAACTGAAATACTTGAGGTTAAAGAGCATCCTACTAAAGAATGACTGGATGAACAAGGAAATTGGAAGGGGAATTTAAAATTCATGGAAACATATGAAAATGAAAAAACACAACTGACTAAAACATTCAGGATGCAGCAAAGGCAGTCGTGGAGAAGGAAGTACATAACACTACAAGCCCTTCTCAAGAACTTAGGACAAGTCTCAAAATGACACAAGCTTTGTTTACACCTAAAGGAGATGGATAAAGAAAAACAAATATAGCCTAAACCAAGCAGGAGACGGAGAAATAATAAAGATTAGAGCAGAAATCAATGAAATAGAAATCAGAAGAACAGTAGAACAGACTCACCAAACCAGAAGCTGGTTCTTCTTTGAAAGAATTGATAAAATTGGAGGAAACCCCGGACAGACTTACCAAAAGAAAAGAGAAAGGAATCCAAACACAAAAATCATTGGTTGAAAGAGAAACAATCACTTAGCAACATTGAAGAAATACAAACAAATATAAGAAATACATATTATGAGCAACTATACACCAACAAATTAGGCAATCTGGAAGAATAGTATTCCTAGAGATGTATAAACTACCAACACTGAAACAGGAAGAAACAGAAAACCCGAACCGACCCATAACCAGCAAGTAAATTGAAGCACTAATCAAAACCTCCCAACAAAACAAGAGCCCAGGACCAAATGGCTTCCTGGGGGAATGCTTCCAAACATTTAAAGAAGAGCTAATACCCAGTCTTCTGAAGCTGTTCCAAAAACAGAAAATGGAAGGGAAACTTCCAAACTTGTTCTCTATCAGGCCAGCATTACCTTGATCCCAAAACCAGGCAAAGACCCCACCAAAAGGGCATTACAGGCCAATATTCCCTGATAAACATGGATGACAAAATTCTCACCAAAATAGTAGCCAGTAGGATCCAAGAGTACATTAAAAGATGATCCACCACAATCAAGTGGGATTTATTCCTGGGCTGCAAGGGTGGTTCAACATTTGGTAAATCAATCAGTGTGATACACTACATGAATAAAAGACAAAAACCATGTGATCCTCCTCAATCGATACAGAAAAGCATTTGACAAAATACAGCATCCTTTCTTGATTAAAATTCTTCACAGTGTAGGGATAGAGGGAAGGTGCCTCAATATCATAAAAGCCATCTATGAAAGCCCATAGCTAATATCATTCTCAATGGGGAAACACTGAGAGCTTTTCCCCTTAAGGTCAGGAACATGACAGGGATGCCCACTGTTCACTGTTGTTCAGTATAGCACTAGGAAGTCCTAGCCTCAGCAATCAGACAACAAAAGAAATAAAAGGCATTGAAATTGGCAAAGAAGAAGTCAAACTCTCACTCTCTGCAGATGACATGGTGCCTCTATGTGGAAAACTCAAAAACCCTACCCCAAAATTGCTAGAACTCATACAGGAATTCAGCAACACAACAGGATATAAAATCAATGCACAGAAATCAGTTGCCTTTCTATACACTAAGCAACAATGAGACAGAAGAAAGAGAAATTAAGGAGTCGATCCCATTTAAAATTGCACCCAAAAACCATAAGGCATCTAGGAATAAACCTAACCAAGGATATAGTAAAGGATCTGTACCTAAAAACTACAGAACACTTATGAAAGAAATTGAGGAAGACACAAAGAAATGGGAAAGCACTGTATGCTCATGGATTAGAAGAAATAAACATGTTAAAATGTCTAAGTTACCCAGAGCGATCTACACACTCAATGCAATCCCTATCAAAATACCATCAACTTTTTTCACAGAGTTGGAAACAAAAAAAAATCCCAAAATTTGTATTGAACCAGAAAAAGACCCCAAATAGCCAGAGGAATGTTGGAAAAGAAAACTACAAAGCTGGGGGCATCACAATGCCTAGCTCTTTAAGCTATAGCTGTTGTGCCGTAATCATCAAAACAATATGGTACTGGCACAAAGACACACAGATCAGTGGAACAGAATAGAGAACCCAGAACTGGACCCTCAACTCTATGGTCAACTAGTCTTTGACAAAGCAGGAAAGAATATCCAATGGAGAAAGGACAGTCTCTTCAACAAATGGTGTTGGGAAAACTGGACAACCCATGGAGAAGAATAAAACTGGACCATTTTCTTACACCGCACACAAAGATAAACTCAAAATGGTTGAAAGACCAATGTGAGACGGAATTCATCAAAATCCTAGAGGAGAATATAGGCAGTCACCTCTGTGACCTCTACTGCAACATCTTCTTGCTAGACACATCTCCAAAGGCAAGGGAACAAAAGCAAAAATAAACTACTGGGACTTCATCAAATAAGATAAAAGCTTCTCAACAGCAAAGAAAAATAGTCAACAAAACTAAAAAAGGCAAATCTATGGAATGGGAGGAGATATTTGCAAATGACACATCAGATAAACTGTGATAAAATCCAAGATATATAAGAAACTTACCAAACTCAACACCCAAAAAAATGAATAATCCAATCATGAAATGGGCAGAAGACATGAACAGACATTTCTCCAAGGACATACAAACGGTCAGCAGACACATGAAAAATACTCAACATCACTTGGCATCAGGGAAATAGAAATCAAAGCCACAATGAGATACCACCTTACACCCAGTTAGAATGGCTAAAATTAACAAGTCAGTAAACAACAAACAAGGCGTGATACACGGAAAGGGGAACCCTCCTACACTCTTGGTGGGAATGCAAGCTCATACAGACACTGTGGAAAACAGTACGGAGGTTCCTCTCAAGAAGTTAAAAATAGAGCTCCCTACAACCCAGCAATTACACTCTACAAGGTATCTACCCCGCTGATACAAATGCCATTATCTGAAGGGGCACATGTGCCTCAGTGTTTATAGCAGCAATGTCCACTATAGCCAAACCATGGAAAGAGCTGAGATGTCCTCAACAGATGAATAGATAAAAAGAAGATGTGTAGATATATACAGTGAAATTATTACTCAAAGCCATCAGAAAGGATGAATACTTACCATTTACATCGTGGATGGAACTGGAGGGTATTATGCTGAGTGATATGTCAATCAGAGAAAGACAATTATCATATGGTTTCACTCATGTGGAACAGAAGAAACAATGCAGAGGATCATAGGGGAAAGAGGGAAAACTGAATGGGAAGTCATCAGAGGGAGACAAAGCATGAGAGACTCTAACTGCGTGAAACAAACTGAGGGTTGCTTTGGAGGGAACGTGGGGTGGGGATGGGGTAATTGGGTGATGGGCATTAACGAGGAACGTGATATGACATTTACCGGGTGTTATACGCAACTGGATGAATTACTGAACTTCACATCTGAAACTAATGATGTATTTTTATGTTACACTGAATTTAAATTAAAAACCACTTATATTTTTATATACCAGCAATGAACAATTAGGAGTATAAGATTTAATGTGAACAGTATCATAATATTGAAATACTTATGCTTAAATTCAACAAAATACATGTAAAATCTGTATGGTGAAAACTAAAACACTGATGAAAATCAAGAACACCTTATAATTGGGTTCTATTCACTTCCAATGTGTGACGGTGTTTTCCCTCACACCATCAAGCACTCAGGACACCAGCTGGTGTTGTATAATTCAATTCCATTCTGACACTACTACCCAAAGATAGCATGAGATCTCTAGACTAAGAGTTTGGCTTCACACACTGTTTTCCCACTCAGATGCCAATTTGCAAAGCCCAGGTTATCACCTGTGCTTCTAAACACCTGGCTATAAATATTAGGTTCCAAATCCTCCTCTTTCCTTAGATTTGATTAATTTCCTAGAACAGCTCACAAAACTCAGAGAAATATTTTATTTACCAGAGATTACCACTCTTTATTATAAAAGGATATAATTCAGGAATAGCAAAATAGAAGAAGAGATGTACAGGCAGGTTAAGAGGAAGGGACATGGAGCTCATGCCCTCCCTTGAGGACAACTCTCCCCAATCTCCACATGCTCAACCCAGAAGCTCTTCAAACCCAAGTCCTTTGGGATTTTATGGAGGCTCCACTACAAGGGCATGATTGATTAAATCACTGGCCACGGCTGACTGAACTCAATCTGCAGCCCCTTTCCCCTCCCAGGTGTTGGAGTGTGGTGGGTAGGACAGAAAGTTTCAGCCCCTCTACGTGGTTGGTTCCTCTGCTGACCAGCTGCCATTCTTTAGTTGGCCTAGGGCATTCCCAAAGTCACCTCATTAACATAAAAAGACACCTGTAGTACTCTGGTTACTTAGGAAATTCCAAGGATGCTAGCAGCTCCGTGCCATAAATGGAGAATGAAGACCAAATATATTTTTCTTATTATAAATAATCACAACATCACACCTAAATAAATGGAAACATACAACATGTTCATGTATTGAAGACTTGATAGTGTTAACATGTCAATTCTTTCCCAACTGATCTGTAGATTCAACAAAATCCCCATGAAAATACAGGCAGTTAGTTTATAGACATCAACAAGCTGATTCTAAAATTTGTAGTTGAAAGGCAAAGTAACTAGAATAGCCAAAAACAGTTTTGGAAAAAGAACAATGTTGGAAGACTCACCACTACCTGATTTCAAGACTTACTATAAAAGCTAATGAAGACAATACGATATTACAAAAAAGATTACAAAATATTGAAACTGACAGTTATCACTAAGTGCTGAAGAAAATATATTTTTAAATAATTGATTATTTCACATATTCTAAAGAGAGCAAAGTTTAATTTAGCAGAAATTTATTTATTTATAAATTTATTTATTTTCATAAAGCCCTTTATGCTTTCAGCATGTTGTGCAATCATGTTCATCAGTTATTCCTCAAATAATATTTATAACTACTTTAGTACCCTACACGTATTTTTTTGATGTGAACTTTTTTAAAAATTCAAGTATAATTAACATACAGTGTTCTATTAGTTTCAGGTGTACAATATAATGATTCAACACTTCCACACATCACCTGGTACTCATCACAAGTGTACTCCTAAATCCTCATCACCTATGTCACCTATCCCCCCACCCACCTCCTTTCTAGTAACCATCAGCTTGTTCTCTATAGTTAAGAGTCTATTTCTTAGTTTGTCCCTCTCCCTTTTTTTCCCCTTTACTCATTTGTTTTGTTTCTTAAATTCCACATATGAGTGAAATCATACGGTATTTGTCTTTCTCTGACTGGCTTATTTTGCATAATACTCTCTAGCCCCATCCATGCCATTACAAATGGCAAGATTTCACTTTATTTTATGGCTGAGTAATATTCCATTGTATGTGTGTGTATGTGTGTGTGTGCATATATATATATATATATAT
>NW_024423319.1:107774844-107789460 GCF_017311325.1 Ursus maritimus | reverse complement strand
CAGCTATCAGAAAGAACAAGTTCTCAACATTTGCTGCAACATGGACGGCACTGGAGGAGATAATGCTAAGTGAAATAAGTCAAGCAGAGAAAGACAATTATCATATGATTTCTCTCATCTATGGAACATAAGAACTAGGAAGATAGGTAGGAGAAGAAAGGGATAAAGAAAGGGGGGGTAATCAGAAGGGGGAATGAAGCATGAGAGACTATGAACTCTGAGAAACAAACTGAGGGCTTCAGAGGGGAGGGGGTGGGGGAATGGGATAGGCTGGTAATGGGTAGTAAGGAGGGCACGTATTGCATGGTGCACTGGGTGTTATACACAACTAATGAATCATGGAACTTTACGTTGAAAACCAAGGATGTACTGTATGGTGACTAACATAATATAATAAAAAAATATTATTATAATTAAAAATAAATAAATAAAAATAAAATGTATCTCTACTTAAAAAAAACAATAACCATTAGTGGTTAATATTTGTTGACAGTTATCACTAAGTGCTGAAGAAAATATATTTTTAAATAATTGATTATTTCACATATTCTAAAGAGAGCAAAGTTTAATTTAGCAGAAATTTATTTATTTATAAATTTATTTATTTTCATAAAGCCCTTTATGCTTTCAGCATGTTGTGCAATCATGTTCATCAGTTATTCCTCAAATAATATTTATAACTACTTTAGTACCCTACACGTATTTTTTTGATGTGAACTTTTTTAAAAATTCAAGTATAATTAACATACAGTGTTCTATTAGTTTCAGGTGTACAATATAATGATTCAACACTTCCACACATCACCTGGTACTCATCACAAGTGTACTCCTAAATCCTCATCACCTATGTCACCTATCCCCCCACCCACCTCCTTTCTAGTAACCATCAGCTTGTTCTCTATAGTTAAGAGTCTATTTCTTAGTTTGTCCCTCTCCCTTTTTTTCCCCTTTACTCATTTGTTTTGTTTCTTAAATTCCACATATGAGTGAAATCATACGGTATTTGTCTTTCTCTGACTGGCTTATTTTGCATAATACTCTCTAGCCCCATCCATGCCATTACAAATGGCAAGATTTCACTTTATTTTATGGCTGAGTAATATTCCATTGTATGTGTGTGTATGTGTGTGTGTGCATATATATATATATATATATATATGCACACACACTGTATGATTATATCTGTGGGATAATCTCCTAGAACTGTCATTACTGGGACATTGGATAAAGTACTTGTTTTTCAGTTTACAGCATATATTTCATAATGATTTAATAGTCACTTTACTGCTTCAATTGGTATTTAAGGTGTCACAAGAATTGCTTTGTCTTCCATAATCAGTATTGTACTTACTTCTGGTTTCTTACTAAACAACAAGCAGTTGCAATAATTATCATATTAATTGGTATGAATTGATTGCACAGCCTTCAGAATGTATATAAATAAAGGTAAAGACAGACCATATGAGCCATGTCATGACTGGCTTGTCCTATTGGCATAAACTTTATTATCACATGTATGAAGTGTACATATCCCCATTTAGATGTTCCATTGGCCTAGAAATAAAACACAATTATTTGTCTGATTTATGACAAACCATAAACCAAAAGAGTTTATTAATCGATAATTAATATAAACAAATATTGTGATAGTACTGAACATTTCTTCTGGCTCAGAAAATGTTCAATGAATCCAAATCTTAAATCAGTTATGAAAACCAAACAAATGATTCGAGAATAAAGGCTTGAGCTGTCTTTATTCTGAAATCTAAATCTAAATATATATATATATATATATAGAGAGAGAGAGAGAGAGAGAGAGATTTCCTGTCTCAAGATTTTCTATTTCCATCAATGACTTTGATATCCAGGGTAGAACTCAGGAAGATAAGAATAATGCTAAGGTAGTTACCAAAATTAAAGAAATATATAGAACAGTTATCCCTCAGAACAGTTAAATATCATTGTTATAATTCTGACAGATACTTTATTTTCATCCTAAAGCTATTATCCTAAATGAATGAATGAATGAATGAATGGCATTTCTAGGGTAGTCAGATGGAAGACCCCAATCAACCTCTTAACTAAAAAAGAACATCTTTGGGGAACCTGGGTGGGTCAGTTGGTTAAGTGCCCAACTGGTGATTTAGGCTCAGGTGATGATCTCAGGGTCATGAGATCAAGCCTCATATCAAGCTCTGCACTCAGCAGGAACCTCTGCTTGAGGTTCTTTCCCTCTGCCTTTCCCCCAACTCACACTTGCTCTCTCTTGCTCTCAAACAAATAAATCTTTTAAAAAATATAAAATAAAAAAGAATATCTTTTTAAGTGTGTTGGTGAGCTGATACAAAAGAAAGCATTCTGTAGAAGTAAAACCATGAAACCTGGGATTTAAGTTAATGTCAAGGTTAACCTCAACCTGAGAGTTTCTGTTGGATCCTAAACACCATAAGCTTTTGCCTTGTTAGCTGTATTAACATGGAAGGAGAACAGGGGATAAAGCCAAGATACCAAAGGTGTGAAATATGACAAGAAATCCCTCACAAAGATGGGCCCAAAGGTGCATAAGTAAATGGGTAAGAAAATCAAATCAAAACTAAACTAAAAAACTACATTCAGAAATGACGGAAACAAAACAAAACAAAAGAACCACTTCTTAATCTTGACCCTGATACTGGGTGGAATGGAAAAAAAATCACCCCTGAAAACCCATGCATAA
This sequence comes from Ursus maritimus, assembly GCF_017311325.1. Taxonomy (NCBI): domain Eukaryota; kingdom Metazoa; phylum Chordata; class Mammalia; order Carnivora; family Ursidae; genus Ursus; species Ursus maritimus. Next base: position 107,786,744 of record NW_024423319.1, on the reverse strand, counting down.
CCATAAGCTGGCTACCTCAAGAATCTGTAGTCTAAATTCATATTACCTGCAAGGCCAAAAATACCTTGAGCAAAGAAGGTAATTTAAAATGACTCAGAGATCCCTAATAAAGATGGCAGGGTACAAAGATCCCAAGCCACCTTAACCCACAGATACACTAAGGCTACAACTATTTATAGAGTAACTCTAAGAATGACCTGAGGACTGGCAAAACAGCTCTTTCACACTCCAAGACATAAAGAAAAAACACATCAAGAAAGGTAAGAGGCAAAGAGAAGTGGTCTGATTGGGACACATACCCCAGCACAGTGACCCACACGTGGGAGGAATATCACAGTAGGTGAGGTCCTCCCTGAGAAGCAAGGGGTTCAAACTCAGTATCAGGCAGGCCCTGCTTGGGGACCTGCACTGGGAAGATGAGCTCCCATAATGTCTAGTTTTGAAAATCAGTGGGGCATAACTTCAGGAGTGCCGAAGGGCTACAGGAAACCAAGACTTGGCTGTTAACAAACCCATACACACTGACTCATTCCAAGAGCAACATACAGGCAGCAGTTTGAAAAACATCCGGGCCAAACCTAAAGGAGATTTATTGACTAATTTTGTGGCAAGTGCTGAAGGGGCAGGAATCAGTAGGAACTTTCTCTGGGAAGAGAAGCACTGGCAGGTGCCATTTTCTTGCCCCCTTCTGCCTAACTGGACTGACTCTGACAAGCATCAGATTTGACGCTCTCCATCTACCCTGCTAGCATCCCATTGTCCCATCAAGGCATTCCGCTGATGACCACCCCATCCAACACAACCACCCTGGCAGTCATCCTTCCAAAGCAACTCCAACCTCATCACACATGGTGGGCAAATTTGGCTGGGACTACCACCCCTCCAAAGTTGCTGCTATACTACCACACCCTACAGGTAGCTTCGGCTAGAAACAGTGCCTCCCCCAAGAGGCTCCTGGGGAAGTGGCAGAGAGGGAGAGCCCACCCACTAGGATATCTACAACACTGGCAACCAGGCCTTGCAGCCAGCCATACTGGAGGCTAGACCCACCAACAAGTGAGCCTGCAGCCACCATAAATAGGCCTCTCACCCAGCTGCTCTAGGGGGTCAGACCCACTGAGCAGCACACCTACATGAGGTGCATCACACCACAACAGGAAGGTACACACAACACACACAGGGGACACCCTTGGAGGGCCTGGTTCTAGTGACAAGGAGGATGGTGCTTCTGAACATAAAGTACACATTCTAAATAAGACCACTATTTCAAGACTAGGAGATGAAGCTGACCAACCTAATACATAGAAACAAACAAAGAGACTTGGGCTACATGAGGAGACAGAGGAATATCTGTAAATGAAAGATCAAGACAAAACCTCAGGAAAAAAAAAAACTAAACAAAATGAAGATAAGCAATCTGCCTAATAAAGAATTCAAAGTAGTGGTCATAAAGATGCTCACCGAATTCAGAAGAATGAATGAACAGGGTGAGAACTTCAAAAAAGAGATAGAATACATTAAAAAGGAGCAAAACAGAAGATTACAATAACTGAAATGAAAAATACATGATATGGAGTCAAGAGCAGATTAGAGGATGCAGAATGGATCAGTGATCTAAAAGACAGGATAGTGGAAATCATCTAAGCTGAACAGCAAAAAGAAAATTATTTTTAAAAATGAGAATAATTTAAGGGACCTCTAGTACAAAATCAAGTGTACTAACATTTGTATTATAGGGATCCCATGAGAAAAGACAGAAAAAGGGGCAGAAATCTTATTTGAAAAAATAATAGCTAAAAACTTCCCTAACCAGGGGAAGGAAACAAACATCCAGGTCCAGGAAGCACATAAAGCCCACACAAGGAGAACCCATAAGGTAAACACCAAGACTTTTAATAATTAAAATGTCAAAAATTAAAGATAAAGACAGAATCTTAAAAGTAGCAAGAGAAAATGACTACCTATGTACGAGGGAACACATATAATATTATAAGCTAATTTTTCAAGAGAAACTCTATAAGCCAGAAGGGAAAGTCATGATATATTCAAAGTACTGAATAAAAAAGAAAAACTACAACCATGAATACTCTATCAAGAAAAATTACCATTCAGAATTGAAGGAGAGATAAGGAGTTTCCCAGACAAACAAAAGTTAAAGGAGTTCATCACTACTGAACTGACCTTAGAAGAAATGTTAAAGGAACATCTTTAAGCAGAAAAGAAAAGGCCATAAAGAGAAGATTATGATGAAAGAAGAAAATCTCACTGTTAAAAACAAACACATAGTAAAGATAGTAGATCAATCACAAAGTTAGCATAAAGATTAAAAGAAAAAAGTAGTAAAATCAACTACACGTACAATAATTAGTTAAGGGATACACAGAATAAGAAGATGTAAAATATTAAATTAAATACATAAAGCATGGTAGGCGTAATAAAAATGTAGTGCTTCTAGTATGTGTTTGAATTTAAATGACCTTCAATTTAACATAAACTGCTATGCAATCTTGCAAAAGAAAAAAAACTGGAGGTATCATAGTTCCAGATTTCAAGATGTACTACAAAGCTGTAGTAATCAAAATAGTATGGTACTGGCACAAAAATAGACACATGGATCAACAGAACAGAATAGAAAGCCCAAAACTAAACCCACCATTATAAGGTCAACTAATCTTACACAAAGCAGGAAAGAATATGCAATGGGAAAAAGTCTCTTCGACAAATGGTATTGGGGAAGCAACATGCAAAAGAATGAAGCTGCGCTACTTTCTCACACCATACACAAAAATAAATTAAAAAAGGATTAAAGACCTAAATGTGAGACCTGAAATCATAAAAATCCTAGAAGAGAGCATAGTCATTAATTTCTCTGACATGAGCCACAGCAACATTTTTCTACATCTGTCTCCTGAGGCAAGGGACATAAAAGCAAAAATAAACTATTTGGACAATATCAAAATTAAAAGCTTCAAATAAACAAATAAATAAATAGCTTCACACAGCAAAGGAAATAATCAATAAAATGAAAAGATAACCTACTGAATGGGAGAAGATATTTGTAAATGACATATTCGATAAAGGGTTAGTATCCAAAACATATAAAGAACTTATACAGTGTAACACCCAAAACATCAAATAATCCAATTAAAAAGTGGGAAAAAGATATAAACAAATTACAAGAGAGCAAGAGAAAAAGGAACAGAGAAGACTTCCAAAAACAATCAGAAAACAATAAACAAAATGAAATAAGCACATACCTACCAATAATTACTTTAAATGTGGAAGGCCTAATGCTTCAATCAAACAATATAAGCTGACTGAATGGATAAAAAAAAAAAAAGACCCATCTATATGCTGTCTACCAAAGACTCATTTCAGACCTAAAAGACCCATCTATATGCTGTCTACAAAAGACTCATTTCAGACCTAAAGACAGAAAGAAACTGAAAGTGAAGGGAAAGAAATAGATATTCCATAGAAATGTAAATGAAAAGAAAGCTAAAGGTAGTAATACTTCCATCAAACAAAGCAGCCTTTAAAACAAAGACTGTAACAAAAGACAAAGGCATTACATAATGATAATGGGATTAACCCAATAAGAGGATATAACAATTGTAAATATCTATGCACACAACATAGGAGTACCTAAATATATAAAGGAAGTATTAGCAGGCTTAAAGGAAGAGATTGAAAGTAATACAGTGATAGTAGGGGACTTCAACACCCAACTTACATCAATGGATACATCATATAGAAAAAAAAAAGTAAGGAAACAGAAGCCTTAAATGAAACATTATACCAGATGGACTTAACAGACATATACACAACATTCTATTCAAAAACACCAGAACACACATTATTTTCAAGTGAATATGTAACATTTTCCAGGACAGATTACACGTTAGTCCATAAAACAAGTTTCTGTAAATTTAAGAAAACTAAAATCATATGAAGAATCTTTTCCCAACCATAATGGTATTAAAAATCACTTAGAAGAAAAAAGCTGGAACAATACAAACACATGGAGGCTAAAAAACACGCTACTAAACAACCCATGGATCAATAAAGAAATCAAAGATGAAATTAAAAAAAAACCTTGAGACAAATGAAAATAGACACACAACATTCCAACATATATGGGATACAGCAAAAGCAGCTCTAAGAGGGAAGTTTATAACAACACAGGCCCATCTCAAAAACAAAACAAAACAAAAACTCAAATAATCTAATCTTATACCTAAAAGGATGAGAAAAAGAAAAACAAACAAAGCCCAGTTAGTAAAAGGAAGGAAATAATAATTATTAGAGCTGAAATAAATGAAATAGAGACTAAAAAACAATAAAAAAGATGAATAAAACTAAGAGCTTATTCTTTGAAAAAATAAACAAAATTGATAAACTTTTAGTTACATTCAGCAAGAAAATAAGAGAAAGGATTCAAATAAATAAAATTTAAAATGAAGAAGAATATTCACAACTGACACCCCTGAAATACAATGTATTATAGTGACTACTATGGACAATTATATGACAATAGGTTGGACAACCCAGAAGAAATGGACAAATGCCTACAAACATACATTCTTCCAAGACTGAAACAGGAAGAAATAGAAAATTTGAACAGACCTATTGCTAGTAATGAAGATGAATAACTAACCAAAAACCTCCCAATAAACAAAAGGACCAGACAGCTTCATTGGTGAATTCTATCAAACGTTCAAAGAAAATTTAATAGCTACCCTTCTCAGACACTCCAAAACACTGAAGAGGAAGGAATGATTCAAAGCTCATTTTACAAGGCCAGCATTACCCTGATACCAAAACCAGACACAAGGACAATAAAAAAAAAAATTACAGGCCCAAATCCCTGATGAACATGGATGCAAAACTCATCAACAAAATATTCGTAAACAGAATTCAACAATACATTAAAAGGATCACAGGCCATAATCAAGTGGGATTTATTCCAAGGGTGCAAGAATGATTCAACATCCACAAATCAATCAATGTGATAAACCACATTAACAAAATAAAGGATGAAAATCTTATGATCATTTCAAGAAATGCAAAAAAAATTTTGACAAAAATTCAACATCCATTTATGATAAAAATTCTCAACAAAGTAGGTGTACGGATAATGTACCTAAACATAATAAAAGTCATATATGACAAAACCACAACTAACACCATAGTCAAGCTAAAAAGCTTTCCAAAAGTTTTTCTCTAAGATCAGGAACAAGACAAGAATGCCAACTCTTGCCAACTTTATTCAACATAGTACTGGAAGTCCTAGCCACAGAAATCAAACAAGAAAAAGAAAAGGCACCCAAATTGGTAGGAGAGAAGGAAAACTGTCAGTATTTCCAGATGACATGATACTATACATAGAAAATGCTAGGGGCGCCTCAGTAGCTCAGGTCATGATCCCAGGATCCTGGGATCAAACTCCACTTGGGCTCTTTGCTCAGTGGGGAACCTGCTTGTCCCTCTCCCTCTGCCCCTCCTCCCTACTCGTGCAATCTCTAGCTCTGTCAAATAAATAAATAAAATCTTCAAAAAAAAAAAAAAAACAACCCTAAAGCCTCTACCAAAAAACTATTATAAAAAATTAATTCAATAGAGTTGCAAAACACTAAATTCATATACAGAAATCTGTTGCATTTCTATGCAAAAATAATGACCTGTCAGAGAGAGAAATTAAGAAAACAATCTCATTTACAATTGCATTGAAAAGAATAAAATACCCAGGAATAAATTTATCCAAGGAGTTGAAAGACCTATATTCTAAAAACTATAAGATAATGATGACAGAAATTGAAGATGATACAAATAAATGGAAAGATTTACCATGCTCACACATTGGAAGAATTAATATTGTGAAAATGTCCATACTACTGAAAATAATCTACATATTCAGTACATTTCTGTCACAATTCCAATGTCATTTTCCACAGAACTATAGCAAATAATACTACAATTTGTATGGAACCCACAAAATATCCTGAATACCCAAATCTTGAGGAAGAAGAACCCACCCAGATTTCAAACTACACAATAAAGATACAATAAACAAAACAGTATGGTATTAGCCCAAAAAGAGACACATAGATCAATGAAACAAAAGAGAAAGCCCAGGAATAAATCCATATTTATATGTTCAGTTAATCTACAGCAAAGGAGGCAAGAAAATAAAATGGGGAATGGACAGTCTCTTCAATGAATGGTGCTGGAAAAACTGGAAAGCTATATGTAAAACACTGAAACTGTACCACTTTCTTGCACCACATATAAAAATTAACTCAAAATGAATTAAAGACCTTTAACCGACCTTGTTGCAGAATACAGTGACACAAATGAGCACTGTTTCAGAGTTTATGGTAAATTGCAACACTCAGCACTCCAAACAAGGGAACCACTTCTCTCTGTATGACCCTAGGAATCCTCAGGCTGCCTGCTCCTGGGGCTCAGCTCTGTTTCCCACCTGGGCCACTGTTCAGTTCCCCAGGGCCTGAACCTGGCTATGTAGTAAACTTCCAATACCTCAGAATCTGTGTTCTGCTCTCTACAGAAGATTGGTGGTAATATAACTTTCTCCTTTTCCCCACCCCCATCAATGTATTTTTTTTTAACTTTTTAAAAAAGATTTTATTTATTTATTTGACAGAGAGAGAAAGCACAAGCAGGGAGAGCAGCAGAGGGAGAGGGAGAGGGAGAAGAAGGCTCTCCACCAAGCAGGGAGCCCCATGCAGGTCTCAATCCCAGGACCCTGGGATCATGACCTGAGCTAAAGGCAGACACTTAACCTACTGAGCCACCCAGGTGCCCCACCCCCATCAATGGTTTTGAGCAATAGTTTTCTTGTGTAGTTTTCTGTGCGTATTTTCACTCTTTTTTTCCCCATGCTTTTTCTCTCCTCCCCCTCACTCACTACTCCCTGTTTGGTCATGGCTCCCTCCCCTGGGGAGGACCCACCACTCCTTATTCCCACGGATATCAACTCTCTACAGTTCCTACCTTCCACAGGTCATTTTTGTGGTTTTAGATGTGAAGCTTCATTCTCCAAGACTTCAAATTGATTTCATGGATGTTAAGAATGATTTGATATTTATCTCACTGCGTTCAAGCGAGGAGGCAGGCTTAGGGTCACCCTCCTCTTCCACCATCTTACCTCTCCCTGAATCAAGAACCTCATGTTTAAGTTCGTACCTATACAAAAGTGAACTCAAAATGTGTGATGGATCTAAATACAAAATGTAAAACCATAAATCTTTTTAGAAAAAAACTTCAGAGAAAATCTTTGGGATTTAAGGTTAAGTACAAAATTCTTAGACTTGATACCAAGAGCATAATACATTAAAGGATAATTGATGAATTGAACCTCATGAATATTAAAAACTTTGGATCTGTGAAAGACAACATGAAGAGATGAAAAGACAAATGTACACACTCTGAGAATGTCCATGTAAAGCATATATCCAACAAAGGACTAATATCTAGAATGTATAAAGAACTCTCAAAAGAAACCTCTTTCTTAAAAGTCAAAGGTATGAAAACAAACAATATATCTGGAATATGAGCAAACAGATAAATAAGTCAGAGTAAATCTTAAGTTTTCTTACCACTACCACCACAACAACAAACAGCAATTATATAAGATGATGGGTGTATTAATACTAATATTAATTAATAATTAATTGTAGTAATTATTTTTTAGTATATACATTTTTCAAATCATCATTCTGTAAACCTTAAACTTACACAATGTTAGATGTTAATTATATCTCAACGAAGCTGGGAAAAAATCAATGTAATTGACTGTATTCACAGACTAAAGAAAAAAAGTAATATATCATTTCAGTAGATGCAGTAAAAGTATTTGACAAAATTTACTATCTATTAATAATAAAAAGTATCTCAGCACTTGGGGAATAAAAGTCAACTCCATTTATTTGAGGGAGTTACTTGCAACTAACATGCTCAATGATGAAAGACTAATGTCTATAAGATGAAGAACAAGTCAAAGGTACTTGTTCTCCCTACTCTTATTCAACAGCATACTGGAAATCCTATACAATACAGTACATGAAGAAAACGAACAAGACCTCTAGAATGGAAAGAAACAAAGCTAACACTATGGTGAAATAATATGGTATCTATATAGAAAGCCTTAAGGACTTTATAAAGAAGTTCCTAGACCTAATAAGTGACTTTACCAAGGTTGCAGAATACAAGGTCAATATAAAAAATCACTTATAGGGGTGGAGGGAAGATGGTGGAAGAGTAGGGGACTCTCGTTTCATGTGGTACCTTGAATTCAGCTAGATATCTAATCATTGTAAACACCTGTGAACTCAACCTAAGATCTAAGAAAAGAATTGCTGCAATTCTACAAATAGGAAAATTGACCACTTTTTGCAAGGTAGGAGGTGCACAGAAATGAATCTGAGGGGATATATCAGAAGATAAACCATAGGGGGAGGGAGCCTCTGGAAGCTGCTACCAGAAAATAATATGACAGTGGAGTGCAAAATTGAACTTTTAGAAGTCTTCTCCTGTGAGGGACCTCCCTGCCTGAAAGGTGCTCCGGTAGTAAAGTGGGGCAGAATCTTCGGTGGGAGAGTGTGGTCTCAGGATCCCCTCGGTCACAGAAAGAACGGAAGTGCCTGAATACAGCAGAGTTCCCAAGCATGGGAGCAGGGACTCCAACTACAATTAGCAAGTCCTAGAGTGGCGTCTCAGCTAGGTGTTGCCATAAACTGCAAACCACAGCATGATCAGGCAACTGCTCTTCAAGCAGGGGACCAGGAAGCAGCAGGGCTGTGGTGAGACCCCCCCCCCACCACCACCAACCTCCCCTGGGAGGATTGGTACAGGTATGCACTACAGGAGTCGGCAGAATTTGGCACACACAAAAGTGACTGACCACATTTCCGTGAGGGTGCACTGAAGAGCGGGGGCCGCGATTGTTCAGCTCCGGGGCTGAAGATCGGGGCAGTGCCATTTTTTTTTCATCCTCTAAAGCACTGCAAAAAGCCCTTGAGGAACAAAAGCCACATAGAATAACCCAAAGCAGCTTAAACTGAGCCCAACCAGCGGCAAGGGGTGGTGCAACTGCACTGAGGCAAAGACGCATGAGAATCAGTGCAAGAGGCTCCTCCCCCCAGAAGACCAGCAGGAACATCAGGCTAATACCAAGTTTATGGATCACACAGAACTGAAAAACTCCTGCACCAGGGGAAAATAGTATATAGAATTCTATTTTTTTTCTCATGAATCTTTAGCCTGCCAGTTTAAAATTTTCTTTTTTAATTTTTTTCTTTTTCCCATTTCAACTAGCTTAAGTCTTTTTTAAATCTTTTTAAAATTTTCATTTTTACATTTACATTTTATAGATATATTCTTCATTTTTGGTTTCCTTTCACTGTAATCAATTTTATTTTGTATATATATAAGTTCTTCTTTCTTAAAATTTTGCAATCAAGTCTCTTCTAACAAACAGACCAAAATACACCCAGGGCCAAGTGTACTACCTTGTTCTGTCTACCTGTTTGGTTATATTCTCTCTTTTTTCCTTTTTTTTTTTCTTTTTTGGTTTCTGATCTCTTCTGATTTGCCTAGTGTGTATTGTGCTGGGGTTATGGTTGATATTTTTATTATTTTTTTTTGTTCTCGCATTCATCTATTCATCTCTGGACAAAATGACCAGAAGGAAAATTTTCCAGACAAAAGAATAGGAGGCCGTACTCACTGCCAGAGACTTAATAAATATGGATATTGGTAAAATGTCAGAGCTAGAATTCAGAACAATGATTATAAAGACACTAGCTGGGTTTGAAAAAAGCATAGGAGATGCTAGAGAATCCCTCTCTAGAGAAATAAAAGAACTATAATCTTATCAAATTGAAATTAAAAAAGGCATTGCTGAGAAGTAATCAGCAATGGAGGCTCTTACTGCAAGGAGAAATGAAGCAGAAGAGAGAATAAGCGATACAAAAGATAAAATTATGGAGAATAAAGAAACTCAGCAAAGGAGAGATAAACAATTACGGGACCATGAGAATTTCAGAGATCAGTGATACCATAAAGAGAAACAATATTAAAATTATTGGAGTCCTAGAGGAAGAGGAAAGAGAGAGGGCAGCACAAGGTATATTTGAGCTGAAAACTTTCCTAATCTGGGGAAGGAAATAGGCATTCAAGTCCAGGAGGTAGGGAGAACACCCCCCTCCAAGTCAATAAAAATAGATCAACACCCCAACATATAATAGTGAAGCTGGCAAATCTCAGAGACAAAGAAAAATCCTGAAAGCAGCTCAAGACAAGAGGTCCTTAACCTACAAGGGTGGTAACATTAGACTGGGAGCAGACCTATCCACAGAGACCATGCAGGCCCGAAAGGGCTGGCATGATATATTCAGGATGCTAAATGAGAAAAACATACAGCCAAGAACACTTTATACATCAAGGATGTCATTCAGAATGGAAGGAGATCTAAGGAGCTTCCAGGACAAAGAGAAACTGAAAGAATTTGTGATACTAAACCAGCCCAGCAAGAAATATTAAAGGGGATCCTGTAAGTGAAGAGAGTCCAAAAGTAACACAGACCAGAAACGAAGAGATAAAATACACAGAAATAGTGATTTTACAGGTAATACAATGGCACTAAATTCATATACTTCAATAGTTACTCTGAATATAAATAGGCTAAATGCTCCAATCAAAAGACACAGAGTATCAGATTGGATAATAAAGAAAGACCTATTGATATGCTGTCTACAAGAGACTCATATTAGACACAAAATACCTCCACATTGAAAGTGAGGGGCTAAAGAATCATTTATCATGCTAATGGACATCAAAAGAAAGCTGCAATAGCAATCCTTAAAACAGACAAATTAGATTTTCAACAAAAGACTGTAATAAGGGATGAAGAGGGGCACTATATCATACTTAAAGTGTCTATGCAACAAGAAGATCTACCAATTCTAAATATTTATGCTCCTAACATGGGAGCAGCCAATTATATAAGCCAATTAATAACCAAATTAAAGAAACACATCAATAATAATACAATAATAGTAGGGGACATTAACACCCCACTCACAGCAATAGATATATCATCTGAGCAGAAGATCAACAAAGAAGTGAAGGTTTCGAATGACACACTGGACCAGAAGGACTTCACAGATATATTCAGAGCATTCCATCCTAAAGCAACAAAATACATATTCTTCTTCAGTACATGGAACATTCTCCAGAATAGATCACATACTGGGTCACAAATCAGATCTCAACCAGTACCAAAAGATTGGGATTATTCCCTACATATTTTTGGACCAAAATGCTTTGAAACTTGAACTCAATCACAAGAGGAAATTTGGAAGGAACTGAAATACTTGGAGGTTAAAGAGCATCCTACTAAAGAATGACTGGATGAACAAGGAAATTGAAGGGGAATTAAAATTCATGGAACATATGAAAATGAAAACACAACTGATCAAAACATTCAGGATGCAGCAAAGGCAGTCGTGAGAAGGAAGTACATAACACTACAAGCCCTTCTCAAGAAACTAGACAAGTCTCAAATACACAAGCTAAGCTTACACCTAAAGGAGATGGATAAAGAAAAACAAATATAGCCTAAACCAAGCAGGAGACGAGAAATAATAAAGATTAGAGCAGAAATCAATGAAATAGAAACCAGAAGAACAGTAGAACAGATCAACGAAACTAGAAGCTGGTTCTTTGAAAGAATTGATAAAATTGAGAAACCCCTGGACAGACTTACCAAAAAGAAAAGAGAAAGGACCCAAATTAATAAAATCATTGCTGAAAGAGAAACAATCACGAGCAACATTGAAGAAATACAAACAAATATAAGAACATATTATGAGCAACTA
>NW_024423319.1:107754468-107770213 GCF_017311325.1 Ursus maritimus | reverse complement strand
GCAAAGAAGAAGTCAAACTCTCACTCTCTGCAGATGACATGGTGCTCTATGTGGAAAACTCAAAAAACCCTACCCCAAAATTGCTAGAACTCATACAGGAATTCAGCAACACAACAGGATATAAAATCAATGCACAGAAATCAGTTGCCTTTCTATACACTAACAATGAGACAGAAGAAAGAGAAATTAAGGAGTCGATCCCATTTAAAATTGCACCCAAAACCATAAGGTATCTAGGAATAAACCTAACCAAGGAGGTAAAGGATCTGTACTCTAAAAACTACAGAACACTTATGAAAGAAATTGAGGAAGACACAAAGAAATGGGAAAGCACTGCATGCTCATGGATTAGAAGAATAAATATTGTTAAAATGTCTAAGTTACCCAGAGCGATCTACACACTCAATGCAATCCCTATCAAAATACCATCAACTTTTTTCACAGAGTTGGAACAAAAAAAATCCCAAAATTTGTATTGAACCAGAAAAGACCCCAAATAGCCAGAGGAATGTTGAAAAAGAAAACCAAAGCTGGGGGCATCACAATGCCTGGCTTTAAGCTATATTACAAAGCCGTAATCATCAAAACAATATGGTACTGGCACAAAGACACACAGATCAGTGGAACAGAATAGAGAACCCAGAACTGGACCCTCAACTCTATGGTCAACTAGTCTTTGACAAAGCAGGAAAGAATATCCAATGGAGAAAGGACAGTCTCTTCAACAAATGGTGTTGGGAAAACTGGACAACCCATGGAGAAGAATAAAACTGGACCATTTTCTTACACCGTACACAAAGATAAACTCAAAATGGTTGAAAGACCTCAATGTGAGACGGGAATTCATCAAAATCCTAGAGGAGAATATAGGCAGTCACCTCTGTGACCTCTACTGCAACATCTTCTTGCTAGACACATCTCCAAAGGCAAGGGAAACAAAAGCAAAAATGAACTACTGGGACTTCATCAAGATAAAAAGCTTCTCAACAGCAAAGAAAACAGTCAACAAAACTAAAAGGCAACCTATGGAATGGGAGGAGATATTTGCAAATGACACATCAGATAAACTGTGATAAAATCCAAGATATATAAGAAACTTACCAAACTCAACACCCAAAAAATGAATAATCCAATCATGAAATGGGCAGAAGACATGAACAGACATTTCTCCAAGGACATACAAACGGTCAGCAGACACATGAAAAAATACTCAACATCACTTGGCATCAGGGAAATAGAAATCAAAGCCACAATGAGATACCACCTTACACCAGTTAGAATGGCTAAAATTAACAAGTCAGTAAACAACAAATGTTGGCGTGGATACACGGAAAGGGGAACCCTCCTACACTCTTGGTGGGAATGCAAGCTCATACAGACACTGTGGAAAACAGTACGGAGGTTCCTCAAGAAGTTAAAAATAGAGCTCCCTACAACCCAGCAATTACACTACAAGGTATCTACCCCAAGGATACAAATGCCATTATCTGAAGGGGCACATGCGCCTCAGTGTTTATAGCAGCAATGTCCACTATAGCCAAACCATGGAAAGAGCTGAGATGTCCCTCAACAGATGAATAGATAAAGAAGATGTGGTAGATATATACAGTGAAATATTACTCAGCCATCAGAAAGGATGAATACTTACCATTTACATCAACGTGGATGGAACTGGAGGGTATTATGCTGAGTGATATAAGTCAATCAGAGAAAGACAATTATCATATGGTTTCACTCATATGTGGAACAGAAGAAACAATGCAGAGGATCATAGGGGAAAGGAGGGAAAACTGAATGGGAAGTCATCAGAGAGGGAGACAAAGCATGAGAGACTCTTAACCACAGGAAACAAACTGAGGGTTGTTGGAGGGAACGTGGGTGGGGGATGGGGTAATTGGGTGATGGGCATTAACGAGGGAACGTGATATGATGAGCACTGGGTGTTATACGCAACTGATGAATTACTGAACTCTACATCTGAAACTAATGATGTATTTTATGTTGGCTAATTGAATTTAAATTAAAAAACCACTTATATTTTTATATACTAGCAATGAACAATTAGAGTATAAGATTGAATGAACAGTATCATAATATTGAAATACTTATGCTTAAATTCAACAAAATACATGTAAAATCTGTATGGTGAAAACTAAAACACTGATGAAAAAAATCAAGAACACCTTATAATTGGGTTCTATATTCACTTCCAATGTGTGACGGGTGTTTTCCCTCACACCATCAAGCAATTCTCAGGACACCAGCTGGTGTTGTATAATTCAATTCCATTCTGACACTACTACCCAAAGATAGCATGAGATCTCATAGACTAAGAGTTTTGCTTCACAAGACTGTTTTCCCACTTCAGATGCCACTTGCAAGCCCAGGTTATCACCTGTGCTTCTAAACACCTGGCTATAAATATTAGGTTCCAACTTCCTCTTCCTTAGATTTGATTAATTTCCTAGAACAGCTCACAAAACTCAGAGAAATATTTTATTTACCAGATTACCACTTTATTATAAAAGGATATAATTCAGGAATAGCAAAATAGAAGAGATGTACAGGGCAGGTTAAGAGGAAGGGACATGGAGCTTCCATGCCCTCCCTGAGCATGCCAACCTCCCCAATCTCCACATGTCACCAACCCAGAAGCTCTTCAAACCCGTCCTTTTGGGATTTTATGGAGGCTCCACTACAAGGGCATGATTGATTAAATCACTGGCCATTGCTGACTGAACTCAATCTGCAGCCCCTTTCCCCTCCCAGGTGTTGGAGTGGTGGTGGGTAGGACAGAAAGTTTCAGCCCTCTAATAATGTGGTTGGTTCCTCTGCTGACCAGCTGCCATTCTTTAGTTGGCCTAGGGGTATTCCCAAAGTCACCTCATTAACATAAAAAAAGACACCTGTAGTACTCTGGTTACTTAGGAAATTCCAAGGATGCTAGCAGCTCCGTGCCATAAATGGAGAATGAAGACCAAATATATTTTTCTTATTATAAATAATCACAACATCACACCTAAATAAATGGAAACATACAACATGTTCATGTATTGGAAGACTTGATAGTGTTAACATGTCAATTCTTTCCCAACTGATCTGTAGATTCAACAAAATCCCCATGAAAATACAGGCAGTTAGTTTATAGACATCAACAAGCTGATTCTAAAATTTGTATTGAAAGGCAAAGTAACTAGAATAGCCAAAAACAGTTTTGGAAAAAAAGAACAATGTTGGAAGACTCACCACTACCTGATTTCAAGACTTACTATAAAAGCTAATGAAGACAATACGATATTGGTAAAAAGACACAAAAATCATTGAAACTGAACAGAGTCCAGAATTCGACCCTCACAAGTACAACAAATGATTTTTGACAAAGGTGTAAAAACATTCAATTGAGGATGGATAATTCTTTCAACAAATGGTGTTCGAACAATTGGACATCCGTATGCTAAAACACAGACCTTGACCAAAATATCACACCTTATGGAAAAATGAATTCAAATTGTATCATAAAGTTAAAGGTAAAACTTAAAGCTATATAATTTCTAAAAGAAAACGTAAGAAAAAGAACTTTGTGACTTTGGATCAGGCAGAATTCTTAGATATGACAACCAAAAGTATAATTCATAAAACAAATGGAGCTACTATCATCTCTTTATTTTCTCATATAAATTTCTATAAAGTCTAAACTCTACTTCATCACCCATTATTTATCAATGAAGCTAATGAAGTCAGCTTACTGCCTTTATCCCCACTGAAAATTCTCTCATTATGTTCTAGAAAACCTGCTAATTATCAAATATTACTGGGCATTTTCAGTTCCTATCTATTTGGGCCTCTTTGTGTTTGACATATTCGTAAGTTCCTCCTTCAAATTCTTCTCTTGTTATCTTTCATGATACTATTCCTCTTAACACTTTCTCTGTTCATCTTTCAATTCTACTCTCATAGCTTCAAGTGCCAAAGCATCATGGAGGGATACTTACATACCTAACTGTCTGATATACAGTTCTAATCAGACGCCCCAGCATTACCTCAAATTTGCCATGTATATTTATATTCTTATCCCTTTCCCAAATCTTCTCCCTTTTTTTTCATTCTGTAACTCCTTTGCAAGCAGTACAATCATTTACTTGCCCCAGTTAGAAACCTGTGAGTCTCTCCTTCACAGGTCACATTCCATCAATCACCAAACCCTGCTAAATATTTCTGGAACTCATCCCCTTTATTTCCAAATTCAAGCCCTCACAATCGTTCACCTATATTATTGTAATACTGCTTTCCCTATCTTCAACAGTATATTTCTCAAATTCATCCTCATCCCAGTTCAAATGATTTATCTAAAATGCAGACCCAATCCTGTCGTTGCATTGCATAAAACTTTCTGAGGGCTTCTTTTACTTCCAAATTCCATAATATGGAAAATTTGGCCCTCTGCTATCTAGCTACTGATATGAAATGTTGGAGTCCAGGAGTGAATCATCAAGAAAACATTCTTGAGATGTCTTTGGTGCAAAAAAGGTAGTTTTATTAAAGCACAAGACAGGACCCACGGGCAGAAAGAGCCATACTGGGGTTATAAGGAGTGACTGACTACATACTTTTAAGTTGGGAAGGAATTAGGGGTAGCGTAAGTCTCTAAAGAATTTGGAAGCAAGGTTTTCAGGACCTTGAGGGGCTATCTGTTGTTAAGATAAGGTCATTTACTACTGTCTAGTAAACCCTTAGTCATGAGACCCTTCAGACTTATATCAGTGGGCCATATGTTTGGAGGGTGATTGCTAACATATATTTGGGGGGGGCGGTTAAGATAAAGGAAGTTTCCAAAGGGATTCTTGTATGTTAAGGGAGACTTACAGGATCCTGGAGGTTGGGCTGTCAAGCAAAGGTTGCCTTTTGCCTCTAGCAAAGTATTAACATTGAGGCAGTTGAATTCCTAGAGGAAGGCCATTCTGCCTACTTATCAATGGGCTGTAAGTTGTAGGGAAATTTAATTTTTTTCAATGCTTCTTTTGCCTTTCTTCTCTATGTCAGCTACTGCTTGCCTTTTCTGTCATGTTCTGTCACTCCTTTCTTCACTATGCCTCTGTGACATATAGATGTTTACATTTCCTCCTATATATCATGTACTTTCTGTTTTTTAAGTTTTTGCTTCAACCATCCTTTCTGCCTAACTACTTCCTACTCATTCTCTTAGACTCAGCTTAGGAAACCTTCCCTGTGACCTCTGGGTTGGAATAGATGCCCACCCTCCGTTGTCCCATAATACTCTGTCATATAGCTCTTATTGTAGGAATCTCTTTGATCAATTAGACTGTGTAGTATTTTAAAATTTGGGTTTATTTCTCATTCATCTTTGTATCCACAATATTAAACACACAACCAGCTAGTTAATAAATGTTTATCAAATGAACTGAATGAGTGGTTGTTGGGTTTACTTATGTGAATCTGAACTCATCAAAATAGATGACCCCTTAACAACTTTAATTATTCTATGATAGGTCACATTTCTTGTACATTAATGAGTATAAAGCATGACATACTGGTTTTGAAACTAAGCTTATGAAAAACCACCATTCTAAATGACAACAAGGGTAAGAACTCAATTAAGAAAGTACTTCACCTTCTGTATTTTTCCATGAACTTAGTTTAGCAGCCTGGTCAAATAACTGATATTGCTCTATTGGTAATAGCACTGTTCTGAAGCTTAGATATTCCACTATACAAAGCAACATTTACTAAATACATAATCTAGGAACTGAGAACACAAAGATAAATAAGATTAATTCTCAAAGGAGCTCACAACTTTCCTGAGTACTAAAGAGAAATGAGCAAATAATTGGAAAGAGTGTCTTATTTTGACTATAGGGTAAGGAGGCAGAGTTGATGGATTTTTTTATATGCCTGTTTAGCATCAAATTGTTTCTGGCCTACAGATTCATCATAATAAATCATTTCATTGGTCAGGAGGAAAACAGCCAGGGATTATGCGTAGGTAAGAATAAATTTTAAAAAACTACTGGAAAACAAAAACAAGCAAATAAAAGAAAACGTAAAAGCACAATCCATAAATGAAAACAACAAAAAACCAAAACTGAACTTAGAGTGCATGTCTTATAGATAGTGAGGCAGTAATATCACCTTTCTAGATGAAGGACAGTTCCAGATTCATCAGTGATTATGATGGTAAAGAAGTGCTTGTTTTACTAATAAAGGCTGTGAATTAAACTGCTAATATTAGACTCTGCTTTAGACTTTCAGGGGGCATGAATTATTTCCCAGGATTGAAACAGTCATCATAAATTCTATGTGGAAGAAATACAGAAGATGGATAATTATTCCACTTTCTTTTTCTAAATATAATTATTCAGCTCTGTCACCAGGCATCACATTTCTCTTTCAATTAGGTCAAGTTGTCTCTGCAGAGCAACCAAAACATACATTCACTCATTTTGCCAATGAACTTGCAGAATGATTGCATAATCTTTTCATTTTCTATTCCTCCATTTTATTTTTTTTTAAAGATTTTATTTATTTATTTGACAGAGATAGAGACAGCCAGCGAGAGAGGGAACACAAGCAGGGGGAGTGGGAGAGGAAGAAGCAGGCTCATAGCGGAGGAGCCTGATGTGGGGCTCGATCCTGGAACGCCGGGATCACGCCCTGAGCTGAAGGCAGGCGCTTAACCGCTGTGCCACCCAGGCGCCCCTATTCCTCCGTTTTAATTTGAAGAAAACAAAATTATTATATATCAGATAATTTTCTATTAAAAGGTATTTCTTAAAACAATATCATTTATGAAAAGTCAAGCAATTTGTCTTCATCAAACAAGTAACTTAATTTGCTATGTGATTTTTTTTTAATTACATAAAGCAACCAACTTGGACTTTAAAAAAAAAATCCCAAATAAAACTACCAAGATTTTACTCTTGCCACTTTTATTTAACATAGTACTGGAAGTCCTGGCCACAGCAATCAGAAAACAGAAAGAAATAAAAGGCATCCAAATTGGTAAGAAAGAAGTAAAATTTTCACTATTTGCAGATGACATGATACTATATACAAAACCCAAAAGACTCTACAAAAAAACTATTAGAAATGATAAATGAATTAGTAAATTCACAGGATACAAAATTAATGTACAGGAATCTGCTGCATTTCTATACACTAATAGTGAAGCAGAAGAAAGAGAAATTAAGAAAACAATCCCTTTTAAAATTGCACCAAAAATAATAAGACATCTAGGAATAAACTTAACCAAAGAGATGAAAGACCTGTGCTCTGAAAACTATGAAACATCGATGAAAGAAATTAAAGACATCACAAAGAAATGGAAAGACATTCCATGCTCATGAACTGGAAGAACAAATATTATTAAAATATCTATGCTACCCAAAGCAATCTACACATTTAATGCAATCCCTTTCAAAACACCAACAGCATTTTTCACACAACTAGAACAAACAATCCTAAAATGTATATGAAACCACAAAAGACCCCAAAGAGTCAAAGCAATTTTGAAAAAGAAAAACAAAGCTGGAGATACCACAATTCTAGACTTCAAGTTATGTCACAAAGCTATAGTAATCAAAACAGTATACTCCTGGCACAAAAATAGACACATAGATCAATGGAAAAGAATAGAAAATCCAGAAATAAACCTGCTATTATATGGTCAATTAATCTTTGACAAAGCAGGAAAGAATATCCAGTGGGAAAAAGACAGTCTCTTCAACAAATGGCACTGGGGAAACTAGACAGCTACATGCAAAAGAATGAAACTAGACCACTTTCTCACACCATACACAAAAATAAACTCAAAATGAATCGAAATGTGAGACCTGAAACCATAAAAATCCTAGAAGACAGCACAGGCTGTAATGTCTCTGACATCAGCTATAGCAAAATTTTTCTAGATATATGTCCTGAGACAAGGGAAACAAAAGCAAAAATAAACTACTGGGACAACATCAAAATAAGAAGCTTCTGCACAGTGAAGAAAATGACCAACAAAACTAAAAGACAACCCACTGAAGGGAGAAGATATCTGCAAATGACCTATCTGATAAAGGGTTAGTATCCAAAATGTGTAAAGAACTTATATAAGTTAACACTCCCCAATCAAATAATCCAATTAAAAAATGGGCAGAAGACATGAACATTTTTCCAACTATATTGGAATTAAAATTTTTAAAAACTACCAGGATTTTAAAATAACCTACCTCCCTTCTACGTATGCTGTGCATAAGATTTTTAAGAAATCTCTTTTTAAAAGGACATTTTTAGGAAGTGGAACAATGTTTAGTTCTGGTAACCACCAGCTCCCCTACCACCTATGTGAAAAAATCAGCATTTAAATCCCTGATTGCAACCCATGTCCAAATACCTATGCTAAAATATCAGAGTGTGACATATTTCTCTCTCACCTACCCTCCAAATCAACTATGTCTCCTCATCACTTGTCTTAATAACTACTTCTCATTTATACAATGTGTTACTTTTTCCCAAGTGTTCACAGTTTCCTACAAGAAAGAATTTGGAAAATCATACATTAAAAAAAATATTTTAGGGGCTCAGTCAGTAGAACACGTGACTCTTGATCTCAGGGTTGTGAGTTCCAGCCCCATTCTGGGTATAGAGATTATTTAAAAATAAAATCTTTTAATTTTTTTTTAATTTAAAAACAGATAATATATTCAAATGGTACAAAATTCAAATAGTACTAAAAAGTCTATGTTGACAAACAAATCTCTCTCCAACCTTTCACCAGGCATCTAGTTTCCTTCCTCAGGGATAATCCGCGTTACTTATTATCTGTTTCCTGCCATAGAAATGCATGTAGGAGCATACAAGTATAAAAATACACCACGGAATTTTAAAGCTAAGCCTCAGAAAGAGTAAATATTTTGTTACAGCATCTTTTCCCATCTCTTTTTTATTACTCAACTGCATATAGAGCATTTCTTCTATTAGATTACCAGCTTCTCAGAGGCAAATAGAGAAGTCTTAATCATCTGTTTAATGTTAATGAACATATATTTTTGCCATTATAGGAAAGATTTATTCAGTTAACACTGGGAGAATTTAGATAAAACAACTCAATGTCCAGCAGTGTTTGAGGAGGTCAAATAATTTAAGATAGTTATTTCCCCACTCCATGATACATGTAATCATGACACAAGACTGCATATATAATGTCATCTCTTTCCTTGTTTCTATTCCCACTGCTATTATCCTATTTCAGGTCATTATCACCCCTCATTTTAGGTAAGGTATCCTAACAGCCCACCCTTTCTCCATCTTTCTTCCATAAATTCCCTATGCACTACAGCTAGGTTATCCTTATAAATCCACAGCTTTAATCATCTTACTTTATAAACCTACTCCTAAATTCCAATGGCTCCCACTGTCTACCAGTGTAAAGTTTAAAATCTTTTGTACAGCAAGACTCTTCCAATTTGACTTCAAATTACTTTTCTAGTGTTATCTTCAACTCATGTGCCTACTTCCATCAAATCAAACTACTCACATTTCTATCAAACAAAAGTTGGTAAGGTCCAGTATTATGAGAATATAATGACTTCTTAGAATATTAATATCTCTCATCAACAAAGTATATTTCCTTATAATTTATAGTTTAATTTTTTGTACTCAACCATATAGGTAATAGAAAGAAAAGATAAACACTTAACTGAGATGTACAAAAATTACACAGGCATTCATGTTCTATACTTGCATGACTTAAGGTGTTCATAATTAAGTCAATTTTACTTTTTAAAAATAGTATGAATTCTTCCGGCCTTCACATGTTTTTACAAAGTGAAAGAACAATGTTCTTCAAGAAGTGAAACCTTTCTTTTCCTATGGAGATGTGCTAATTTTTCTGTTGATTTTTACTACTTTAGAGTTACCATCTTTCTTGTGAATTCTTCTCCAGATTTGAGCATTTTCTTGTAAAGATCTAAGAAGTTGGTCTAGAGAAAATTTACTTCTGAAACTTAATAAACATTAAATTTGGAAAGCCATTTGCCAATCCAATAATGAAAGAATGGCACTCCTAGGTTTTACAGATTTTCCTTCCTTACCTTACCTTAAATTTCTTTTACTTTAATCACTAGTGAACTAAATCACTCCTTAAAAAATGAACTAAGTATACTCTAATTTAGGTGGCTTCTAGAAGAGCTCAAAAGTTTGTTTCTTCTATTTTCTGTTTACAGTAGTTAAAGCATTTCTGTTTGTCAAATTATTTCAGTGGTGGGAACATTCAAAAACACAGGAAGATACATTTTCATATGCCTTTGCCCCCTTAAGTATGAATGGGTTATTTTTCTCCAAATGTCCATAAATAGTAGAAAGGATAGATAAATTTTGGTAAGTATTTAACTGATATACTATATAGCAATGAGAATGAATCAGTTATTGTTACAACCAATAGGGGTGAATCTCACAAAGTATAGTCCTTCTTTGACTTAGGATGGAGTTAATGTCCTGATAAACCCATCATAAGTTGAAGATACCATAAGTTGAAAATGCATTTATTACACCTAACCTACTGAACAAAATAGCTTAC
Organism: Ursus maritimus; assembly: GCF_017311325.1. Taxonomy (NCBI): domain Eukaryota; kingdom Metazoa; phylum Chordata; class Mammalia; order Carnivora; family Ursidae; genus Ursus; species Ursus maritimus. The sequence goes on along the minus strand of NW_024423319.1, from coordinate 107,759,637 downwards.
CCTTGGGGCACCTGGGTGGCTCAGTCTGTTAAGCATCTGCCTTTGGCTCAGGTCATGATCCCGGCATCATCGGATGAAATCCCACATCAGGCTCCCAGCTCAGCAGGGATTCTGTTCTCCCTTTTCCTCTGCCCCTCCCCTTGCTTGTGCTCTTTTGCTCTCTTTCTCAAATAAATAAAAGAACTTTTTAATTAAAAAAATAGCTTAGCCTAGCCTACCTTAAACGTGCTCAGAACACTTACATTAGCTTACATTTGGGCAGAAACATCTAACATAAAGCCTATTTTATAATAAATTGTTGAATATCTCCTGTAATTTATTGAATGCTGTGCTGAAAGTAAAAAATGGAATAGTTGTATGAGTACAGAGTGGTTAAATGTGTATTGATTGTTTATCCTTGTGATTGTGTGCCCAACTGGGACCTGTGCTCACTGCCAGTGCTCAGCATCACAAGATAAGATAGTATCACATATCAGTAACCCAGAAAAAGACCAAAATTTAAAACTCAAAGTACATTTTATTTTCTTTCCCTTTCTTTTTAGATTTTATTTATTTATTTGTTGGGGGGGTACACAAGCAGGGGGAGCGGCTGGCTGAGGGAGACGAAGAAGCAGGCTCTAACCGACTGAGCCACCCAGGAGTCCCTGAAGTACATTTTCTACTGAATCAGTAATACTTTCACACCATTGTAAAGTCAAAAAATTTTAAGTTGAACCACTATAAGAGAGGCATCATCTGTACCCAGCAAGTATTATAACATTACTGGTACCTTAGAGGCACAGTAATTCATGAAGAACTATTTTTGATTCTCACTTTTGGAATCTTAAGAAGCACTCTAAATGTTTCCTCCACACAATCATTTGGTTTGGAGGAGTTAAAAGAGTGCTTCATTTTTGTCTCCAGGACTTTCTCCAAGTCTGACTCTCTTTCTATAAAATTTGATGGTGGCCCTTGTAGTGTTTACACATGAATGGTCATTCATAGCTATATCCCACAGCTGCCTGGTTGATAGCAATTGTAAAATACCTTGATTATGAGATTCACTCCCATTACAGAGATATAAAGTGTAAAAATGTGTGCTTTGGAATTGATGAGATCGACAATAGGATTTATCCTTGAATCTTTATCTGTTAGAAATCCCTGAGCCTTGCGGTGCCTGGCTAGTTCTGTCAGTAGAGTATGCGACTCTGGATCTAGAAGTCATGAGTTCAAGCCCCACGTTGGGTGTGGAAATTACTTAAAAATAAAATCTTTAAAAAAGAAAGAAATTCTCAAGCCTAGGTTGGTGTTGCCGTCCCATACTGAAGATTTACCACTCACCTATGGGGCATTCCAAACTTGAATCACTTTGGTTTTTTGGGGGGCAGTTTAGTGACAGTTTACATGTAATATTAATTTCAGCTATATAAAATGGTGATTTGACATTTATACAAATAGTGAAATGATCACCATACTAAGTCTAGTTGCCATCTGTAACCATATAGTTAATATAGTAGTATTGATTATATTCTCCATGCTGTACATTACACCCACATGCTTGTATAACTGAAAGTTTATACTTGAACCCCTTCACACATTTCATTTCCCATAAGCCCCACCCCCTCCCCAGGAAACCACCAATCTGTTCTCTGTATCTGTGCGTCTAATTTTGTTTTTTTAAATTCCACATATAAGTGAAATCATGTGGTATTTGACTTTCTCTGATTTATTTCACTTAACATAGTACCCTCAAGGTCCATCCATGTTGTCACAAATGGCAAGATTTCATTCTTTTGAAATACTACTATGGCTGAGTAGTATTCCATTGTGTGCCTATACCACATCTTCTTCAACAATACACTCACTGATGGACACTTTGGTTGTTTCCATATCTTGATTATTGTGAATAATGCTGCAATGAGCATAGGAGTGCATATATTTTTTTGAATTAGTGTTTTCATTTTCATCAAATAAATACCCAGTAGTGAAATTACAGGATTGTATGGTAGTTCTATTTTTAATTTTTAAAGGAACCTCCATACTGTTTTCCATAGGGGGTGCACCAATTTACATTCCTACCAACAATGCACAAGGATATCCCTTTCTCCTCACACTTGCCAACACTTGTTTTTTTCATCTTTTTTGATAATAGCAATTCTTACAGGTGTGAGGTGGTATCTCACTGTGGTTTTGGTTTTCATTTCCCTGATGATTAGTGATGTTGAGCATCTTTTCATGTGTCTGTTGGCCATCTGGATGTCTTCTTTGAAAAAACGTTTCCTCAGATCCTCTGCCCATATTTTAATCAGACTGGTTTTTGTGGTGTTTGATTGTATTAGTTCCTTATATATTTTGGATATTCACCCCTTACTGAACACATGATTTGCAAATACCTTCTTCCATTCAGTAAGCTGCCTTTTTGTTTTTGTTGATGGTTTCCTTCATGGCACAAAAGACTTTTTAGTTTGATATAGTTCCATTTTTTAAAAATTTTCCTTTTGTTTTTCCTGACTGAGGAGACAGGTTTTTTAAAAATGTTGCTAAGACCAACATCCAAGAGTTCAGTACCAACGTTTTCTTTTAGTAGTAGGTTTATGGCTTCAGGTCTTAATTTAGGTCTTTAATTCATTTTGAGTTAATTTTTATATGTGGTGTAAGACAGTGGTCCAGTTTCATTCTTTAGCATGTAGCAGTCCAGTTTTCTCAGCATCATTTATTGAAGAAACTGTCCCCTCCTTGTTGCATATTCTTGCCTCTTTTTTTGAATATACCATATACACACAGATTTATTTCTGGGCCCTCTGTTTTGTTCTATTGATCTATGTGTCTGTTTTTGTGCCACTACCATACTGTTTTGATTATTATAGTTTTGTAGTATAGTTTGAAATTAGGGAGCATGATATCTCTGACTTTGTTCTTCTTTCTCAAGATTGTTTTTGCTATTCTGGGTCTTCTCTGGTTACATATAAATTTTAGAATTATTTGTTCTAGCGCTGTGAAAAATGACATTGGAAGTGATAAAGACTGCATTAAAAGCATAGATTGCTTTGCATAGTATGGACATCTTAATACTAATTCTTCCAATCCATGAGCATAAAATATCATTATATTTATTTGTGCTTTCTTTAATTTCTTTCATCTATGCCTTATAGTTTTCAGTGTACAGGCCTTGCACCTCCTTGGCTAAATTTATTCCTAGGTATTTTGTTTCTGATGTGACTGTAAATACGATTATTTTCTTGATTTTTTTTTCTGGTAGTTTGTTATTAGTGTATAGAAATGCAATAGATTTCTGTATATTAATTTTATATCCTGCAACTTTACTTACCTCATTCATTAGTTTTAACAGTTTTTTGGTGGTCTTTAAGATCTTGTGTATATGGTGTCATGTCATCTGTAAACAGTGACAGCTTTACTTCTTCCCAATTTGATTGCCTTTCATTTATTTTTATTACCTAAGTGCTAAGGCTAGGACTTCTAATACTATGTTGAATAAAAGTAGAGAGAGTGGACATTCTTGTCTTATTTCTGATCTTAGACAAAAAGCTTTCAGTCTTTCACCATCAAGTATGATATTAGATTTGAGTTTGTCACATATGGCCTTTATTATGTTGACATGCGTTTGCTCTATATCTACTTTGTTAAGATTTTTTTTTGTCATATATCGATGTTGAATTTTGTCAAATGCTTTTTATGTTTCTATTGAGATGGTCATATGATGTTTATCTTTCATTTTATTGTGGTATATCAAGATGATTAATTTGCAGATGTTGAGCCATCCCTGAATCCCTGAAGTAAATCCCACTTGATCATGGTGTATGATGCTTTTAATGCATAGTTGAATTTGGTTTGCTAATATTTTGTTGAAGATTTTTGCATCTCTGTTCATCAGAAACATCAGCCTATAATTTCCCCTCTCTCCCCTTCCTTCCTTCCTTCCTTCTTCCCTCCCTTCTTTCTTTTTTTTCCTTTCCTTTCCTTTCCTTTCCTTTCCTTTCCTTTCCTTTCCTTTCCTTTCCTTTCCTTTCCTTTCTGGTGTCCTTGTCTGGTTTTGCTATCTGGGTAATGCTGGCACCATAAAATAAGCTGACGTCTTTATATATAAAGGTGGATTTTTTTTTGTAGAAAACATACTTTGGTCTTGTTTTTTGATCCACTCTGACAATATTTGTCTTTTAATTGGTACAATCAGACCACTAAAGTTAAAGTGATTGATATAGTTGGAGTTAATATCTAGCTTATTCGTTATTGTTTTCTATGTATTGCCCTTATTCTCTGTATCTATTTTTGTCTTCCACTCTTTTCTGCCTTTTTGTGGTTTTTGTGGTATAGTTGGGTCTTAAAATATTTTAACCACTTTGATAGTCTCAGCCTTTAAGTTTTAGTGGTTGAAATATACATTTAAAATTAATCACAGGGGCGCTTGGGTGGCTCAATTCTTAAGCGTCTGCCTTCGGCTCAGGATGTGATCCTGGAGTTCTGGGATTGAGCCCCACGTCGGGCTCTTCTGCTGGGAGCCTGCTTCTTCCTCTCCCACTCCCCCTGCTTGCGTTCCCTCTCTCTCTGGCTGTCTATCTCTCTGTCAAATAAATAAATAAAATCTTTAAAAAAAATAAAATAAAAAATAAAAACAAAAAAATAAAATAAAATAAAATAAATCCCAGTACACATTCAAATAACACTATATACACTTCTCAGGTAATGTGAGTGCCTTATAGTGTAATATTACCAATTCCTCTCTCTTACATCCTTTATAACATTGCTGTCATTTATTTCACTTATACATAAGCTATAATCACCCCATATATTCAGTTTGGGAAGTTTTTACTGATATATGTTCAAGCTCACTAACCCCTTGGCTATGTCCAGTCTACTAATGAATCCACCAAAGTCATTCTTCATTTTTGTTTGTGTTTCTAGAATTTCCTTTTGATTCTTTCCTAGTTTCCATCCAGCTACTTACGTTACCTTTCTGTTCTTCCACACACCCACTTTTCTGTTACAGCTCTTAGGATATTAACACTTGTTATTTTAAATTCTCACTGTGATAAGTCCAAAATCTCTGCCATATCTGGGCCTGGTTCTGATGCTTGACTCTTGAGAATGATTTTTTGGTTTGTTTTTATTTTTGCTTCATTTTGCCTTTTTGTATACCTTGGTTTTTGTTTGTTTTTTGATGAAAACCAAACA
>NW_024423319.1:107736029-107754458 GCF_017311325.1 Ursus maritimus | reverse complement strand
CCTTTCCTTTCCTTTCCTTTCCTTTCCTTTCCTTTCCTTTCCTTTCCTTTCTGGTGTCCTTGTCTGGTTTTGCTATCTGGGTAATGCTGGCACCATAAAATAAGCTGACGTCTTTATATATAAAGGTGGATTTTTTTTTGTAGAAAACATACTTTGGTCTTGTTTTTTGATCCACTCTGACAATATTTGTCTTTTAATTGGTACAATCAGACCACTAAAGTTAAAGTGATTGATATAGTTGGAGTTAATATCTAGCTTATTCGTTATTGTTTTCTATGTATTGCCCTTATTCTCTGTATCTATTTTTGTCTTCCACTCTTTTCTGCCTTTTTGTGGTTTTTGTGGTATAGTTGGGTCTTAAAATATTTTAACCACTTTGATAGTCTCAGCCTTTAAGTTTTAGTGGTTGAAATATACATTTAAAATTAATCACAGGGGCGCTTGGGTGGCTCAATTCTTAAGCGTCTGCCTTCGGCTCAGGATGTGATCCTGGAGTTCTGGGATTGAGCCCCACGTCGGGCTCTTCTGCTGGGAGCCTGCTTCTTCCTCTCCCACTCCCCCTGCTTGCGTTCCCTCTCTCTCTGGCTGTCTATCTCTCTGTCAAATAAATAAATAAAATCTTTAAAAAAAATAAAATAAAAAATAAAAACAAAAAAATAAAATAAAATAAAATAAATCCCAGTACACATTCAAATAACACTATATACACTTCTCAGGTAATGTGAGTGCCTTATAGTGTAATATTACCAATTCCTCTCTCTTACATCCTTTATAACATTGCTGTCATTTATTTCACTTATACATAAGCTATAATCACCCCATATATTCAGTTTGGGAAGTTTTTACTGATATATGTTCAAGCTCACTAACCCCTTGGCTATGTCCAGTCTACTAATGAATCCACCAAAGTCATTCTTCATTTTTGTTTGTGTTTCTAGAATTTCCTTTTGATTCTTTCCTAGTTTCCATCCAGCTACTTACGTTACCTTTCTGTTCTTCCACACACCCACTTTTCTGTTACAGCTCTTAGGATATTAACACTTGTTATTTTAAATTCTCACTGTGATAAGTCCAAAATCTCTGCCATATCTGGGCCTGGTTCTGATGCTTGACTCTTGAGAATGATTTTTTGGTTTGTTTTTATTTTTGCTTCATTTTGCCTTTTTGTATACCTTGGTTTTTGTTTGTTTTTTGATGAAAACCAAACATGATGTGTCAGGAAAGGAACTTAGGTAACAGGCCTTTAGTGTGAGGTTCTACATTTATCTGGCAAGGAGTTAGGCTACATTTATTGTCTGCTGTAACTGTAGGTATGGGAGACTAAGATTTCCTGTAGCTGCCTTGTCTTTGTCTTCTTTGTTATCTTTGGGTTTCCCCAGAAATTCCCTCTTAAATATAGCCTGAGCCTTGTATTTCCTTTAAGCTGTAATCCCCTATTATTATAGAAGAGCCATGTTGATATTGTGGAAAGATGTGGGGGAAGGAGAAGCATTATATATCCCCATAAATAGATCTTCATCTTTTACTTGGCCTGTGCCTCTGGGCTGTAACCTTCATGAGAGCTTCCCAGATTTTTGCCCTTCTTTAAGTGAAACAGGAAGGCTAGAGGGGGCTGGAGATGGGTATTTCCTTTCTTCCACATTGGTTAGACTCTGGTAAAATCCATGTGGGTTAGTATCTAGTAAAATAGTTTCTCTAAAAACAAGGTCTTTATTAATGAGAACATAATGTTCTGGGCATATTTCAAAATAATAACTTTTCCCCTCCTTTTGCTAAAAGCAAGAAGGGATTTTTCTCCAATCTTTACCCTGAGAATCTGGTGGGACTCCCGGAAATACAACTCACAGAAGTATGGGTGCCCCCCTAAGGCTGAGTCCCTAGGAGTTTTTATCTCTTCTCTTAAGGTAGTCCATTCTCAGTCTCCAGCAATTTGTCAATGATCCTTTATGTGTTTCCACCAGACTCCAAGTGGAGCTTCTGATTCTGGTAAGCTTTGATTCTCTACGTTCCTCTGTCTCTCCAGTTTGAGGATCTATGATGTGCGCTGTGACTACAATTCTCTGATCTAAGATGCACTGTTGATTTCTAGTTTCTTCAGGTTTTTTCTTTTAAGGATAGAAATGACAACTTGTAAGCTCTTTACATGTTAGACTTGAAACTGGAAGTGGATTGTGGGGAATTTTTTAGCTATTCTGCCAATCTCTTCTAATTGGTGTATAAGCAATTTACACTTAAGTTATTTATTGATATGTTATGGCTTAAGTTGTCCATTTTGTTATTTGTGTTCTGTTTCATTCCTCTTCTTCGCTTTTCTTACTTCCTAGTGGGGTATTTAAACATTTTTAAGGGTCCCTTCCTGATAAATTTACAGTGTTTTTTTATACATTTCTTTGTATAGTTTTCTTAGCAGTTGCTCTAGGTATTATAATATACATATGTAACATCACAATGTGCTTTTTTTCAACATTTTACCACTTTGAGTTAAGTATAGAAACATAACTTCCATTTAAGTCCCTTTATCCTCACCACTTTAAAAATATATTTGTTTAAAGTATGTCCTGTACATATGTTAAGCACCACAGCAGCTGGTGTTATAATTTTTGCTTCAACCTTCAAATATGATTTAAGAAATTCATGAGAAGATAATCTGTTATATTTACCCCTATTTTTACAAATGCAATTTCTTTCTTTTCTGAAATTCCAAGCCTTCTTCTGTTATTAAAGAAGTTACTTTCTGATTAAAGAAGTTACTTTAGCCATTTCTTAATGGGAGGTTTGCTAGCAAATATTTATCTTAGTTTTCCATTGTCCCAGAATGTCTCTTTGCCCTTCATTCCTGAAGGATATTTTTGTCAAATATAAAGCTTACTGTTGACAACTCTTTAATTTGGTGCTTGGAAAATGTGCCACTTACTCCTGATTTCCATAATATCATATTAGAAATCTGCTGATTTCTAAACAGTGACACCAATCACTGTTCCCCTTTACTGAAACATTTTTCTCTGGCTGTATTCAAGATTTTTTTCTTTGTCTTTGGTGTTCAGAAGATTAATTATTATGTGTCATGACATTAACTTCTTTGAGTTTATTTTATTTGGGGCTTGCTCAGCTTCTTGAATCCATAGGTTTATTTCTTTTTATTTCTTTTGGATCATTTTCAGCCATTATTCCTTGGAATAATATTTCAGTCCAACTGTCTCTCTCCTCTCTTTTTGGAAGTCTGATGACACAAATGTTGTCTTTTGCTATTGTCCCACAGGTGCCTGAGACTGTTTGATTTTTTTTCCATCTATTTTATCTCTAATGTTCAGATTGGGTAAATTCTACTTTCCTACAGTCCACTTATTTTATGTTTTCTCTACTATGACCCATTGAGTTTTTCATTTTAATTATTATATTTTTAGTTCTATCATTTTTATTTTTTGCTACAGCTTTTTCTTTGGTGAGATTTTCAATTTTTAAAGAGAATTCATAATTGCTTGTTAAAACATTTTTGCAATACCTGCTTTTAAAATTTTGTCAGATAATTTCATCTGATTCCTTTTGATGTGACTGATATACATTCACTTATTGTTTTTTCTCATTAATATTTGATTTTCCTGGTTCTTGCTGTACTGATTTTTTTTATTATATCCTCAACTTGTTGAAAATTGCATTATGTGACTATGGATTCTATTTAATCTTCTTTATCAGGCAGTCTACCTGTTGAGGTATAACTCCCACACCTGGTGCAGTGTATGTTATGCTTTCCACTAGGTCCTGCCAACTCCCCTGGCAAAAGTGGGGCACTGACTCACAATGCTTCACTGCAGGTAAGTGGGGTGGAAGGTCAGCTCCTCCTTCAGTCTTGCTGACACCTTTTCAGTGAAAGTAGGACACTGGCAGGTGGATCTTAGAGGCTCAGCTTCCTACTAGGCCCCTTTGACACTATTAGTGAAGGAAGAGAAGTGCTGTCTAGCCTTGCTTAGAACCACATCATTCAGTCTCAGTGCTACTGGGTCAATTTGAAAGTTCAGCTCTGCACTGGCTTTACTGACACCAGAGGTAGGTAGAAAGTGGAGTACTTACTAGCCCTGACTTGAACCACCTTATTCAGTCTCATTGATCCCAGATGGGGTAGAGGCTCAGCTTTCCACTGAGCCCTGTAACATAGAGGAGGGTGTAAAGCCTAGTAGTAACAAGCCTCACCCCCCCCCATCTTATTAAGCCTCAGTGCTGCTAAATATGACTAGAGGTTCAGCTCACATCTGAACCACATCGAAACTACCCTGTTGGGGGAATCTGAGCACTGTCTGCTCTGTCAGGTGGTAGATAGAATATCCTCTCCCTACTCAGCCCCACCAAGAGAACCCTGGCAGAGGAATTAGAGCAGCACCTACTTCCATCAAGCAGGGGATAGATTAACTGCCCAAGTGGGCCAATCATTACTGCCTCTACAAGAAAATCAGGTAACTTCTGCCTGTTTCAGATCCCCACTCAGTTTGCTAACACCACCTAGTGGAGAAATCAGAGTGCCACTTGCACCAAGTGGAATACCACTGAAACTATGGGGGATGAGGTGTATTTTTTCCCTTGCTCTTTGTCTGGTATAGAGTGGGTATTGCTAAAAAGGTTTTCTGTTCTTAGGCCACCCTTTTCTGGGTTCTTTGGCTACAGAATAAGAAATGGTTTTTCTTAAAACTTTTTTGTCTTCGCCTGTTGGCAACTCTGGGTTGAAGGCTTCTGCCAGGTCCTGACCAAGAATTCTGGGAGGCAACAAGGAAACCCAGGGAACTCACCACTGTGTCTTTCCTCAAGTCACAAGGTACCTAGGCTGTCACCTTTCTTCTTTCTACTCTTCAGAGTCTCTCTCTATGATTGTGCTATGTTCAGGTTTTTTTAGTTGTTAAGGGGGAAGACCTGGAAAGACTGAAGCTACTTCATCTTGCTAGAACAAGAAGTCTCCCAGAAAGTTATTTTAAGAAGACATTGTTTTCTGCTTGTACCACAGTAGAATTTTTTTAAAATAGGGATTCAATATTTAATTTTACCAAATTCTTTTCTTCTATGTATTTGGAGGTTAATGTGTGTTTTGACATTTGATTTGCTGATTAGGGTTGGGATGGACATTTAGGAAAACTGCACATGATGGCATGAACTTTTCTATGAAGGAAGCAAGATGGTGTATTAACCACCAACTTTTTAAAATCTAAAAATGGATTTTAAAATTCACCAATATTGTGGAGAACCTGAAATAAGTACTAAAGTCTTTAATATTTGACGTTTTAAAGATATACAATTGATGTCTAGTAGGTGCCAAAGAATCTACTGAAGCTAGAGGCCACCAGTGAAGCTGGAGGCCTCCCAAACAGAAGTATGTACAACTTTACCGGGAGCCATTTCAATGCTTATATGTGCGATATATTAGTATCACAGCTGCTTAGTCAAGTGCCTCCCAATATTTTGTTTCAGCTGACATCAACATGCTGTTCCTCCGTATCTCATCTGACAACTGCTTAAAGCCTTCTTTATTTCTAAATGTTTTAGAAATATATAAAAAATTATGATGGAGGCAACACTCAATCTTTAATTTGTTCCTATCAAAAGTCCATCCTAATTTCCTATATGTGCAAAATGACAAGATAGAATTTCATTATTGGATATAAGTTACATACCACAAGCAGATCAATATTGATCAGCTAGATACATAGACTAAAATTAAAACACAAATATATGCCTTTAAAATCATGTAGTAAGTAACTAAAATTAAACACAATGTATAAAAACTTGATTTGTAATATCCTCTCAGGGATATTTCAGAAACAAAAAAGAAAGAATGGACTACACATCCACACCCCAATATGGATAAACCTCAAAAATATAGTCAATAAAAGGCAAGATGCAAAAAATGTATACTGTATAATTTTGCTTATATGAAATTCTAGAATAGACAAAACTGACTTATGATGATAGAAACCAGATCATGGTTATTGTGAGGGACATTCGCTGAGATGGGGCACAAGGCAACTTTCTATGGTGATAAGAATATTCTGGGTCTTAATAACGGTACAGGTTATGTAAGTTTATGCATCTGTCAAAACTGCACAGTACACATATAGTATTTAGCTAACGTACTTCAGTAAAAAGAAAAGTCAAGATCTATATATAAGACTAAAAGACTTAGTATACTGGCTTTCTCCTCCCTCAAACTAAATAAAAGCCCTGGAGCTGTAGGGCAAAGCAGGGAAGAAAATTTGAAGAGCAAAAACAAGACAGCCAGGTGTACTGGAGGACTGTGTCCTTATCTCCAGGTGCTAAATAGAATCCTGCCTTAAGTGTATTTGAGAGAGTATGAAGAATCCTGGGTAGGGGCACATGGATGGCTCAGTTAGACTCTTGACTTTGGTTTGGGTCATGGTCTCGGGGTCATGAGAGCAAGCCCCACATTTGGGCTATATGCTGGGCATGGAGCCTGCTTGAGATTCTTTCTCTCTCTCCCACTATCCTTCTGTTCTTCCTGATCACACACATGCTCTCTCTCTCTCTCTCTCCCCCTTTAAAAAAAAAAATCCTATGTAAAGACCGAGCAGATGACAAACCTTTAAGAAAAGTCCTCCAAACCACTAAGGGTACAGTAGCTATCGTTTGCCCATATTACCATATTAGAGAGGGCCAGAGAAAACCTCTGAATTTCCAGTGGGACAGCATCTGAAAGTTTCTGAAGAGTTAAATAGCTAAGAAGAGAGATAGTTAATGAACCTGCAAGAGATCTACAGGTGATACTAATGACCACCAAACTAGAGGAATGTATAGCCAGGCATCCAGTAAGGTATGTAGTTTGATTTTAGCAGAGGTCAGCATGCAGGGGATAGGTCCAGGGATTAGACAGAAGGAGTTACATCATAGAGGATGTCAGTTTAGGACAAACCAAATCAAAATAACAAGTAGATGTGCCCACCTCATGGAAACTTTCATGTATTTGTTTAAGCTTCCTTCCAGCTTTACATCTACCTTGGAGAGCAGAAGGCAAAACTTGTGAATTTTCTTAAGAAAAATAACAAAGGTGACCAACTTATCCTGCTTGTGACCAAATAAAACTTTCTCAGACATAATTTTTCTGTCACTAGGTAAAATTTTCTGGGCACTTCATTTAGAGATTACATTTAGTTATATAAAAAGTAAAGCTTCTCTTTCTGTATGTCTGTTAAACTTAACAGAGAAGTGGCAAAAGTAGTACAGAGAACTCCCTCATCATAACCCTTATCCATCAACCTGCTTCCCCCATCATTAACATTTTCTATAACCATAGTTTGATTATCCCAAAGAGGACATTAACATTGGTACAATATTTTTAACTACAGATTTTATTCAAATTTTTCCACCAATGTCTTTTTTCTGTTCCAGGATCCTATCCAGGATCCCACATCGCTATCAAAACTGAGTTTGCAGCCTGAGAAATATATACTCATTAGATAACTACAGACATTCTTCATTTCTCCAACATTTTTAAACTGAATTGAAAATTTTGGTCAACTCTCATGAACATTTTCACTGATGCACAGATACTTCCCCCAAAGTCTTTATATGATAAATACCTGGGAAGGAACAGATTGCACGGTGATGTCTTCTGTTTCAATGAGCACCTGCATTTGATTTCATTGTGACAAACAACTTTCTAGGAGGCTTGCCTTCTATTTCAAAGACTTTTATTTGCTCTGGAAAAATCTTTTATGTATCTCTATAGGTAGTTACAAATTTTTCTTGAGTGATGATGCTATGAAAACAAGTTTTTCTTCTGAAATAATCAAACCTTTTGCTCATGATGCTGTGTCAGTACATTAACTCTCAGTTATATTAACAGCAAAATGTCTTGGTCACATTTGTTGCCTGGATTTGAGGCATGCAAATTTATTGCTTTTAATCACAGATCTATGTGACCAAAAGTGTCTCTACCCGATAAAACAGCCCATCCCAACTCAAATTACCACTGATGATATTGGCCCTCCTCCCACGCTACTTGATGATAAAGCTTAGCTGCTATCTATGTTTGAGGAAGTCATTAGGTATTGATGAATTTGAAAACACAGGTTTTGATTACTCATTTGGGAAAAGAAAAATTATTAAAGCAGAACATCAAAGTCAAATTGTCATAGATTTCCTTGTTTGAGAATATTTTTCTAATCAGTTTATGGGAAAAGTGTGACATAAGTTCCACTTACCTTAAGCTTTTGATTTTCTCTACCAATCTAGATAGATTTCTTCCAAGGTCTTGACTGGAGGATAATATGTAAGGTGATGAAGGGTAGCAAAATATGCCACCCTAAAATATGCTGCTTGGTATATTGATTATTTTGACCTGAAGTTGCTTAAAAAGAACAAATGCAGGAAGAGGTTTTCTCTGAACTCCCTTATCTGCTATAAGATAAATCCTCCAAAAGGAACTCAACTGTCAAATCCCCTCCCCAGAAATTTCATCAAGCAGAGAGGACTGACTCTTATCACAGCAGAAGAAGCTAGAAGTCCATACCACACTGAGATAAACTTTGTCACAAATGATCATACCTCCCAACTATTCTATTAAGGGCCTACCTTTCCTAAAAATCATTTAGTCTCCCCTAAGAGGCCTACAACCTGCCTTCTCTTTCCCTACTCACATAGTATTTAGTCGTGAATTCTAAAGCCACCTCTCTCATTAATCTGTCTTTGGCTACAGGGGTCTCAGCTAAGAACTCAGAAGGGTAGAGGAAAAATTGTTTTGCAAATGGAAACTATATTAAATCTGCAGAAATCAACTTCTAAGAAGCACAACTAAAGTGTTCACAAATGATTTAATTCTTTAATTCAAAGTGAATGTAAAACACCATTGTATAAACGGTAGGTATCAGTTGGAGTCATCTTTGTCAAATGGATACAAGAAATCTTTGTATGAATGTTTGATTTAGTCTGCTTGTTCTGTGATTTACTCAGATAAATTAGAGTTAAAATACTTTCCATTTTTATATGACTATTGAACCAAAAGATTCCACTAGAGCCCAAGTATATTTTTAATACTAAAAATCAGGTATATTACATGTTAACAGGATGCTTCTGATTATACTAAACAGTTTCTGAAAGAGACTTAATGCCTTGCTATTTTCATTATATTTGCTGCTGAAGTGAGCAATGCCTTGCTATTTTCATATATTTACACCAAGAAAAATTGGGTGATCAGTATAATATTAAAAAGCCATGATAAAAGAGAAACACTCTGCATACCAGAATATAATTAATATCCTTTCCACAAAAGCAAGTTCACAATGGGTACCTCATATAATTTCTGAATAGTATTTTTTTAAGTAAGCTCCACACCCACCATAGAGCCCAGTGCAGGGCTTGAACTCACAACACTGAGATCAAGACCCGAGCTGAGATCAAGAATTGGATGCTTAACTGACAGAGCCACCCAGGCACCTAATTTCTGAATAGTATTTTTTAAACTAAATATTGGAATTAGTCAATTCTATCATCTTTCTAATCTATCTTTCCCTATTAACTACAACTTCATCTTCCCATTCAGGAATATATTTTGTATGTTGTCAGACTTTCTTTTTCCATGAGGTTATGCACACCAGAAACTGCCGTTAGGAAGGTGAAGTTCTACATTTTAAGCATGGCACAATATTTTTCTGAGGAAAATACATACAATAATTCTATGATGTCTGTCTCGCCTGCCGTGTGAGGATTCTGATAATGCTGTGTAGGAACTACAGGTACCTAGGTTGGAATGGGGAAACTTGAACCACAGTTTACTTTCATCCAGCCTGCAGAAAGTGTATTTCTCCATATATGATGGAGAACAAAGGCAAGGTTTAAACTTTTAAGACAATTTTGTTTTATGTAGGAGCTCATTTGAATATGCTGATAGTGGGGTGCCTGGCTGGCTCAGTCCCAAGAACTTGTGACTCCTGATCTCGGGGTCATGAGTTCAAGCCCCACGTTGGGTGTAGAGTTCACTTAAATTAATAAAACTTAAAAAAAAAGTTGAATATGTTGATAGTCAAGTGCTACTTAGTAATTCAAACATTTTCTTTTCCACTCCCTCCCTTTTTCTTCCAATCTTTACTCATAATCCTGACAAAAGAAATAGTTTACAGGAGTTGTTCTTTTATTTACCTTTTTATACCCACACAGGGAAAAAAATACATAGTAACTGAATAATTTATGTCTCATTTTACAAACATAAATTTACTTGATTATTTTGTGCTCTACCTTAAACTTTCATAGAGTAATATCTTAAACCAAACATGTAGATTTAAGATAAAATAACACAGGAGCTTATATGGAAACATTAGTAAAGTGCAGATAAACATATTCCTTTAAGAATCTTAGCCAAAGGAATATAATTGATTAGTGTTAAGCCTTCAAAATAGTTACATTTGGGATGCTGATGTAATTAAAAACATTTTGGGAACTTTTAAAACATTACCTTCAGTAATTTTACGAGGCATGCTTTTTTAAATGTCCATTTTATAGCTATTCTTTATTTTTTTTCCTTTAACCAAAAAAAGTATTAGCTAATTGGAGCATCAACTTTACTGGGCAGACATGGCTTCGAATGAATTTTGCCTATCAAAATTAACCTTAATGAAAAAAAAGGTTGCCAATTTTGAGGATATTCAGAAGACTGTGCTATGAATTCTATGCAACCTGAAAAATATTATCTTACATGAATATAGTTTATAGTGATTTAGAATACATTTTCTCATTTGAGCCTTATGACAATTGTAAGAGATGGGAATCCCTATTTTGCAGATTAAAATACTGAGGGTTAGTAGAGTTATATGATTTGCCCAATATTGCAGAGCATTGAACCTCAAGTTTAGACAGAAGGCCAACTCTTCTCACTCCTAATTTAGCTAAGTACATCATACTGTTTTGCAATTCTACATATCCTGGGAAGCTTATGATTTTTCTTACAACTTCATATGAAATTTATTTTAATATAAGTTGTAATAAAATAATTATGCAGCTGCTCTATGAGATAATTTTGATGAGAATATACACTTTAATGAAAATTAACGTTTGCTATTGAAAATATCATTAACTTTGCCTTTGAATTCACACATTCAGATTAATACCTAAGCAGATGTGAAGCCTCAAATCATTATTTCCAAATTTCTGGACATCTGGTACTATAAGAGTCACTGTATTAGAACAACCAATCCTTGATACCATTTTAAAATCTGGACACAAAGGAAAATAAATAATAATTCACCATTTCCTTTAATGGCCATAATCTGCCATGAAATAAACCAAAAAATAAGATTCCTTTTGTAGAATATAGAAGCCACACACCAATGGGAAAAAAGGCTTAGTAATTATGCCTTCATGCAGGACTTTTGCTAAAAGTTATTTGCTTGGGAAACAAGAAAATGCTGTCACAATCTCATTATCAATTGATTCCAGTTTCTTCTATCACATTCCAAATCCCACGAAAATTGGGTTAACTTACAACTGTATGACATGGGAAAAAGTTTACCTCCTGTAACTAAA
Source organism: Ursus maritimus (assembly GCF_017311325.1). Taxonomy (NCBI): domain Eukaryota; kingdom Metazoa; phylum Chordata; class Mammalia; order Carnivora; family Ursidae; genus Ursus; species Ursus maritimus. Next base: position 107,742,947 of record NW_024423319.1, on the reverse strand, counting down.
AAGATGTGTTGCTTCAGTTAAGCTTAGAAATAATATATTGTTCTAAAAATAAGGTTTCTGACTTAGAAGACATATGGTGAATCTTCATGAAATCAGGGAGAGAGGAGGAGTTGTCATGAAATGTGCTCCATTAGAATTGCCAGGGGGACAGACTGTACTTTCCTACTAACAAATGTCCCTTTTTTAATGTGGTTGTCCCTATGTTTTCTTATTACATGCACAAGTCCTTTAGTGTTCCCCTGTGAATATGTGAAATGCTTTTTAGTTTGAATTCCCAAAATTTATGTTTCCACTTATTAAAATTCAGAAGATATATTGTATACCCATTATAAATAAAAATGGAATTAAAAAAAACATGCTAGAAAGAAGATAAAAATTCCATCCTTCAGGGTAGAGAGGCGTTGATTTGGAAAAGGCTCCAAAGAGGAAGCTACATTTCAATAAGGTCTAGATGGGTGAGAAGGATACTAGATGAGAGATAAGAGAAGCAAGACTTTGTTTTTTGATGTGGCTAAAACAAAGTGTTCTAGGAAATGTCCAGAAATAGAGAGGTAAAACTAGACTGGGGTCAGACTGTAAATTATTTCAAACACCATGCAAGGAATTTCAGTCTTTACGCTCTAGTCAGTCACAGCAGAGATATCTGGTTTTATTTAAAGTATTTTTTAAATGTTTGCTAAAGTAATACATGCACAAGATTTAATAATCAAGTAGTATAGAAGGATTTAAATGAGAAAACCATAGTCCTTTGTCCCTCTCTTATGTACTCCCATTTGAGTCATTTAAGCTGATTGTCACTATTAATAGATCTGCTTATTTAGGACATTATCTATGGACTATCTGCCATAGCAGAACAGGATTTAACTAATTTATACCATACCTCTACTGTTCATTCATTCCCCCAATATGATTATTTTCAGCTCCTGTATAGCTTACCATTGTAACTTTAAGGAAGGTATTTAGATATTTATTTTCTTTTCCACCAACTCTATAAAATATCCCATGACTCTTTCCCATGTAAGACTTTAATTAATATTTGCTGCATATATCTTTTCCCATGCTTTTACTTTTCAACTTGCCTGTATCAATATGTTCGGAGTTTCTGGTAGACATCATATAGTTGGGTTATGTTTTTTAATTCACTCTGCAAATCTTTTAATTGGTGTACTTAGGCCATTTATATTTAAGGTAATTATGATGTTGGAGCTTAAGTCTGCCATTTTAGTTTTGTTTTCTGTTTGTTCTGTTTTTCATTTGTTTTCTTTCTCCTGTCTTCCTGTGGGTTACTTGAATATTTTTTAGAAACTCATTTTATCAATAGTGTTTTTGAGTGTATATGTTGTAAGTGGTTGCTCTAAGTACTGTATTATACATACATAACTTATTACAGACTACTGGTTTCATCATTTTACCATTTAAACTGAAGTTCTGAAACCTTACCTCCCTTTGTATGACTTTACTCTCCTCCATTTACACTATAATAATCTTATATATATCCTCTACCTACATTGAGAACTATATCAGAGAATGTTATAATTTTTGCTTCAACCATCAGCCACAATTTAGAAAACTCAAAAGGAGAAGGCAAGTTTATATTGTATTTATCCATATTTTGCTTACCCATATTCTTTCTTACCATGTTCTTTCTTCCTTATGGATGTTTCTTCTTTCATCATTTCATTTCTGTTTAGAGAACTTCCTTTAGCCATTCTTTTAAGGTCGATCTGCTAGCAAAAGTTCTTAGGTTTCTTTCTTCTGAAGATATGTTCATTTATCCTTCATCCGTGGAGGATATTTTTGCTGAATACAGAATTCTGAATTCTGGGTTGACAGCCCTTTCAGCATTTCAAAAATGTTTTATCCCTTCTTTCTGGACTCTACGTTTCCTCAATTTTTGTGCCTTTTATAAGTATTTTTGTAATAAAGTAGACATAACAAAACTTAACACTTTAACCATCTTAAGTGTTAAATACAGTGGTGGTGGCATTAAGTACATTCACAGCGTTGTACAACTATCATCACTAACCATTTCTCAAACTTACCCATTAGAAATTCAACCCTCATCCTCTCCTCCCCCAGCAACTAGTAACCACTATTCTGCTTTCTGTCTCTGAATTTGCTTATTCTAGGTACCTCATATAGGTGGAATGATAATAGTAGTCCTTTTGTATCTGCCTTATTTCACTTAGCATAGTGTTTTCAAGGTTCATCCATATTGTAGCATGTGTCAGAACTCCAAATCGTTTTAAGGCTGAATAAAATTCCATTGTATGTATATGCCATATTTTGTTTATGTATCCATCTGTTGATGAACATTTGGGTTGTTTCTACCTTTTGACTATAGTGAATAACGTTGCTGTGAACATTGGTATACAAGTATCTGATTGAGTCTCTGCTTTCAATTTGTTTGGGTATATACTAGAAGTAGAACTGTTAAATCTATTTTTAATATTTTGAGGAACTACCAGACCATTTTCCACAGTGGTTCTATCATTTCATATTCCCATCAGCAGTGCATAAGAATTTTAATTTTTCCACATCCTCATCAATTCGTGGGTTTTTTTCATAGCCTACCTACTGAATGTAAAGTGGCATCTCATTGTGGTTTTCATGTGCATTCCCTTAATGATTAGTGATGGTGAACATTTTTTCATTTGCTTTTTGGCCATTTGTATATCTTCTTTGGAGAAATGTCTATTCAAGTCTTTTGTCCATTTATGTAGATAGACTTTTTTATTTTTAACTTGTAGAAGCTATTTTTTATATTCTGGACATTAATTCCCCCCCTTTTTTTATTATTTTATGTTAGTCACCATACAGTACATCATTTGTTTTTGATGTAGTGTTCCATGATTCATTGTTTGCGTATAACACTCAGTGCTCCACACAATACAAGCCCTCCTTAATACCCTTCACCAGGCTAGCCCATCCCCCCACCTCCCTCCCCTCTAAAACCCTCAGTTTGTTTCCCGGAGTACATAGGCTCTCATGGTTCATTTCCCCCTCTGCTTACCCCCCTTCATTTTTCCCTTCCTTCTCCTAACAATCCCCCTGCTATTCCTTATATTCCACAAATGAGTGAAACCATATGATAATTGTCTTTCTCTGCTTGACTTATTTCACTTAGCATAATCTCCTCCAGTTCCATCCACGTTGCTGCAAATGTTGGGTTATCATTCTTTCTGATGGCTGAGTAATATTCCATTGTATATATGGACCACATCTTCTTTATCCATTCATCTATTGAAGAGCATCTCTGCTCCTTCTACAGTTTGGCTATTGTGGACATTGCTGCTATGAGCATTGGGGTGCATATGGCCCTTCTTTTCACTACATCTGTATCTTTGGAGTAAATACCCAGTAGTGCAATTGCCGGGTCATAGGGTAGCTCTATTTTTAACTTTTGGAGGAACCTCCACACTGTTTTCCAAAGTGGCTGTACCAACTTGCATTCCCACCAACAGTGTAAGAGGGTTCCTCTTTCTCCACATCCGCTCCAACATTTGTGGTTTCTTGCCTTGTCAATTTTTGCCGTTCTAACTGGTGTAAGGTGGTATCTCAATGTGGTTTTGATTTGAATTTCCCTAATGGCTAATAATGTTGAGCATTTTTTCATGTGTCTGTTAGCCATTCTTATGTCTTCATTGGAAAAGTGTCTGTTCATATCTCCTGCCCATTTTTTTAATTTGATTATTTGTTTCTTGGGTATTGAGTTTGAGAAGTTCTTTATAGATCTTGGATACCAGCCTTTTATCTGTAGTGTCATTTGCGAATATCTTCTCCCATTCTGTGGGTTGCCTCTTTGTTTTGTTGACTGTTTCATTTGCTGTGCAGAAGCTTTTTATCTTGATGAAGTCCCAAAAGTTCATTTTTGCTTTTGTTTCCCTTGCCTTTGGAGACGTATCATGAAAGAATTTGCTGTGGCCAATGTGAAAGAGGTTACAGCCTATGTTCTCCTCTATGATTTTGATGGATTCCTATCACACATCAAGGTCTTTCATCCATTTAGAGTTTATCTTTGCATATGGCGGTGAGAGAGTGGTCAAGTTTCACTCTTCTGTATATAGCTGTCCAATTTTCCCAGCACCGTTTATTGAAGAGACTTTTCCATTGGATGTTTTTTCCTGCTTTATCAAAGATAGGCTGATCATAGAGTTGAGGGACCATTTCTGGAGTCTGTATTCTGTTCCATTGATCTATGTGTCGGTTTTTGTGTCAGTACCATGCTGCCTTGGTGATCACAGCTTTGTAGTATAGTTTGAAATCAGGCAACATGATGCTCCCAGCTTTGTTTTTCTTTTTCTACATTTCCATGGCAATTTGGGGTCTTTTCTGGTTCCATACAAATTTTAGGATTGTTTGTTCCAGCTCTCTGAAAAATGTCATTAGTATTTTGATAAGGATGGCTTTGAAAGTGTAGATTGCTCTGGGTAGCACAGACATTTTAACTATGTTTATTCTTCTGATCCATGAGCACAGAATGTTTTTCCATCTTTTTGTGCCTTCTTCAATGTCTTTCATCAGTGTTCTGTATTTTCTAGAATATAGATCCTTTACCTCTCTGGTTAAGTTTATTCTGAGATATCTTATGGTTTTTGGTGCTATTGTAAATGGAATCAGTGTATAGTGTGTGGAAATGCAACTGATTTCTGTGCATTGATTTTGTATCCTGCCACCTTACTGAACTGTTGTATGAGTTCTTTTGGGTTTTCCACATAAAGTATGTCATCCGTGGGGGTGGAGTCTTTTGGGTTTTCCACATAAAGTATGTCATCAGTGAAGAGAGAGAGTTTGACTTCTTCTTTGCCAATTTGAATACCTTTTATTCTTTGTTGTTGTTGTTGTTGCCTGATTGCTGTTGCTAGGACTTCTAGTACTATGTTGAACAATAATGGTGAGAGTGGGCATCCTTGTTGTATTCCTGATCTTAAGGGAAAGGCTCTCAGCTTTTCCCCACTGAGAATGATATTCGCTGTGGGCTTTTCATAGATGGGTTTTATGAAATTGAGGAATGTATCCTCTGTCCCTACACTCTGAAGGGTTTTAATCAGGAAAGGATGCTATATTTTGTCAAATGCTTTTTCTGCATCAATTGAGAGGACCATATGATTCTTGTCTCTTCTCTTATTAATGTGTTCTATCACACTGATTGATTTGCGAGTGTTGAACCACCCTTGGATCCCAGGGATGAATTCCACTTGGTCGTGATGGATAATCCTTTTAATGTACTGTTGCATCCTATTAGCTATGATCTTGTTGAGAATTTCGGCATCCATATTCATCAGGGATATCGGTCTGTAATTCACCTTTTTGATGAGGTCTTTGCCTGGTTTTGGGATCAAGGTAATGCTGGCCTCATAGAATGAGTTTGGAAGGTTTCCTTCTGTTTCTATTTTTTGAAACAGCTTCAAGAGAATAGGTATTATTTCTTCTTCGAATGTTTGGTAGAATTCCCCAGGGAATCCATCAGGGCCTGGACTCTTGTTTTTTGGGACGTTTTTGATCACTTCTTCAATGTCTTCATGATTAATTGGTCTGTTTAGATAATCGATTTCTTCCTGTTTCAGTCTTGGTAGTTTGTAGGTTTCAAGGAAGGCATCCCTTTCTTCCAGGTTGCTTAATTTATTGGCATATAATTGTTGATGATAGTTTCTAATGATTGTTTCTATTTCCTTGGTGTTAGTCATGATCTCTCCCCTTTCATTCATAATTTTATTAATTTGGGTCCTTTCTCTATTCTTTTGAATAAGTATGGCCAGTGGCTTATAGATCTTATTAATTCTTTCAAAGAACCAGCTTTTAGTTTTGTTGATCTGCTCTACTGTATTTCTGGTTTCTAATTCATTTATCTCTGCTCTAATCTTAATCAGTTGACTTTTTGTGCATGGGTTAGGCCTGTTCTTTTGTTCCTTCTCCAGCTATTTAAGGTGTGAGTATAAGGACTGCATTTTAGATTATTCTGTTCTTTTGAGTGAGGCTTGGATGGCTATGCATTTCCCCCTTAGGACAGCCTTTGCAGTGTCCCATAGGTTTTGGATCAATGTGTTTTCATTCTCACTGGTTTCCATAAATTGCTTAAGTTCTTCTTTAATTTCCTGGTTTACCCAAACATTCTTAAGCAGGATGGTCCTTAGTTTGTAAGTGTTTGAGTTTCTTCCAAATTTTTCCTTGTGATTGAGTTCCTGTTTCAAAGCACTGTGGTCTGAGAATATGCAGGGAATAATCTCAATCTTTTGGTATCAGTTGAGACCTGTTTTGTGACCCAATATATGCTCTATTCTGGAGAAAGTTCCATGTGCGTTCAAAAAGAATGAGTATTCTGTTGTTTTAGGGTGGAATGTTCTGTATATATCTATGAGGTCCATCTATTGCTGAGAGTGGAGTGTTGAGGTCCCCTACTATTAACCTATTATTGTCTATATGTCTCTTTATTTTGGTTAACAGTTGGCTTATGTAGTTGGCTGCTCCCCTGTTGGGAGCATAGATATTTATAATTGCTAGGTCCTCTTGCTGGATACACCCTTTAAGAATAATATACTGTCCTTCTGTATCTCTAACTACAGTCTTTAGCTTAAAATCTAATTTGTCTGATATGAGAATTGCTACCCCAGCTTTCTTTTGAGGTCCGTTGGCATGAAAAATGGTTCTCCATCCCTTCAATTTAAGTCTGGATTTATCTTTAGGTTCAGAGTGAGTCTCTTGTAGACAACATATGGATGGGTCATGTCTTTTTATCCAATCTGCAACCTGTGGCATTTATGGGAGCATTTAGACCATTCACATTGAGAGTATTATTGAGAGATATGATTTTAATGTCATCATATTGCCCGTGAAGTCCTTGTTTCTATAGATTGTCTCTGTAAATTTCTGTTCTGTATCACCCTTGGGGTCTTCCTACTTTTATAGAACCTCCCCCTT
>NW_024423319.1:107724160-107736019 GCF_017311325.1 Ursus maritimus | reverse complement strand
AGTGTTGAACCACCCTTGGATCCCAGGGATGAATTCCACTTGGTCGTGATGGATAATCCTTTTAATGTACTGTTGCATCCTATTAGCTATGATCTTGTTGAGAATTTCGGCATCCATATTCATCAGGGATATCGGTCTGTAATTCACCTTTTTGATGAGGTCTTTGCCTGGTTTTGGGATCAAGGTAATGCTGGCCTCATAGAATGAGTTTGGAAGGTTTCCTTCTGTTTCTATTTTTTGAAACAGCTTCAAGAGAATAGGTATTATTTCTTCTTCGAATGTTTGGTAGAATTCCCCAGGGAATCCATCAGGGCCTGGACTCTTGTTTTTTGGGACGTTTTTGATCACTTCTTCAATGTCTTCATGATTAATTGGTCTGTTTAGATAATCGATTTCTTCCTGTTTCAGTCTTGGTAGTTTGTAGGTTTCAAGGAAGGCATCCCTTTCTTCCAGGTTGCTTAATTTATTGGCATATAATTGTTGATGATAGTTTCTAATGATTGTTTCTATTTCCTTGGTGTTAGTCATGATCTCTCCCCTTTCATTCATAATTTTATTAATTTGGGTCCTTTCTCTATTCTTTTGAATAAGTATGGCCAGTGGCTTATAGATCTTATTAATTCTTTCAAAGAACCAGCTTTTAGTTTTGTTGATCTGCTCTACTGTATTTCTGGTTTCTAATTCATTTATCTCTGCTCTAATCTTAATCAGTTGACTTTTTGTGCATGGGTTAGGCCTGTTCTTTTGTTCCTTCTCCAGCTATTTAAGGTGTGAGTATAAGGACTGCATTTTAGATTATTCTGTTCTTTTGAGTGAGGCTTGGATGGCTATGCATTTCCCCCTTAGGACAGCCTTTGCAGTGTCCCATAGGTTTTGGATCAATGTGTTTTCATTCTCACTGGTTTCCATAAATTGCTTAAGTTCTTCTTCTGTTGTTTTAGGGTGGAATGTTCTGTATATATCTACAAATCCATCTGGTCCAATGTGTCATTCAAAGCTCTTGTTTCTTTGTTGATTTTCTGCTTAGGTGATCTGGCTATTGCTGAGAGTGGAGTGTTGAGGTCCCCTACTATTAACCTATTATTGTCTATATGTCTCTTTATTTTGGTTAACAGTTGGCTTATGTAGTTGGCTGCTCCCCTGTTGGGAGCATAGATATTTATAATTGCTAGGTCCTCTTGCTGGATACACCCTTTAAGAATAATATACTGTCCTTCTGTATCTCTAACTACAGTCTTTAGCTTAAAATCTAATTTGTCTGATATGAGAATTGCTACCCCAGCTTTCTTTTGAGGTCCGTTGGCATGAAAAATGGTTCTCCATCCCTTCAATTTAAGTCTGGATTTATCTTTAGGTTCAGAGTGAGTCTCTTGTAGACAACATATGGATGGGTCATGTCTTTTTATCCAATCTGCAACCTGTGGCATTTATGGGAGCATTTAGACCATTCACATTGAGAGTATTATTGAGAGATATGATTTTAATGTCATCATATTGCCCGTGAAGTCCTTGTTTCTATAGATTGTCTCTGTAAATTTCTGTTCTGTATCACCCTTGGGGTCTTCCTACTTTTATAGAACCTCCCCCTTAATATTTCTTGTAGGGTTTGTGTGGTGGTCACATATTCTTTCAGTTTCTGCTGGTCTTGGAAGCTCCTCGTCTCTCCATCCATTCTGAATGACAGCCTTGCTGGATACAGTATCCTTGGCTGCATGTTCTTCTCACTCAGTGCTCTGAATATGTCTTGCCAGCCCTTTCTAGCTTTCCAGGTCTTTGTAGACATGTCTGATGTTATTCTGATGTTCCTTCCTCTGTACATAAGGAATCTCTTCCCCCTCGCCGCTTTGATCTAAGATTTGTGAATTGTACTATTATATGTCGTGGTGTTGGTCTGTTCTCAGTGATCTTGGGAGGGGTCCTCTCTGCCTCTTGGACATGAATGCTTGTTTCCTTCCCCGCATTAGGGAAGTTCTCAGCTACAATTTGCTCAAATATCTCTTCTAGACCTCTCTCTTTCTCCACCTGCTTGGGGATCCTGATAATTCTGACATTGGAATGTTTCGTTGCGTCAGTAATCTCCCGTAGCTTTTTTTTCTTGAAATGGGATTCTTTTTTCCCATGCTACCTCTTTTTCCTTCTTATCTATCATCTCATCCTTTAACGCACTAATTCATTCTTCTGTCTCGTTTACCCTGGCAGTCAGAGCATACAGTTTAGACTGCATTTGAATCATAGCATTTTTAATTTCCACCAGATTCGTTCTCATTTCAGCCCTTAGAGATTCTACACTTTCGTTAATATTTTTCTCAAGCCTATACATCATCTTGATAATTGTTATTCTGAAATCCATTTCTGACATCTTGGTTATATCTGCATCCATTAGTTCTGTGGCAGAGGCCACAGTCTCTGCTTCTTTCCTTTGTTGGGGGTTCCTCCTCTTTGTCATTCTGATGAGGTGTGGTTGTGGGGATGTACAGAGTCCAAGTTATTGACCAGGACCCAAGCAAGATGCCTCTGTTTTATAGGGACCTTAGGGATGTGGGCTTCTTGTTCTTTTGGCCTGCCTTCTGGGGGAGGGACCTGTTGCGCTGATACTCAAGCAACCCTGTTTGGGCAGAGTTGCCCTGCCCCCTGGTGGGGTGTGCTCAGTAAGAAATGGTTTTGGGGGGCTTTTGTTTTCTGATGGTTTTCCCTGGTGGCTTTCTGTGTCTCTTCTGAGAGTCAGAGCAGGAGTGACCATATCCAAACCTGTGTCTCAGAACAGAAAGATCGCAGTCTGCTCTCCACTGAGCTCTCCAGGCCACACTGACTCCATTTCTGTCAGTGCTGCTAAAAATTGCAGCGTCCTGGTTTGTGCGCCCCACAGCTGCTCTCCCAGTCCTCGCTCCCAGGGCCGGGCACGTGCTGCCCTTTGTGCTTCTAAAACCACCAGCTGCCCCCGGTTCATACATGCGCTCCCGAGTTCCAGGTTTCAGTCTGGTGTGGCGTCCTAAAGACCTTTCCCTGCTGCTACTGGTCTGCTAGTCCTGCCCGCTCCCCAGCGCGGGAGGCTTTGGCCTTCCTGGCACACGAGCACGGCAGCTCCCTCCCCCTTCCATTTATCTTCTGATACCTGCCTGCAGACTCTAGGCTTCCCGCTTCATAACTCAAGACCAACCACCAGAGATGTTCTGTTTTGTAGAGATCCAGATGTATCCAAATGTACATCTCAGGCTGATTTCGTGGGTGTTCAGGATGGTCTGGTAGATATCCAGCTCAATTCAGGGGACCAGTTGAAATAGGGTCCCCTAGTCCTCCACCATCTTTCCCCACCTCCTGGATATTAATTCCCTTTTTTAAGATTTTATTTTTAAGTAATCTCCATACCCAACGTGGGGCTCAAACTCACAGCCCTAAGATCAAGAGCCCCATGCTCTACCAACTGAGCCAGCCAGGCGCCCCTGGATATTAATTCCTGATCAGATATATGATTTGTAAACATTGTCTTCCATTTGGTAGGTTGTCTTCTCACTTTTTTTATAATGTTCTTTAATGCACAAAAGTTTTTAATTTATCTATTTTTTTCTTTCATTGCCTATGTTTTTGTTGTCATACACAAGCAATCATTGCCAAATTCAATGTCATGGAGAGTATCTCCAGTGTTCTAAGAGTTTTATAGTTTTAGCTCTTACATTTATGCCTTTGATTCATTTTGTGTTAGTTTTTATATACACTATAAGGTAAGGATCCATATTCGTTTTCTTACATGTGAATTTCTGGGTCTTTTTGTTGTTGTTGCTGTTGTTTATTAATGTTTCTGTGGGGGAACAAGAACTTGGGATTTCCAGGTAGCCATTTTACTGACATCCTTCTGGACTCTGGTTTCTAATAAGAAATCAGCTATCAAATTATTTTTCCCCTATGGGTAAAGTGTTGCTTCTGTCTGGCTGATTTTTTTTCTTTGCCTTTAGTTTTCAGGAATTTGACCATGGCGTGTCTTAGTGTGGATTTGTTTGGTTATCCTGTTTGGAATTCATTCAGCCTCTTGAATTTATAGGTTTATGGCTTTTGCTATATTTGGAAAGTTTTTAGCCATTATTTCTTTAAATCCTTTTTCAACCCTGCCCTCTTTCCCCTCTCCTACAGGACTCCCAATGACATGAATGCGGGATCTATTATTTTTGTACCACAGGTCCCTGAGGCTCTGTTCTTTTTTTTTAAAACCTATTTCCTCTTAGTTGTTCAGATTTAATAATTTCTATTATTCTATCTTCCAGTTCCCTGATTCTTTCCTCAGTCTCCTTCATTCTGCTACTTCTCTTCTACATTTTTTGTTATTATATGTTTCAGGTTTTTTTTAAAGATTCTATTTATTTATTTGACAGAGAGAGACAGCCAGTGAGAGAGGGAACACAAGCAGAGGGAGAGGGAGAGGAAGAAGCAGGCTTCCAGTGGAGGAGCCTGATGTGGGGCTTGATCCCATAATGCTGGGATCATGCCCTGAGCTGAAGGCAGATGCATAACAACTGAGCCACCCAGGCGCCCCTATATTTTTTAGTTTTTAAATTTCATTTGTTTCTTCTTTATGTCTTCTGTTTCTTTGCTGACATTTTCTCATATTTTTCCTATGTTTCAAGTATGTTTTAATTATTCATTGAAGCATTTTTAGGATAGCTGCTTTAAAATCTTTGTCAGATAATTCTAACATTTCTGTCATCTTGCTGTTGGTATCTACTGTCTTTTTTCATTCAGTTTGTTATCTTCCTGGTTCTTGGTATGACAAGTGAATTTCATTTGAAATCTGAATATTTTGTATATTATGTTATGAGTCTCTGGATCTTATATAAACCTTCTCTTTTAGTTGTGACTCTACTCCTTCAGAGGAAGTTGGGGTGCTGGCTTCTTCCTGTCCAGGTTCCTGACTCAGTTTTGACTGACACCTTAGAGTGGGGCTTCTCATTACTGCTGGGCCATGGTTGGAGTTCTAACTTTCCTACAGGCTTCTACTAATACCTACACGGATGGGAAGGTTAGGAGTTATTTCATTACTTAAGCGCACTATTTGGTCTCTGCTGACATAATGAAGTGGGAGGTAGTCTCGTTATTATTGGATAGTGATCAAATTCTTTTGACTCTCCACAAGGACTTCTCTGACACCACTCCAGCAGGAAGGGGGATACTCTGTTACTACTGGGTGGAGGTAGCACTTCAGGCTCCAATGACAATGGAAAAGGGGGGGGTGGTCATTACTGCCTAGCAAAGATGAGTGCCCCAGTTCCCACTTGGCCTTCTCTGACACCACCATTGAAGGGATACTGGAATGCCTTCTACAGCCTAGCAAAGTATAAGTCTTAGCTTCCTACTTTGCCTTTGCTGGCATAGGTGGGGGTGGGGTCACCGTTTGTTTTTTTGTTGTGTGTGTGGTATTTGGCTAGAGCAGAGTGGTTATTTATCTCAGTGTTTTCTACCTTGCTAGCCTGCCCCTTTCCTGATCACTTAGCTAGAGAGCAGGCTCTTCTTGGGACCTTTTTGTTTGTGTCTTTCATGTTTCCAGGGTGCTGGCTTCTTCAGCTCTGTGATATATGAGCAAAAAATTAAAAACCCAAAGAACTCACCAGCATGTCATTCCTTGGGTCTGAGTTCTCATGCTGGTTTGCTTTCTTCTCTTTCTTTCAAAGTCTTCTTATATTGGCTTTATATATAATGTTCAGGGATTTTAGTTGTATTTAGTGGGAAGAATAAGGAAAGGGACCACTACTTGATCTTTCTAGAAAAAGAACTCCCCTCCTCAATTTATAAATATAAATCAGATCATGTTTCTGACCTCCTTACAAGTTTTAATGGCTTTTCACTGCACTCCAAGCTAGTTACCACATAGACTTATAAGATCCTGTGTTCTCCAACTCCATCCTATTCCTGTAGCCTCTTTTATGCTTTTGCCCACTCACTATGTTTCAGCCATACTGATTTCCTTTCTGTTCCTCAATCACGTCAAACTCTTTACTGCCACAGGGACTTCACACATGATTTTGCTTCTCCCTTGAATGAGCTATTTCTGATCTTTGCCTGCTTGTATTCTTCTTTTTTTGCAAAAGATTTTATTCATTTATTTGAGAGAGGGAGAAAGCTTGAGTGGGAGGAGTGAGAAGGAGAGAATCACCAGCAGACTCTGCCCTCAGTGTGGAGCCCCATGTGGGGCTCAATCTCATGACCCTGAGATCCTGACCTGAGCCAAAATCAAGAGTTGGATGCTTAACTGACTGAGCCACCCAGGTGTCCCAGCTTGTATTCTTCTTATATCTCAAGATTGTGACTAAAAGTCACCTAGTCAGAGAAGTCTTCTCTTTTTTTTTTAAGATTTTATTTATTTGACAGAGAGATAGGCAGCAAGAGAGGGAACACAAGCAGGGGGAGTGGGAGAGGGAGAAGCAGGCTTCCCACTGGGCAGGGAGCCTGATGCGGGGCTCAATAGAGAAGTCTTCTTTGATCACCTTAAGTAATTTCCTCTCTCCCTCACCCCAACAATTCTCTATCACTACACCTTATACATTTCATATTGGTACTTTTAATGATTTGCATTTATGCATATAGATAGATAGATAGATAGTTTGTTTGTTTGCTTACTAGTATATTGTACATTTCCCACTATGTTGTAACTCTATAGGGTCAGGAGCCATATCCATTATATTCATTAGTTTACCCATGGTGCTTAGCCCAACTATACAATGTACAGCTATATATTACATTGCCATCTTATAATCTAGAAAGATGCTTCTGTATTTATTCATTTGGTATGCTCTCATATTTCCATATTGTGGAATATAACCAAAATACTTTTGTATGTCTCTGTCATTTAGCTAGCTACATTATATAAAAAAATATCTATTGGTATGCTTTGGTTTATAGGATTTGAAGACAGCAACATGTTTTACTCATTTTCGTAATGCTGCTTAGCACAGGGCATATACAGGGTAGCTGTTGTTTTTGAAAAATCAATAAATGATAGTTTGCATTGTGCTACAAAGTATTTGAAACAGTGCTGAAGAAAAACTAATGAAACCAAAATATCTTCATCCCTTAGATCAGCTAGTTCACCAAAATTACCAAGTTTCCTTTCAAAATCAAGAAAATATCAAAAATAGTGACAAACTTACATGCCCTTCTCTCTTTCTGGATACAGTTCCTGGTCAGTGAAAATAAGTGATTTGTTCCACTTGGTATGAGCATCCTTAATATGCCAACTTTCCTAGAAGTAAACAAAACCCATTTCAGAAAAAAAGACAAAATCTATAGAGAAAGAAAGCAATCTTCCTTTCCCACTCCCCATCTTTAATCGTCTGTAGTCTGTTAGTTAATCACCAAGGATTAAACAATTTGTCTTCTACCTTAAGCAGCTTTTACATTTAAAAAATATGATCTATAGGGACGTACCAGTTAACTTACAAAGAGGACTTCTGAACTTATCCAGCACCAATTTTGCCAGTTCACATTTGCCACTAGGAAGTAAGACTGCTAAATGTTCAGAGAAAAATAAACCTAACATATGAAGGAATTCCGTAAAATCTAGGTGTTTTGTAAAAAATAATGTCAAAGCTTGGAAGAAAGGATTTAGATCATGGTTTTCCTTTTATCCAGCAACATTAATACAGAGTTTTTATTAATTATGGGGTTAACTTAGCGAGCCCAAATAATTAGGGAAAATGCAATCTCTTCCAATTTGAAATTGAGGTGCTGTGCTGCTGCTACTCCTGCTGCTGCTACTGCTGATTTACTAGGCCAGGGCTTGACTGGCCTAGTTTATCCAGGCAGAGGTTCAGCAGAGCTCACTCTTTTGGGGAGTATTTATGGACTTCCTAGATCAGATTTGTGCCAAGTGGTCAAGTAGTACTTAAGCAGCAGCATGGTGACAGCTGCTAGAATGGCTTATCACACTTCCATAAATTCAGCTGGTAAGGTGAAAACAACCCCAAATGGATTTAGATAATTTATTATTTACACAGACAGCAATGCAAGATCAGAATGGCCTCAACTCCATATGTACCTAGCCACAGGATGACACCAAACCGGAGAGGCCAAATGACAGATGATACAAGCGGTGGTTTGCTCTGTCATCAAGGAGCAAACTCTAAACTACAGCTGTTCTTTAGTCTGAAGCTGTACCTGAAGCTGATGCCTCACTGGAACTAGGGTGGCAAATGAGAAATGGACTTGGGATAGTTCCTCACAGGACTGTGTTGTCATTTTCCAGGGAAGATCACAGGGCATTCTGCCAAGATATATGTCATACTGAGGTTGAGTCTTGTCTACATGGCCTATGTAGAGATGTGCAAAATCACCAGAATGCCATGGCAAAACTGTTCTACAATCTCATGAGAAGAGAAGGATTTCAAAGCAAGCCTAGTTTAAAAGGTGCTATTGTTCTATAAGTGACAAAAATATAATCACATAAGAGTACGGATCATCATTAGTGTCCAGGATTTCATCAGAAAAGAGTAATACAAGTGATGGTGGTAAATTGGAGAATCATTACCATTCATTGTGGAGCCATATGAATAAGATACACACATAGGTGAGCTATGAGGAAGGACAGAAGAAAAACTGACTCATAAAAAGTTCATATCCTATATATCAAGCCCCCCCATTCTGACATCCAGTTCTTTCAGAGATCTTAATAAGGTCATGAAAGATATCCAAACTCACAAAACCACCAGATTCTTCCCAGTTCTTACTGGAACAACATCATTTTTGCTCTTCCCACAAATTTCCATGCCTTTCTACCTGAAATTCTTTTCTCACTGGGCTACCATATCACTGCATTCTCTTGGTTCTTCTCATAATTCACTGATTTTCTCTTTTTCTTCTGTGGGCCTCCTCCATGGGCATCTCATACTCTCACTATCTCATTGTGTTCTTGTTTTAGTAGTGACTCTCAAATCTTTATCTTCAGTTCAAACTGAGTTTCATATTACTATATGTGAATGCAGAAACTGCCTACTGGAAATCCCTTCTTGGCTGTCCACAGGCCTCTCATGTTTATGATGCCCAATAAAGAACTAATATTTCAGATTACTTCTGCCTCCCAAATCTGTTGTTTCTATTTTACTTTAGGTAGAGAAGAAATAATTTATTCAGTTCACCCAAGCTAGAATCTTGGGAGTCATTTTTGATATTGCTCTTTTCCTAACCTCTTATTTCTAATCATGAAGCTCTGAATGTTTATTAAATCCATCTCCTTCTCTCCATCCCCACCTCTACTATTCTATTTCTGTCCCAAGACATCTATTCACTGGTCTATTGCCACATCTTCCAAATTGAACCCCCATATTGTCCCTCTCAAATCAATGTTCTCCATGGCTGCCAGTCAATATAAAACATAAATTTATACATATGAGCTGTTCATTGCTAAAAATTCTTAGATGGCTCTATCTTTTTAAGTTATATTTTAGGTTGTGTTTTTTTCCCCTGATCTGGCTATTGTCTACCCGTCCCACACTATCTACTGTCACCTCTAGTTTTGCTTTTCAAATTTAGCCTTCCAGGTACCTCTACATGGTGCTCTGTAACTTTGTGCACACTGTCCTGCCTATAAGGTCTTTTCTGCATTTGTTTGGCTGCCATACTTTAAGACCTACAATAGTCATTATCTCCTCCAAGTAGTCTTCTCCTCAGTAGTTAGGCACTCCTTTGCACATAGTACTGGGCATATCTATTATTGCACTTATCACATTTCTTATTAAATTAACAGTGAATGTTTCTGCTCCCCCTACCAGTCTATGAGCATCTTGGGTTCTCTTTGCATCCACAAAATCAAACTAATTTTTCTAATCAAAGGATACAACTTAGGCCAGCATATTGGTAGTGTTCAAAAAATTTTTGTTGAATACTTTTATATGCTCTTAATTAATGGCTCCAAAGTGCACCAGAAACTTCCCTGATGGGCTAGGGCTTAATGTGTTAAAAAAAAAAAAAACCTAGGTTTCCTAATCGACGTGGGCTCTGGGATTTTTATTAGACTATGTTTAGTACAACAGGGAAAACCTGGAAAGAGTCCTTAAAAAACCCTATTGGGATAACCTCAACTCAAGCCATTATGTCTTTACCCAGAGATGATTGCTGTGAATCTTGGTCTGCAAAGGACATGGCTTGATTTAATACAGTTTACCCTAGAGGCAGAACAGCAAAGAAAGAATTCTACTAATTTAATTATAGTCTCTGGGTGCTTCTCCCTGATAATCTAAAGGGAGGTTTGGCCCAAAGCAGAATGCTTATGGCCCCATTTACATTTAAAGATCTCTTCCTACTTGATTCTCTGACTATTGGAGGCATGGATAGATTGTTATCTGTGGTTAGTCTGTATCAGAGGCTTTGGTTCTTTACTCACAGCAGTTAGTTGAATTGCACTGAAAAAAAAAAAAAGAAAACATTGTTCCAGAATTTTGAGGAGCCTTCTTTGAAGCCAGTTTCATACACTGTTCTTGAGAATAACTTGTATTTATTTTTTTGTATCACTACCAGTCTTATCAGAATTGCCTAGCTAATTTTTCTGATCAGGGTATACAACTTGTGCCAGCATAGAACACTTGCTTTTTAAATTACAATTAAAGGCCTGGGCAAACTAAGAGAAAAAAATAGGGCCCCTATCCTTTCCTGTATTTTAGGACATGGACTACCCTCATACCTGTTCTGTGTTGTCACTTCTTACTCATCATTCAAAAATGAAAGATAAAAGAAAAAAGTAATTTATGATAAAATTTTACTCATTAAAAAAGAAATCTAAAAATTAGACAGCTATAGCAAAAACATAATCTAGGCAAACTGGGAAAATCATCAGAAAGGGCTCTACAAGACATTTTGTTTAAATGTTAAATATCTAAAAACATTAAAATATGTCTGGCATGGCAGTCTGAGGTCTGACTCAGAGCTAACTTCTTAGTAAAAGAAATGGGAAGTGACGATTAAGGCTCCTATAAAATAACCTAGGTTGGAAAATGTGGAGGTTAGAGATATTCATTTTATAGCTCCAGAAGAAACATTCACATAATTTACTCCTTTCTATGGCCCCAAAGATCCTTCCAGTGGAGGGCTTCCTCCTTATCTGACTCAAACCCTAAGAGTCTGAACCATTAATCACCTAAATTCCAGTCAGAGGACCTTTGGAAATTCCACATCTCAAGTACTTAGACTCATTACATATACTATAAAATCTTAACTGAAAATATTTTGGTCAAGAGATTTTAATTTTTTATTGAAATCTAGAGGGAGAAGAATAAAAAGCAAAACTATAACAATTGGATTAAAATGTTATTTAAAATGATCTGTTTGGATATGGTTGCAAACAACTCACAAGTTTTAGGTCTCCAATTAATTTAATTAACTTAGTATTTACCCTCTGCCTGCTTCCAAAAAGAATCCAAGTTTGTTTCCAAAGAATCAGTTTGGCTTTTGTGTCTAGGCTGTTGAAGTATGTACGATATCATATCATTTAGTACATAATGTTTTGATGTATATTTTATGACAATATAGCTTTTCCCCTAATCTTTGTAATTGTATTGTGCACTAAGAGAAGGCAGAGTTAGGCTGCCACACTTTGTATGTAATCACATTATATTATACTTAGAAACATGGGGCAAGACATTAACATTTTGAACAATAGGCAGAAGAATATAAAAGCTAGTTCATGTGAAAGGTTGTGGAAAGAAAAGTGCAGGAAAGATTCAGATGAGTCATTTGGAGTTAAGAATAAAAAGGAGAAGGCAATGATGATTTAATCCTTTTTCTTCTCTCTACATTAACGATATTTGAATAGCCCGTTATGCTCTGAACTAATTAAATGAAATAATGAATGCCTATCACATTGTCAAAATCAAAGGCAAATTTTTT